>NC_081159.1:20082791-20436541 GCF_012432095.1 Onychostoma macrolepis | reverse complement strand
TCCCTGGACCAGGGGAACAGTGGAGGCTGGAAGCCGAGCACGCACTGGAAGGGAGTGAGACCAGTAGAGTGTTGTTGTAGAGAGTTCTGGGCATACTCGGCCCAGCCTAGGAACTGGTTCCAGGAGTTCTGGTGGCCATGACAGAAGGTTCGTAGGAATCCCCCCACCTCCTGGATCTTCCTCTCCGTTTGTCCATTTGATTCTGGGTGATAACCGGACGAGAGGCTGATGGTCACACCTAGGAGTTGGAAAAAAACCTTCCATACCCGAGATATAAACTGAGGTCAACGGTCAGAGACGATGTCTTCGGGGATGCCATAACGGAAGACGTGGTTGAAGAGTAATTCTGCCGTCTCCAGTGCTGTGGGGAGACCTTTGAGAGGTAGAAGACAACAGGATTTAGAGAAACAATCAACTATGACTGGGATGCATGTTTTACCTTCTGAGGGTGGCAGATCTGTGATAAAGTCTACTCCTAGGTGTGACCATGGGCGATTCGGGACTGGTAGTGGAAAGAGTTTGCCAGCTGGTAAGTGGCATGGGATTTTAGACATGGCACAATCGTGGCATCCTTGCACGAACCTTCTCACGTCCCTTGCCATATTGGGCCACCAGAAGTGGCCTCATAGCAGCGAGAGGGTGTTGTTGGCCCCTGGGTGGCCAGTACCTCGAGATGAGTGAGCTGAATGAATCAAGGGTTCGTGGAACATATTGACATCCTGGAGGACAGCCCGGCGGATTATTGGGAGCAGGATCAGTGGTGGCTGGAGGGGAGCTCCATTCGATAGGAGTGATGATCATCTTCAGTGAGAGGATGTTCTCAGGTTCCTCTGTGCCTTCTACTGAACCATGGATCCGAGACAGCGCATCTGCCTTGACATTTCTGGGCCCAGGATGGTAGGAGATGGTAAAGTTAAATCAGGTAAAGAATAAAGCCCATCTGGCTTGGCAAGGATTCAGACGTTTGGCCTCCCGGAGATATTGGAGGTTCTTGTGGTCGGTTAGTACGGTAAATGGTTGTGCTGCTACCTCCAGCCAATGCCTCCACTCTTCTAAGGCAAGCTTGATGGCTAGCAATTCTCGGTTGCCGATGTCATAATTGATCTCCACCGGGCTGAGCTTCCTAGAATAGAAGGCGCATGGATGGAATCATGTTGGGTTCCCCTGCTGTTGAGACAATACTGCCCCCACTCCTGCAGTAGAGGCATCGACTTCGACGACGAAAGGGAGTTCTGGGTCAGGGTGTACAAGGAGGGGGGCGCTGGTGAAGGCTTGCTTGAGGGAGGTAAAAGCTTCTTCAGCTGCAGGTGTCCAGGACAGAGACTTGGGCTTTCCCCGGCGCAGACTAGTGAGGGGACTGGTGATACTACTGTAATTCTGGATGAAACGGAGGTAAAAGTTGGCAAATCCAAGGAATCGTTGGAGCTCTTTTACCGTGGTGGGTATTGGCCAGGATGTGACTGCTTCAACCTTCCCCTCGTCCATTTGGATGCCTGTACGGTCTATGTTGTATCCGAGGAATTGCACAGAAGCCTGATGGAAAGTGCATTTTTCCACTTTGAGGTACAACTGATGTTCTCTCAGGCGTTGGAGGACCTCCGCAACATGTTGGCGATGTTCGGCCTGGCTCCGGGAGTAGATGAGGATATCGTCTATGTAGACAATCACAAACCGATGGAGGAACTCCCGGAGCACCTCATGCATAAAGTCCTGTAATACGGAGGGGGCGTTGGCGAGTCCATAGGGCATGACAAGATACTCGTAGTGGCCAGTAGGGGTCACGAAGGCAGTCTTCCATTCGTACCCCCTCACGTATCCGGATGAGGTTATATGCGCTGCGGAGGTCCAGGTTAGTGAAGATGGTTGCACCACGGAGATTTTCGAGAGCGCTGGGGATGAGGGGAAGTGGATACCGGAATTTAACAGTGATATTGTTAAGAGCTCGGTAGTCTATACAGAGCCTCCGTCCTTTAGCCACAAAGAAAAAGCTCTATGCAGCAGGGGAACTTGATGGATGGATGTAGCCTTGACCCAGCGCCTCCTTGATGTATTCCTCCATGGCCTTCTGTTCTGGAAGCGAGAGTGGATAAATCTTTCCACGAGGCACTGGCTCACCCTGAATGAGATTTATGGCACAGTCCCATGGTCGATGTGGTGGCAGACGGGAAGCTTGTTTGGGGCAGAAGACGTCACTGAAGTGGGCATAGCAGGCTGGGATATCCACCGATTGCTTCTCAATGGGACTCTTGATGGAGGTGGAATTTACAGGTATGACTTCTGTGGCAGTCTTCAGAGGTGAGGGTGTCACAGGGAAGCAGCCTGGAAAGCAATCCTTGCCCCACTTCAGGACTTCCCCGGTCTTCCATGACTGGATGAGATTGTGCTGTACCAACCACGGGCGCCCTAAAATGATGCCAGCTGTCGAACCCTCTAGAACCAGAAGATGGATGTCCTCTGAATGGAATAGGCCAATTTGTAGAGTGATGGGCCCTACGGTGGTCTTATGTGTCGTCGGCTGAGAGGTTTACCAGTTATCGACTGGACTTGGTAGATCGTTTCTGTGGTAGTTGCTTGTAAGCTGAGCTGACGACAGAGGTCTTGGGAAATGAAGTTTCCTGCTGACCTGGAGTCGAGGAGAGCGGTAAGTGTGACACGTGGTGAGCGGTTCCATTTTTACCATCTTGGGTAGAATAGCACTCACCACTGGTCGTGGAGGATGAAGAGGGCATGCCAGGATCATGCCCTTGAGCTCCACAATACAGACACAGACCCCGGGTCAACCTTCTCTGCCGTTCAGCGGAAGACAATCGCTGTCTGTCAGCGATCATGGGTTCGGGTGCTGGTTCTGGAGGGCAAAATGGCTCAGGCCGGCGGAGGAATGCATTGCTGGTGGAGATTTGTGGAACTGCTAGACAGGACTGCATACGGTCGGAGCAACGGATGAATAATTGTATAAATTTTTCGAGGCCACAGGTGTCATCATATGCAGCGAGTTGTAAACAAAGCTGAGGCTCCAGCCCGTCAGTAGGTTGTTAGCAGTGATCGCTCATTCCATCCACTTGCTGCCGCAAGAGTCCTGAACTTCATAGAATACTCAGCGATCGACATACTGCCTTGCTGCAAATGATACAGTTGCTCACCCACTGAGGTGTCACCGTCGACTCTTCCGAAGACTTCGCGGAAATACATCATAAAGTTCTGCAGGCTCTGGACAACGGGTCCCGACTGTGCCCAGATTGTTTCTGCCCACTGAAGTGCAGGTCCTGCTAGCAGAGAAATAATAAAAGCAATTTTAGAGGAATCGGTGGGGTATAACTGCGGTTGCATCTCAAATGTTAGGTTGCACCGCGGAAGAAATCCATTGCACTGGTAATATATATATATATAGTATCTCACAGAAGTGAGTACACCCCTCACATTTTTGTAAATATTTTATTATATCTTTTCATGTGACAACACTGAAGAAATGACACTTTGCTATAATGTAAAGTAGTGAGTGTACAGCTTGTATAACAGTGTAAATTTGCTGTCCCCTCAAAATAACTCAACACACAGCCATTAATGTCTAAACTGCTGGCCACAAAAGTGAGTACACCCCTAAGTGAAAATGTCCAAATTGGGCCCAATTAGCCATTTTATCTCCCCGGTGTCATGTGACTCGTTAGTGTTACAAGGTCTCAAGTGTGAATGGGGAGCAGGTGTGTTAAATTTGGTGTTATCCCTTTCACTCTCTCGTACTGGTCACTGGAAGTTCAACATGGCACCTCATGGCAAATAACTCTCTGAGGATCTGAAAAAAAGAATTGTTTCTCTACATAAAGATGGCGTAGGCTACAAGAAGATTGCCAGGACCCTGAAACTGAGCTGCAGCACGGTGGTCAAGACCATACAGTGGTTTAACAGGACAGGTTCCACTCAGAACAGGCCTCGCCATGGTCGACCAAAGAAGTTGAGTGCACATGCTCAGCGTCATATCCATAGGTTGTGTTTGGGAAATAGATGTATGAGTGCCTCCAGCATTCCTGCAGAGGCTGAAGGGGTGGGGGGGTCATCCTGCCAGTGCTCAGACCATACACCGCACACTGCATCCAATTGGTCTGCATGGTTGTCGTTCTATTCCAACATGATAGCGACCCCAAACACACCTCCAAGATGACCACTGCCTTGCTAAAGAAGCTGAGGGTAAAGGTGATAGACTGGCCAAGCATGTCTCCAGACCTAAATCCTATTGAGCATCTGTGGGGCATCCTCAAACGGAAGGTCTCTAACATCCACCAGCTCTGTGATGTCGTCATGGAGAAGTGGAAGGGGACTCCAGTGGCAACCTGTGAAGCTCTGGTGAACTCCATGCCCAAGAGGGTTAAGGCAGTGTTGGAAAATAATGGTGGCCACACAAAATATTGACACTTTGATCCCAATTTGGACATTTTCACTTAGGGGTGTACTCACTTTTGTGGCCAGCAGTGTAGACATTAATGGCCGTGTGTTGAGTCATTTTGAGGGGACAGCAAATTTACACTGTTATACAAGCTGTACACTCACTACTTTACATTGTAGCAAAGTGTCATTTCTTCAGTGTTGTTACATGAAAAGATATAATAAAATATTTACAAAAATGTGAGGGGTGTACTCACTTCTGTGAGATACTGTGTATTAGGGTTGTCACGATACCATAAAAATGTCTTACGATACTATGCCAGCTGAAGTATCACGATACCAAGTAGTATCATGATACCATGCAGTATTGTGTTAATTTAAAATTCAATTCTACAAAATGAATCAAAATTTAATAAATAAATAGATGTAAGTGAAAACAGACAATATTATTCTCTGAATACTTAATGTGAATGAATGACCGGCTATTGTTATCCATGAAATGATCTAAACAAAACTCATCTTAGCACTGCACAGAAGCTGCATGAAGTGACATTTAGATGTGGCATTTATACATAATTGCATAAATAATGTTATGAGATTAGTGTTTTAAATACTAAATTCTGAATATAGAAATATGTTGGAAAATAATGTAATATGCCTACTTTTAGATGGGAAACTTAAAAACGGCCAGCAGGTGGCAGAAGTTTGTGATTGAATCACTGAGTCATTCAAACAATCCTTTCAAAACGGCTGAATCCTTCAGGAGCGAATCAAATGACTGTGAACGGCTCAGTGAATCAGTGATTCTCCCAAGACAATGCGGATTTGGATTCGAACACAAACGAAACAAAAACAGCACTCTTGCTCGTGTCATATTGCCGAACTGTCAGGAGCATTTTTTTGCTCGCGTATCTTGAAATTTCCGAGTTAGCAGCATGTACATTAAAACATAACATTATAAATGAATAAACAAAATATACATAATGATTGATAAGAACCAAGTGCAAAGCCGCTATGCTGATGAATGGATTTGCATTCGTGATCGCAAAGATGCTTCCAGAAACGAACTATTACACCTGTTCTAGAAGTGGTCAAATTAATTACACTGTGAGAATACTTTCTTGTAAGATATTATGATGTTGAATAAGTGATGCTTGAGCTGCTGTTTTTTAAAATGACATAAGATGGTCAGACCCTTTCTTCTGATAAACTGCAGCATGAACAACGACGTGCAAGTGCAACTTCTCATTGCAAACTGAACTGAAGCATCGGGAAACACTCAGCACCATATACCACGTAACGTTATACACAGAGCACAGCAGAAAGACATTTGACAATCAACTTGTAATGTTTCTGCTGGCATGCATGTTCAAATTAACGTTTTAAACAGTGTTCTTGCCGTGCATACAACATATCTTATGGTACCGTATGGACGATACTACCGTTTAAAAAATGCAATGGCACCGCGGGTATTTTTAAGCTTTAGTATCGCGATACTACCGTAGTACCGGTGTATCGTGCAACCCTACTGTGTATATATAAATATATATATGTATATTATTTACGCAGTGTAGACTACGCTATATATTATAGCATTGTGGGACAACATACTTCAGTTTTACAACAGTCAAGAATGTTCAGGGAGCTAACAGCCATGTTTACTGAATAATCTTCATGATTGATATAATGTGTTGTTTAAAAGAATGAACAATGGTTAAGTCATAGTGGATAGCACATAGTATACTAAAAATAACAGCCATACGGATCCTGCCCTGAGAGCAGCGCATAGTTCAGTAAAAATAACAGTAATAGGGACCTATTGAGTACTCCTGCCCTGAGAGCAGTGCATAGTTCAGTAAAAATAACAGTAATATGAATATTGAGTACTCCTGCCCTGGGAGCAGCGCATAGTTCAGTAAAAACAACAGTGATATGAATATTGAGTACTCCTGCCCTGAGAGCAGCGCATAGTTCAGTAAAAATAACAGTGATATGAATATCGAGTACTCCTGCCCCGAGAGCAGTGCATAGTTCAGGAAAAATAACAGTAATATGAATAGAGTACTCCTGCCCCGAGAGCAGCGCATAGTAGGGCTGGGCGATATGAGCAAAAATTCATATTTCGGTATTTTTTGGCTGATGTGCGGTATACGGTATATATCTCGGTATTTTGTATTTGGATTAAACAAATAAAGTGAATGTAAGCATGAAGGCATATATTATGTGCAAAAAGGGTTAAAATCACATTACATTCTAACATTGTAACATTGCAATCTAAAAACAAAAATAATGCTTTTAAAGCAGTAGTTAAATTTACTAAACTAAAATTGAAAATAATAAAAAAAGCACAGACTAATTGAGTAAAAAGGCTATTTTGATTACCCCATTACACTTTACAGTTAGTGCTATCATACAAATACACTTACTTGTCGGTTTAAAATTCTACATATGTCACATTTATTTTCCAACTACAAATATTTCAGCAAAATGTATATTTTAGTCAGAGTTATTGCGCTCCTATTTCATTGCGTTCTGTCTGTTTGGCGCGCATGCGCGTGGCGGCGCTCGTTCTAAATGGTCTGTGAAGTTTAGCGGAGAATCGCAAAGCAAAAGCTCACACACTTCTGACTGCAAAATGGAAATATTTCCATGGCTTTCTAACATTTACAGATGGAGAATATACCTGTGAAATGTAAGTTATGCGTTAAGGAAAACAGCACGTCTCTGTCGGCGGCACACGCAGCCTTTCTGTCAGAGCCGCTTTAAACTGAAACTATAAACTATATAGGCTACTATATCTTACGATTTTTTTTAAAGCCCTTCATAAGCCTGATACATGTAGAACAAATTGTATTATGCACTTTCTCCGCAGCAGTTCAGTCTGTGTCCTCCCTAGATATTTTCAGATGCGCTCATATCAAACTACTTAAATCGATATTAACGGTATTGCTTAATACCGTATCGCTTATAAAGAATATATCGATATACCGTACAAACTCGATATATCGCCCAGCCCTAGCACATAGTTCACTAAAAATAACAGTGATATGAATAGAGTACTCCTGTCCCGAGAGCAGCACATAGTTCAGTAAAAATAACAGTAATATGAATGTCGAGTATTCCTGCCTAGAGCAGTGCTAATGCTAATGCTAACTGACTGATGAAATGTCACAGAGATTTGAACGAGTCCTGTTGTCGCTTATATCAGTTTCACAGACAGCACGGTAGTATTGGAAAAGCATGTTTTACTCCAGTTACATCATTAACAGCTTTGGTGTGATCGACTGATGAAGCAGTCTAATGAAAATGCATAAAATGTGATATATTTAGTAGATGATGTTTTTATTCTGTGCATTTTTGTTCACTAATTATCTCACTAAACATCAGAGATGTTTCATGAAAATACATGGTATACATGGTAAATTCCCTTACCTTGCTATAAATGCCTCCAACCAAGCTTCAGTAAGGTATCTGCCTGAAGCATTTCCTCCACACGTTCAAATTTCCTGACCCCGCCTCTGCTTCAATTTTATTGGTTGAATCTGTGAACCGATCATTTTCCTTTCTGCCTTCAGAACATGTTTAAGTAAAACTCCCATTTGTGAAATTTTATGCCTCAACTGCACTGTGACTCTAAACAAATGACCTAATACATCTGTTTTAATAAACCGAGAGAGGTAAGTCACATTTTAATAAGTTCTGCTAGAAAAGGGATGGATTTCATATTTAATTTTGGTTTTGTTTATGAAAGTTAAAAGTCATAAACCATCAGGAAATCCCCCATTTTAAGATGAAATAAAAGACAGAGGAGCAGGATATGTACAGCCATTAATTAAGTGCAGGGATGCTGACACAGACGATCAGGGAGGTCTCAGTCAATTAACTCACTGCGTCTCATCAGTATTTATACAGGGTTTCTTGGCTCAAAAGTTTATTTGTTCCAGACATACATGCAAATTAGCCACTTGACTACTCTTGGAGAGAATAGTGTGGCTTAAGCAAGATCAACCAAAAAGCAAATGCAAACAACATCAATTAACTCATGCCTCGTCACATGAGAGGCTGTGGTGTGAGGGAATTCATTTCTCTCGTGCTGAACTGCACTCTCACATCAGCTCTTATGGTGAGGTAAACCCTAAGCAGAGTCAAATAAACAAATGACAAACAGATCCTTGTGAGTCAACTTTGTCTCCATAACTTGGGCCAGTGCAACAATATATTCGTTTTTCATATTGAAGAATAACACTGACACATCAAAGAGTCTCAGCTAAGGCAGCCAGAATGAAATTAAGTCCAAACAGTACTAGACTACTACAGTGTTAGAGAACCTGACTGAGTCTTAACTCAGTTCTAAGGCATGTTCTATTTTTAAAAAATTGTTTTTAAAAATAGAACAGTTTAAAAAACTGAGCTAAACAATGACATCTCTGAATTCAATAATGGAATGCCATTAACTGAAAATTGAGTGTTTAATCTTATCATTATACATTACTGACACTCTATCCACCAATTTCTACCTGGTCTCATGGCATTTATGTACCTGGGTGCACTTTTTAGCGTGACATGAAATACGTACCAATAAGTACATATCACTGCAGTTTCCAAAATAAATGAACACTTTCACACAAATGTACAGAGTTGCGATTAATAAAGCGTAATTTTCACACAATTATTTGAAGAATATCATGCTATGACTTCAAAACAATATTAATATGCTGGGAGATTTGAAAACTGATGCATTTGAACGTTAGCATCGCACACATCCAGCTTCATATCTATGGGTTTTCATAGATGATAAGTTTGTTCGGTAGCTCACGGAGTACGGAGACGGACTTATGAGACGAGAAGCACCGGTTCGATTCCTGTGTAACTACGGTTCGACAAAGCAGTTCAAATCTGCTTAAAAGGAAGTTCAAATGGCACAGTTGCATCAGCTAATATGTCTTTATATCAGTTTTGCATTTGTTAACAATATCGGGTAGGTTTAGAGCTGGATTTGGTGTAGGGCATGTTTCTAACACGTTAGAGCATTAACTTTTAGCGACAGTCCTCGGATATTTGAATTCTGAACCGCAGCAATACATATCTGAAGCAACGTAATAAAAAAACAGCACTACGCACCAATATCTACGTAATAAAAACGTGCCAGGGTTCACATATTGAACCTGTGTTTTAGCGCCACTCAGTGGACATTTCTATTTGAAACTGCGGCGAAACGTGCAGCAAGATACGTAAAAGGGTGTTGCACAAAAAGTGCCCAGAGGTACGTATTTTTATGAGACCAGGTTGACCAATTTGATACTGTTAAATGATTTGACACAATCTGTATTGTTAAAAGCGCTATATAAATAAAGGTGACTTGACTTGACTTGTCTACTTTACTACTTAATCCACCATCTCTGATAATGAATTGTATTGTAAAATCCTTTTATTTATACATGCATAAAATGACTACATTATTAAACTGTAGGCTACATAAGTGTTCTAAAAAACATCCCAGTGAATATGTTTTAAATTTAAACTAGGTACCTTTTTTGGTTTTCTTTTATACGAAACAATAGGCATCACCCCACCAAAACCACTGCACCTGTTCCAACCCATTTCTAATGATCTCACCATTTGCTCAAATGACAAGACCTTGGCAGATCTGTGTTGACGATGTGGTCTGGAGGTGAAGTAAGGAATTTCCTGAATTTTTTTCAGTTTCAAGTTGTTTTCCTCAGTCCAGCTATTCGTCAGTGTGCATGTAGGTCCAATGTTAACATTATTTTCACCTGAGTGTGAGTTTTAAAATGATTGTAAACATTACATTTGTGCTGTATAAACTAACACATGAACTGACACTGGATCCATTTCAGAAGGTGAAATTGATTTTAAACAGGCTATTCTGACAGACTTTGGGTTTTTACATTAAACCGAATAACTAAAGGCTACAATTTAGCTTAAATAAAAGAATCTCCTCCAAAAGCTGAGAGAGAACAAATCAAATTAAGAACAAGACCCCACCCCGCTTTATGACCTTAAAGAACTTTTCTCTCCCAGCATCTGCAGCTAAACAGACTTAAACCCAAGTGACCTATTTCAGGGCGTCCCACCCTTGACTGTAACCATTAAAAGTCTTCAGTTTTATAGCTTTCCCGCTAAGCAAAATCTTACCCCAAAATACTAACAGACAGACGCATATAGCAGGCCCACAACATCCCAGTGCACACCTTTGTATGCTTAAAGGGATACTCCACCCCAAAATGAAAATTTTTTCATTAATCACTTACCCCCATGCCGTTCCAAACCCGTAAAAGCTTTGTTCGTCTTCGGAACACAAATTAAGATATTTTAGATGAAAACAGGGAGACTTGTGACTGTCCCATTGACTGCCAAGTAAATTACACTGTCAAGGTCCAGAAAAGTATGAAAAAGATCGTCAGAATACTCCATCTGCCATCAATGGTTCAACCGTAACGTTATGAAGCATCGAGAATACTTTTTGTACGGAAATAAAACAAAAATTACGACTTTATTCAACAATTCGGCACCGTAACTTGGCAGTCAATGGGACAGTCACAAGCCTCCCTGTTTTCATCTAAAATATCTTAATTTGTGTTCCAAAGACGAACGAAGCTTTTACGGGTTTGGAACGACATGAGGGTAGGTAATTAATGACAAAATTTTCATTTTGGGGTGGAGTATCCTTTTAAATACTACTACAGATCTAAAGTGTATATACTGACATATTGGTGTATATTGTAAAGACAGTATACTGTAGGCAGCCTTTGAGTTTTATCTGTTCAATTCTGACACCGTGAATGGTGTGGAATCCACGTTTAATCAGGCAGGCCTTTATTCAACTTATAAGACTCCATTCCATCCAAATTTAAAACCATTTCCTGCAATAAGACCCCTAACTTGAACCGTTCAATGGTACAATAAGTTTAAGTGGCTTGATTAGAACATAATATTTTTGTAAGGTATGTCGTCATTTTCCAAAACAGGTGGAGAGGTTTCAATGTAAGAGGCTTTAAAGATTGGAAACACATTTCAATGCTATGTTCTAAACATGAAGCAAAATTTAGCACAGGCACAAGCTGAAACACTCAAAGAGAGACACAAACAAGGAAGCTGAGGACATATCAGCTAATCAGCTAAAAAAGATACTTCTAACCACTGCCGATACTTTAACCACTGCCATGTTTTCTTGAAAGAAACAGAAAACACATAAGAGTTGACATAGACGTCATTTAATTTGCGCAAAGCAGCGTATAGGCAGTATGAAACTTAACAAGGGGACTTTTTGGAATTATTTAGTAATACGCGGAAAAACAATCAAATGTAATTGACTGCCAAATAATTGGAAACTCATGAGCCCTGCCCTCCAGAATAAATCAATATCATACCCTGTTTACATTACGGGCTGAGATATTTTACTAGCCATGCCCACCTTGCTAGCATTTGATTGATTGTTACACGCTGCTTGTCTTCTGCTTCATAAACAAATTATAGAACATTGTGATTTCTCAATGCTCAGAAAATGAGGAAGCTAATCAGATCTAGAGTATCATATTAATACACATACAGTATACACAGATGAGAGAATGGGCCTTTTTTTTTTCATGGTGCATCAGACTGTTTTCTACATTCATGCAAATAAAAAAGGGGGAAAACCCCTTGTTATTACAATTGGTGGTTTTAATTTTAATTTTATATTTGTCTAGACGCCCACCCATTTGTCTGGAGACTCTTACCTACGCTTCTGTCTTTTAGTCCAGCATCTAACATGACTTTTAATAAAATGGCACTTGTCATATGGTTATAACTATTAATAACAGATGGAAAAACTGCTTTTACTGAGTAATGTTTACTTTTCTCAAATTCATTAAACAAAGTTACTGTTATCTGGATTACCAGACCTACTGACTCTCTGTCACACTCAAAGAGAAAAGAACTGTTACGCATTCTGGGAAAATTAATTCACAAAATTATAATAATCATTATCATCAAACATTAATTTAAAATTGTAAAACAGCTCGGAGGCCCTTTGGGGATTTGGGATTTGGAAAAATTAGAAATAGTCCAAGATTATTTAGGTTTTATTAGAAACATCTGAGCCCAATGAAAGTGCTCATAAAATCTTCATCTCCCTGATTGTAACCTCTGATTACTGTCTGCCATTAGTAAATTATTGCTCTTGTGAACTACAGTACCCTGTTGGTTAGATTATGGGTTCAGATATTTTACTAGCCATGCTCTTACCTGACTATTTGATGGATTTTGTCTTAGCGTTACAGACTATATACTTAATAACCAAATCCTTGAAGAAGAATCCTTGAGCATCCCATAGTTTTAATAGCTGCTCTCAGACAGCAGTATCTTGGTTTATAGCATAGAGTTTACAATGACTACAGGTTGGAAGGCCAAATGTATTTATGCATTAACTATCTATGGAACAACCGATAAAATCATTGCTAGAAGGATCACTAGTTATATAGATTATTAGATAACTAGATAATTTGGTAAAACGTTAGTATAGGGACCTATTCTCACTATCAAATAGTTAAATAGCCTAGTATTTTTATAAAAACACAAAGACAGACAGAGCCAGAGTCCTCCTCATACAACTGCTGTCATACAAAACACAAATGAGAGCACTAGTAAAAGACAAATTGGCCTTTTAGGTTTTTTGGACATTTAAGAAGTCCTGCTTATCTGGACTTGTGTGCTGGTTTACCCTCCAGAGAAATCACTCAGTGCAGTTCCTTTCTTTTCAACCGACATGTTTTGAAGGCCAGTTTATGATTGATCACCGAGTTTAAATTAGGTCGTGACCAGGGACAAGTCTCTAGGGTCAATGTCATGACCTCTCAATCAAGCACAGAGGAAAGCTTGAATTCCAACATTCAGAATTCTTGTACTTCTCCATCGTGAATAGCTGTAGCCAACAAATGCAATTCATGATGCAAATGCATCTCAAATAAGGTGTATGTACTGGCAGACACTGTTGCATTTAGAGTGGCAAAGGCAAAAAATTAATCGCACTACAAACATTCCATACAGCAATTCAATCAATACGCAAATAAATAGACTGACAGATGAAAACACCAACAAAAAAAAAAAGGCCAAGAACAATGATTTACAGCTGGAATAATGGGATAAAATTACTTCGCACACAAAAGTAAAATAAAAATGCATTAAAAGTTCAACAATTTTCAACCAGCTTTATATTGTTACATTATCAGTAGTAGATGTAAAAAAATAAAATAAAATAAAAATATGTACTCCTTCATGTTACCTGAACCCAAGCCTCCATGGTTTATTTGTCAGCAAAAGTGAACTTCTGACAGCTCCAGGGCTTTTGTTAAAACTACAGATTTTGTATCCCCCACCAGTACAGGCTTATTTCTCTATATGTAGCACCATTTTTTTAATCTGCCTTTCTACTGTATAGACAACCTTCTTGCCAGCATTCAAGTACTCCTTTATCATGCCATATTCAAATAGCTCTGTGATTCAAGAATCTTTGTGTCGGTGGAGAATCAATCAACAGTTTTACAAACAAACTAGTTTGGGTCATATACATTTGAAACATTTTAACCTCATGGTCTCAAGGCTGTCAAAGTTTCTTCCAAAGAAAATTTAAACTTTAGTCTGTTCCTCCCACAAATCTATCATATGGCTTAACATCTGGAATATAATGGAGTATCATTTTTAAAGTTTTTCATGTAGATATACAAGCAATATTAAGTATGTTAATAATGTATATAGGGGTAACATCTTGGTATAACAGGTAATTGGAATATATACAGGGTTTGAAGGACAGTCAATTAATGCATTTAGCATATATTTACATATTATCTGGGTCAGAATGTACCTTCATCTGTAAACAACCTATCCCATACCTCAGTCATCACCTCTCCTGTACCAGAGGGCATGGCTGTCTCCATCCCAGCAGCATTAACATAAGGTTTATGGGCCTTTGATTAAGATGTTTCTTTATCAAAACTATCACTGTAGCCCCCCATGCTCTTTCAGCCCTTGCCCGCCTCAGGAAGAGCGAGGTTAAAACAGGTGTTCACACCGAGCATAACTGATGATGAAAACTTGTTTGTGCTGAGAGAATAAATCAGTGTCCTAGAATACTGCACATTTAGGCTAGTGAGGCTAGTCCTTGCAGAGTATCCAACTATCAGTTGTATACAGTTATTAGCTACAACCCGACTTCCGGAAATGTTGGGACGTTTTTTAAATTTGAATAAAATGAAAACTAAAAGATTTTAAAATCACATGAGCCAATATGTTATTCACAATAGAACATAGAGAACATAACAAATGTTTAAACGGAGAAATTTTACACTTTTATCCACTAAATGAGCTCATTTCAAATTTGATGCATGCTACAGGTTTCAAAAAAGTTGGCACGGGGCAACAAGAGCTGAAAAAGCAAGAAATTTTGAAAAGATTCAGCTGGGAGAACATCTAGCAACTAGTTAAGTTAATTGACATCAGGTCTTTAACATAAAAAGGATGTTTTAGAGAGACAGAGTCTCTCAGAAGTAAAGATGGGCAAAGGCTCTCCAATCTGTGAAAGATTGTGTAAAAAGATTGTGGAATACTTTAAAAAAAATGTTCCTCAATGTCAAATTGCAAAGGCTTTACAAATCTCATCATCTACAGTTCATAACATCATCAAAAGTTTCAGAGGAACTGGAGAAATCTCTGTGCGTAAGGGACAAGGCCGAAGACCTTTGTTGGATGCCCATGGTTTTTTGGCCCTCAGATGACACTGCATCACTTATTGGCATGATTCTGTCATTGACATTACTAAATGGGCCCAGGAATACTTCCAGAAACCACTGTCGATAAACACAATCTGCCGTGCCATCTGCAGATGCCAACTAAAGCTCTATCATGCAAAAAGGAGGTCATGTGTGATCATGGTCCAGAAGTGCCGTTGTGTCCTGTGGACCAAGGCTCATTTAAAATGGACTGTTTCAAAGTGGAAAAGTGTTCTATGGTCAGACAAGTCCAAATTTGACATTCTTGTTGGAAATCACGGACGCCGTGTCCTCCGGGCTAAAGAGGAGGAAGACCTTCTAGCGTGTTATCAGCGTTCAGTTCAAAAGGCAGCATCTCTGATGGTATGGGGGTGCATAAGTGCATACGGTATGGGCAGTTTGCATGTTTTGGAAGGCACTATGAATGCTGAAAGGTATATAAAGGTTTTAGGTCATGCTCCCCTCCAGACGATGTGTATTTCAGCAGGACAATGCAAAACCACATACTGCAGCTATTACAACAGCATGGCTTCGTAGTAGAAGAGTCCGGGTGCTGAATTGGCCTGCCTGCAGTCCAGATTGTTCACCTATAGAGAACATTTGGCGCATCAATAAACGAAAAATATGTCAAAGACAACCATGAACTTTTCAGCAGCTGGAAACCTGTTTCAGGCAAGAATGGGACCAAATTCCCACACCAAAACTCCAGAAACTCATAACCTCGATGCCCAGACGTCTTCAAACTGTTTTGAAAAAAAGGAGATAATACACCATGATAAACATGCCCCAGTCCCAACTATTTTGAGACCTGTAGCAGGCATCAAATTTGAAATGAGCTCATTTTGTGCATAAAATTGCAAAATTTCTGTTTAAACATTTATGTTATCTATGTTCTATTGTGAATAAAATATTGGCTCATGTGATTTGAAATTCTTTTAGTTTCCATTTTATTCAAATTTAAAAATCGTCCCAACCATTCCAGAATTCGGGTTGTAGATTGGTTAAAGTCAAGTCAAATCAAGTCACCTTTATTTATATAGCGCTTTTAACAATACAGATTGTGTCAAAGCAACTTTCCAATATCAAAATAGGGAAATAGTGTGTCAATAATGTAAAATGACAAGATTAAACACTCAATTTTCAGTTAAAGGCATATCATTATTGAATTCAATGATGTCATCGTCCAGCTCAGTTCAGTTTAAATAGTATCTGTGCAAGTCGACGATATCGCTGGAAATTAAGTGTCCCCAACTAAGCAAGAGGCGACAGCGGCAAGGAACCAAAACTCCATCGGTGACAGAATGGAGAAAAAAACCTTGGGAGAAACCAGGCTCAGTCGGGGGGGGCAGTTCTCCTCTGGCCAGACGAACCAGCAGTTCAATTCCAACTGCAGCAAAGTCAGATTGTGTAAAGGACTCATTTGGTTCCCGTGGTCTTGTCCCGATGGCTGTCTAGGTGACGAGGTCCTCACTGGGGATCTGTCTCTGGGGCTCATCTAGGTGTCCTGATCTCCGCTGACGTTCAGGGCTGTAGAGGTTATCTCTAGGTGCTGATCGACCATTTGATCTGGATACGGACTGGATCGGATGGCTACGATGATCTCGGAATAAGAAAGAAACAGACTAATATTAACGTAGATGCCATTCTTCTTACGATTCAACAAGTATATCAGGTATTATGGGAAGTGTTCTCGGTTCTGGTTGACCTAATTAACGCAGCCTAACAATCCTCTAACGGAAATTAATATTAGAAGCGTATTAGTGAGTTATGTGTACACCAGATTAAAGAGATGGGTCTTTAATCTAGATTTAAACTGACAGAATGTGTCTGCCTCTCGAACAGTGTTAGGTAGATTGTTCCAGAGTTTGGGCGCTAAATAGGAAAAGGATTTTGAGAACGCAGTGGACGTGGAGGACTATAATGCGATAAGAGCTCGCTCAAGTACTGAGGAGCTAAACCATTCAGGGCGTTATTATAAGTAAATAACAAGATTTTAAAATCTATACAATGTTTAAAACTAGAAAGAAAATCAGGAAGAAGTTAAATGCTACACGCTAGCAAGCTTTTTTTAACCCGCATCCAAACTGTCATTAAAATAAAGACGTTTCATCATTTTGCTAGACTTTTGTGTAACACAAATTCAGCAAACACATTATTTCAGCTAACAAGAATGCTAACAGCATGATTTCAGACAAGCACCGCCAGTTCTGGTATCCAGAGCCAGAGGCAGTTTGTTGCCAGGGGATTGATAAGATGTTCTGACATAGAAAGACTCAAAGAAACACATTTACTCACGCTTTTAAAACGAGAAAAAAAAATAATGTTTCATGAGAATAATAAATTTTAATGTTCTACCACAAATAATGTTGTTCAATGAAAAAAAAATCCTTGTGGGATGGGTTGTTTTTGGCAAATGCACTTGGATCTGCACGCCAACTTCCGTCCTTTAGTTAGTTTGGATTAATATGGATAAGAAAACATTGTTGAGGAAACGAATGAGAAACATGTCAATCTCCTGCCCTTAAGAAAGGTGTAATTTTCAGTGATTTACAATATTTTAATGAAAAGTTGTAGGTCATGGATACATGTATTCCTGAACCTTTAAGTCTTGTTTTGAATTTAAGATAATTTAGCAGTTTTTCCCTAAAGAATAAATCTGTTAACTGATCCAGTATATGAGGATTGCCAAGCTCCAAAAAACACCATAAAAATGGTCCATATGATTGTGCATTAAACTGTCATTTTTCTAAAGCCATTTGATAGCATTGTGTTAGAAACAGAGCAAAATTTGAACCTAAATTTAAGTCAGTTCCTTACACAAAGCTATTGTGTATCTCGAGAAGTCTTGCAATATAGTGAAGAAATCATTTGGACTATTTAGCATTGTTATATGGTGCTTTTTGTTCTTTTTGGAGCTTCGCAGGTTCTGAACACTGTACACTTTCACTGTATACTTTATGCCCATGCAGACTTCAAATTGTTCGATGGCACCAAAACCCATTTGTTTTGACCCCCAGCAGGGCTTGTGGTAACCGTCCAGATGTGTTTTTCATTGAATTGAAGGTAATTGAGAGCAGAAAGAGCAAAATAAACAATGTTAACAACATGACTGGACAATTCTCAAAAATGTTCCTATTACTGGACTTAACTGGACTAGTTAATCACCTAAATTTTGTTTTTCTCTTTTTTTAAGAAATAAGGACCCCATTGGATAAAAAAGGCTGTACAAGGTTGACTTAATGAAGAGAAAGATAGTTTTGCTTGTATACTTATGTTGTGTATTTGTGTTAGTGGTTATGACTGTATGTTTGATCAGATGAGAAGAGAACTACATACAGTAGATGATTTCCAAGGCCCTTTCTTTTCTTTTCTTTTCTTTTCTTTTCCTTTCCTTTCCTTTCCTTTTCTAATAGTGAACCAATAGGTGAGAGCCCAAATGCTGCCACAGACGGTTCTGCTTCTGCTGAAGATGCAAACCAAGATTAAACTCTGGGGAATCTGTTTGTTGTGGAAAACTCACTTATAAAGACAGGCATTAAAAATAAATTACATTCATAAATTATGTTGGATTCCAAAATGACTGCATTTAGCACTTGATCAGATGATTTTTTTTACTGGACACATTCAGTATATTCTAAGGAAGGAACGTACTCCACCCCAAAAGAGTCCAGGACCAATTAAAGCAGGTTTGACAGAGCTTCTAAAGAGATTCTCTACTTTAGTCTCTCTCCTTCTCCAACTTATTGGAGCATGAACTGCCTTGCTTCACCTGCTAAAGTCATTAATGACCTGTAGATTAGTTCCACATGTAAAAATGCTCCGGTGCACGATGTCAGGTCCCATAAAAGCAGAACGCTGGGCAAGAAACCGTGTGAGAAAGTGATGTAATATTTAAAGGCTTTGGGTTACAGTGCATTTGAAAGCATGAAGGTTATGACCCATTTTAAACAAATAAAACAGTGGATGAGAAAAAATATTTCGCAGACGGTCACAAGCGTTTACATGCATGTGTACATTTATATGCAATACGAAACGGTTGGTCACTTTACTTTCATTTTGGCTCCTAGTAGTTTATAAAGACCTACCCAAAAAGAAATCATTTGCACCAGTGCATCAGCTATAGCATTATGGGCTGGACCCTGAATAGTTGCATACTGTATACACTGGATAGTCATATTTGGATGGTGGATCCAACTATGCACGCTCATGCAAGCCCCCTCTGTGCAAACACACACACACACACACAAACATACACACTGGACCAGCTCCAGCAAGATGAGTCATGGCGCAGTGTGTGGGTGTCTAATGTGGAGTCAGCGCGACTGTACCGGGAACTTAGTTTAGAGGCTAAAACCACAGCCACCCCGAACTCCTTTGGATCCCCCTTAAACACTCCTAAAATGTGACACACATTATGAAATTGTTTGGCTATTGAAGAGTGGCCTCAAATCAACTAATCTAGTGTTTTCACAGACAGAATCTTCTTTCACTGCTCCACTGAGAGACACTATGAGAGAGAATGGCATTGAATTACTTCTTTAAATATTCTCTAATGCGCCTGTTTGTTTGTAAGTGCGTGTATATAGCATGTTGAATATTAAAGGTAGTTTCTAAGTATAAAAGGTCACCAGTTCATCAAACAGAATACGAAGAACCAGAAAAAAACACAGTTTATCATGGAGTTTTCATACATGCTGACATTAACCCTCTACCGCATGGTGTTGCCATATGGCAACATACACTTTGTGTTCATTTCCTTGCCACTGTGCCTTTAAGAGAACATTCTAGTTTTTTTGTTGTTGGAAAGAGAAGACCTTTGTTTAGCCAATGATGTGCTTTGGTTAAGTCGCGTGACATGCAGTTTTTTTCTGTGGAGCGATTTCTGATAGACTGCCGTCTCTTGTCAGTAGTTGCTGAAAGCAAACTAAAACGTCAGTAAAAAACAAGGACCAGCCCGTGTCACATGTTATATGTCAAGTTATATTGACATATTCACTACTCCAAAAAGTTTTTATGAAATAAGTTTTTGGTAAATCAATCAAATGTATGTGTTGCCAAGCGGCAACTCCGTGCAATAGTGGAATGATATTATTGCAATAGTTTAGCTAGCTAGCAAGGTCAGCTGCAATCTGTTAAGCTGTAACAATAACATCATTAATGCTAGTGATATAATGTTGATTAGTTGTATGGTAATGGCATGTGTATAATGGATAAAATCAAATTTAAATGGCAATTTTACTTTTGATTAGATATGAATACAGGTAACATTACATCAGTGAGCCACTGGCCTACCATGGTGTCTCAAAAAGGTAGATGCATGTATCCTGGCTGTAAGGATGTTAGGATGAAATGTACCAAATGTGAGGTATACCTGTCTCACCTCTGAAAAAAAAAATGCTTTGAGAAGTTTCATACATTAAGTTTCAAGGATTATTGGAGGAGGGGGTCTTCCGCTCATAAGATTGCATAATGTTGAATTTTCATGAACTGCAGTGTTTTTGGTTTTATGTCAGTGTTTTATGACACATGATATTCAGTATTAGATTTGTTTTAACTGTATAAATTTGAAATTTAAATAATATTCATGAAAAATTTATTGAAATTCAAAGAATATAAAGCATTCAGCTAAAAAGAATGGAATAAATAAAAGCAGAAGTTGTTGGAAAGTATGTATAAGGTTATAAGTACCGTGTTAACGCTTATTAGAACACCAGTTGAATCACCACAAACATTTCTGAGGAAAAATATTAACTATAAGTAAACTTACACTTATTCTAAGTTAGATCCACTGTTGTGTGTTGTTGCCGTATGGCAACAAATCATAAAGTACCTTAAAATAATATTTTTTTCCCATTTTTTTTTTTACAGCACTTCAAGTTAAGCCATTGCAAGAAAAGAAAAAGAGACAAATATTTTTTTTTATAGGTCTATCATAATGCGTGCGGTAGAGGGTTAATTTCAGACACATTACTTTTGGAGAGTTGATTCAGACTTTCTCTTGCTGATGTGGCCAGTAGGCCAACATCCAAGTAACTCCAAGAAAACATTAGATGTTTCTCTCCTTTTTTTGTTGTTTTGTCAGACCAGATCGACACTATAGCACTGATGTCCTCAGTTAACATTACAGAAATAACATCATTGGCATCAACTCATACAACTGTGACCTTACAATAGGGATCAATTAGTTAATATTATTTAGCGCATTACATATCATGATCTAACAATAAACAACAGTTTTAAAGCAATTTATTATTATAGGGTAATTTTAAATTATAAATATACTATATACTGTTAATTTAACTTAAAATGGTAGAAAAAGTGTTAAAAGTATTGCTCAATGTTAGTTAATAAATGCATTAACTAATGTTAACTAATTGAGCCTTATAGTGCATTGTTACCTAATGTGTTATTTTGATATTCTTCTCAAAAGATTAAACCATTCTAATACTCAACTTGATGCTATCAATGGTATTTCTGTGTGGTTTGGCATGTTGCAGTTTAGAAAATGTGGTCTTGCTCTTTTCAAAAACAGATATTTACAAACATTTTCTCCTTTAGCCTGCAGAAGTAATCCACAAGAGGCAGGCACGTTACCTCAAAATAAACAATAGATATTTCCTCTAACAATAGAGATTCTATGTACCGACAGGGGTCTTCAACAGGGGGTCTGGCAATACTTTTGATATCAAACAAATTTAGCATTTTTAGAAGTTATAGTAAAACAGTAATATATATATATATATATATATATATATATATATATATATATATATATATATATAAATGTAGCCATGGTAAGCATAAATTACAGACCCCAGACTTCTGAATGGAAGTGCAAATGTGCAAATACATTAATACAAAAAATGCCACAATGCACATGCTATTATAAGCCAGGCTTAAATATTACATGCAAGCCTTTTTTTTCTTATGCTCTGTCTCTTTGTCCACCATGGAGTCCTAAGATATTGAACCCTGTAGAGGTTCTTGAGTACGCTGACGTGGGGGTTTTGAATGCTTCTCTGTTAATTTGACAGAGGAAATAGAACCCCACCCATGAAGTGTTTTATAGAGAGCCAAACTGGCTTTTACTGGAACAAAACTCTTGGCTGGAACTACCTCGGCAAAACCAGACTCTCCCTTTCCAAGCAGCTAAAATCCACTATCCCAAAGAAATAATGGTACACTTAATCTCAGTATATGGGCCAAATTACCCTTCATCCTGATGTATTCCAAAAGATAAGCACAGTGTATTTCGAGATCATGTGCAAAATAATTAAAGACTATGGTAAAGAGGCTTTTATTAAGCTTTCTATTGTTGTGTACTTGCTGTAGAGTTGGTGCTTGGTAGGGGATTTCTGTAGTGTATGTTACATTAAATTTCTATTTTGGCTTTAGCTTTACAGTTAGTTGCTAAGATCATAAAACAAGGGTCTGTCCTAATCTATTTCCTTTAATTCTGAGTACAATGAACACCAGACAGCAACAAATAAAGTCTATAGTACCATAAAAGAGAACACAAATGATCAAGGAACGTGACACATTAAGAAAGCAGTGAGGTCTGTTGGTGATTAGTGTCCCTGTGTCTACTGCCAGGGTCGGTCAGTCTAATGGCATGATTAGATCCCTATAATGTAGCCAGCTGTATTCTGCCAAGGGCCAAGCTTTGGACACGGCAACAAAACTGATAAAAAGTTTATGGATGTAGAAGCTCTAAAATCAGAAAAATAAAAAAACTGCAATTCATTCAGTCTACTGGTTACAGTGAAGCATTGTCAAAACAAGAGACCGAAAAGCAAAAGATACAAAGTCATAACAATAACTTATATCTGAATATGCTTAAATGTGCATATTGTACATGTCAAAACAGTCCCATAACAGCTTTTTAGATCTTTTTAATATGTAGACCTCACAAAACATGTTTTCTGGACAGGTTCTTGAGCCTGTGTCTTGTCTGGACAGCATCAAAGCAGTCAGTGGCTGCAAACAAAAGATGATAAAACTTGTGTTATATGAACAGAATGAAACAGAACATAATTTCTGAAGTAAAGTAAATAGACTATAGCTTTGCTGTAGCTGAAATTCAGCTGAAAACTTTGGGGTCAGTAAGATTTTTTGGTTATACTTTATTTTAAGGTGTCCTTGTTACAGTGGAATTATACTGTACATTTAAGTACTGAGTAATATTAATTAATGAAATGTACTTTCTATATGGTTAGGGTTAGGATTAGGGTTTGGCTTAGGGTTACTTGCATGTAATGATGCATAATTAATTGTTATCATAACAGAAATTACATGTAACGTGTAAAAAGGACACCTTAAAATAAATTGTTACAGATTTTTTTTGGAACGAAATGAGTGTCACGTCACTTTTAAAAGAAAATACTGTCACACACATATCACACTTTAAAGGTTCCCACATAAACATTAATACAGAATTTACAAGAATCAGATATGACTTTGAAATGCAGCAGAATGAGACAAATTTTGTTGCATCTTTGTAATGTTTAAATGGATCTATATTACTACATTCTGAGGCCTCTAGAGATATAATTTGCAAAAAAGCTGCATTTAAAACAGCATATGTATTGGCCAACCATTTGCAGAGACATTTTAAAGCAGCAGAGAAACAATATAAGCGTATTTACACAGGAATCGCAATCTCAAGAGATGATGTATCATGTGCTCAAATGTTTATTATAACTGGTTCACCAAGTGCTCTCAATGACCAGTCCAACCATCTACCACTGTTGTTTTAAATAAGATCTTTGTGTTACTCTTGGGAACCACAGTCTTAACTGTAGTGGCTGCACAACAACAAACACAAAAAGTGACAGGTTTAAAGGGTATTTTAAACACCTCTGAAGACATGTAAATGTAGTATTTAAACACTATAATTTCATTAACTAGGATATAAACCAACACAGAGAAACAAAAAAGTATAGCCCTTCTAAAAAGAAAGAGAAGGTATGTAATTCCTAAGGAGAATAGTGTGTCATTGTTATGGAATTTAAAACCATCCATGACCCATATCAAATGTTCTGGTGTCAGTTCAGAGAGAATAACAGTGCTGAAGATCTACAACCCTCTAGAGATGGCGCTGAGTGCTATAACTTGTGCAAATAGATAGATAATACTTAAATATTCATAGTGTTTTCATTAAAATGATACACATTTAGGCTTATAAACGTATTTAACTGAGGTCTACAAATCTGGCATCAGAAAGTGTATGGCTTTTCCCATGCACACATTAGGATTTTTAAAAAGTATGTTACAGAAATCGTGTGCACCTCACACACACTGTGAGCCAAGTGGATGTGCACTTCTAGTAGTGTGCGATTTTGCAACTCCAGTGGACAAAATCACCATTAGGAATCTTTAAATCATCTACAGAGTTGACAAAAAACATTGGCACTCGTGATGTGCACTGACTTAACTAAAAGCTGGAATACACTACACGATTTTTGCAGGGATTTTCCACCAATTTACATTTCTGGAGAAGTCGACGCTAGTTGTCAAAAGTTAGTGCCACTCTGCAGATTTGAGTTGACAGATTTCATAGAAAATCGCATAGTGTATGATGGTCACAGATTTTTAATCTTCAGACTATAATTCCATCCAGTCTGAGGAAATCAAACATGTTTGATATTTTGAGCCAATTGCTTTCATTTGTCACGTGTCTCCAAGCAACAAGGGTTGAGTTTTGGACTGCGTTCGCTGTAATCAGAACAATTTTAAAGTCTGGTAGTGTATGATCCTCATTTGTATAGTGTGTGATGGGCAGTTTTTTCACTATTACAAAGTCGGGAAGTGTATGATGCCCAGTTGTGTATAGTATTCCAGCTTTAACTTATGTGTTGTACTCCTATGCTAACTGAGGTGCATAAAGTGAACTTTGTAGAGGATCTGTGTCCTTGTAAACTCAATTTTCTGAGAGCTCCAACTTGTGCCATGTGTGGTCCAAGATCATGTGGAAACACTCAAAATGGCGAGTAAGGAAGAAAAACTAAGTAAAGTTATACTGTATATGCAAATCATCTTAATGACTTGGATGGATACAATCAAAATTTTTAATTTGAAAAAGCCATCCAAAACAGCTATTCTTCCCAAAGTCTATTATTCATTGTAGTGAAGACGGTGCAAGCTGTTCCTCTGTGTTATGAGGTAGCAAAAGTGATGTTGAGAGACCCGCTGTGACAGCGGTAGTGCACTTTAAAGCAAGTATGGTTTTCTCTGTTGCCATTAAATGTCAAGAACTGCATGCGGTGATGTGGTGAGTCTGGACAATGATGTGTTTGAAGGGCTTACCAGCTGGAAATGGGTATGAAAGACACAAAGACAAACACACAACGCATATACACACACTAAGCACACACCTCAGTGTCTGACCTTTTCATGGCAGAGAACTGGATTTGAAAGGGTATAGAATGTCACTGAGAATTTAACAAAAGCAAAAGGGAGGGTGCAAGAATGATGCAACAGAAGACTCAAAACAACCCAGCTCACAACACATGAGTCTGAGTTCCTCTTCAAAGTGCCACACGTGCAAGGAACTGCTTTAAAGTTTGCCTGGAGAACAAAAGGCGTCATGGCAAAACCTCAGGAGGATTTCCTCTTTTGAAGTTGGCACACACCCTCAGCTCACACATTTAGTTTTCTATTTTCCGAGCAGGATAAAGTTTTCATTTGCAAATGTACATAAAATTTCAATTCAGGAAAATTTCAAGTCTCCAAGACTTCAAGGTTGCTGAGAGTTTTGAACTGTAGTCAAGGACTGACATTTGTGTCTTAAGGACTAATTATTCAGTTGTGAATGACCTTGTTTAGTTTATTATCTAGGTGGGCGTGTTTGAATTGTGTAAGTGGGTGTAGGTGGATAACCTACAGAAAGCCAAATCACACACCACTCGCACACACAGTCCATGCAGTAACACACAAGGCCACAACTGCTGCCAAAAGGAACATGGTGTTTCGAGAAAGCACATTTGGTTCATTTTTCCACTCTTTTTCCTCTGTCATGTGATCTTCAGGCAGCTCTTGTTGACTCCCTCATTGTCATGCACATGCTCACAGGCATACGCACTCACTCTCCTCCTCTTTCTTTATCTTTCTCTTGCGCCACATCGCCACCTCAGCTCAGACCTTTCTGATGATGTCATCTTCTCAATCACTACCAGATTGCTCTTTGGCTGGGCCAGAGCAGACCCTCAAAGGAAGAGGGGCTTTCACATGGGATTGGCTGTTACTTTCTTCTCGTCAACTTACATTTGAAGAGTCCGCAGAGGATCCACAACACATACATTCACAACCGTTGACCCTAAATACTATATACCGCACAATGACACAAACATATACACATACTTTTTTTTTTTGGTTTGTATTAAAAATAAATTTATTTGAGAAGCAAATTTGTTCATTTATAGACCACTATACTTTGTTAATGTTTTTTATATCTGTTCAAGTCTTTCTATATTATATTTTAATATATTTTTAAAATGGATAATGTATTCCTGTTGTGGCTTATTTTATATAGATTCTTTTGTAACATTACAAAAGAATGTGATTAAATCAAATTAATCTCATTTCATTAGAATTTTTTTGTTTTAAGCACAAATATAACAAAATACAGATGTTTGTTTTTTAAAACAAAATGCTTGCCAATAAACAAAAATAATGAGATGATTTTTTTTTGCATCTCTCTAGTAAATGCTCAAGTACATTTCCTAGAGAACAGAGAGAAACATAATTAAAAAAAAAAAACAATGATAAAAAACGTTTTTAATACTTTCACCAACAAACAATATTTATGTAATAACTTCATAAAGCTTAACTGTGCAGTTTGTTGGTGCAACATCTGAGCTAAATCGACTCAAATATTCCCCAAAGCCATCAGCCAGTATTCAACATGTCCAACATGGTCTCCATCAAAACCAAAATACGCCCTTGTGATCATACCCATATGCCTGTCCAATGCCTAAGGGCACCAAGAAGCTTCTTCAGATCCACTATACACTGTGCATGTGTGCCTTGGTCTTGCTTTATTTTCTCTTTATGTTCTCTTTTACCACATCTAGTTTCATTTGAGATCAGTCATACTCCCTCTCTCTCTCTCTCTCTTTCTCCCACCCTTTCCCTTCTCACATCCATCCACCGCATGCCATACTCTGTAAAGCTGTGAGAGAGTCATGGGAAGGAAAAGCATCTGGATCTTCTCAAGTATTCCTTCAGCGTCCTCTCACTATTCAAAGCTAAAAACTCTGCGGTTTAAGTGAAGCTGAGGATTTGGGGTATTGGTCTTTGTTTGAATCAACAGTAATATGTGTGTACAGAACAGAGTAATGCTCTGTGGCAATTTATTAACCACATGTTACATGACCAACGAGGGATTTGGAGCCATGATAATTGTATTAGGAGGATGGAGCAAGTTTCTCACATACAGTATATGTACATCTGTTGGCATTTTTATGCACTATGTAAAGATTAAAGGGATAGTTCACTCAAAAATAGAAAAATCCTTTTATCAACCCTCACATCATTCTAAATCTGTATGATTTACTTTACTTTATTGTGCTGAACATAAAAAGAATTTTGGATGTCTTACATGGATTTGGGAAAACGTAAGTAAATGATGACAGGATTTCTGAGTGAACTATCCCTTCAACTGTGTTTAGGTATTGTCTAACTGTTGCTCAGATGTAACCTAAATCCTTTGGCATGAAGATTTGCAGCTGTCCATTTGAGAAACAATATTTTTTCCCAGCCAAAATGGAATCAGAGACTGTCTCAGCAGCTGTCAAAAATCCCCGTTAAACAGATTCTGGCTTACTGACAAGCTATTTTGTGACAAAAACTTGAACTTGCGGATTCAATACAAAATAACCGTGATCATGTAGAATTTTAATATTCAAACTCATTAATTCATCAAACTGGCAGTGGCAAGTGAGCTTAAATGAATAGAAAATTCTGTACTCATTTACTCACCCTAATGTCATTACAAAGGTTCTGGACATTGTTTTTGTCTTCAACACCCCTGTCTCAGCTGAGTAAGATAGACTGCCAACAGAAGAGGGTGAGATCTAAGCCAAAAGCGTCCTCCTGACCGAATTTGAATAAAGCCAGCTTTAAGAGCAGGAATAAGTTATGGATCTGTGATGAATATTCTGCACAATCACACTAACTATCAAGACAAGTCACTGAACACACATTCACAATGACCAGTGAAGTGCAGAACTCAAACTTCATGATGCACAGCAGTGTATGAAGCTGACAAAATGTCTAACTTTAGTCTCAGCCTCTGGAACCTCTCAAAGTTAAGCCCTTGATAATGTCAGCAGTGCCCATCTCACAACAGTGTTGTTTTGGCCACCCATGAAACAGAAACATATAATGACCAGCAGATAACCTTCGACTTGTTTAGTCGCATGCAACGCTCCTGTGCAGTGCATTATGTAGATTCAGTCATTCCATACTTTTGACATCTTTTACTCAGAGCTAAAGCAGGAATGTCTCGAGCCTGCCCCTGGTGTTAATAACACATTGTCAGAAAGACCAATATCACAAGACAAAACACAGAACATGCCCAAAGTTAATGGAAACCCATTTAATTGTTTTTATAAACTGCATCTGAGCTGATGACAGTCCAGTCTGCAAAAACTGAGTAAAAACTTGCCTTTGGTGAAAGATAATTCAGAGATACAGATCAATATACAGTACCTCCTCAACTCATCATCTCCAAGCAGTGAGATCATTGGTACACAGAGCTCCACTGTTTCCACACAATAACGTTGTTTCTAAAATAAATCAATAAATAAATAAATAAAACTGCTCAGAAGAACCAGTTCTTAGCCTTAATTGTGGTCATGGTCTATCAGGGTTGACACTGTTTATGAGAGGCTTGTTATTCTATTTAAAAATACAGCAGCCTGAGAACAGGGTTAAGTACTTTAAAATTTTATTAAATATTTGCTTTGCCTTAAGTGGACTACTTCAGTTACAGCTTGCAGGCCCATTTCACACTATACACTCAGAATATATTCACAAATAAATCCTCATTTTAAAGGGATCATGAACTGATAAACCAAAATTCCCTTGATTCCCATATTTGACGTCACTGTACTGCACTGTTCTGTACGTTTTAGAACTCAAAACTTTCTCATTAGTCTAAAAACAGCCAGTTATATTAAATAGGGTGGGAACCGCAGTGTACCTCACGATATGATAAGAATCACGATACATGGCTCACGAATAAGCGATTCGATAATCGATATATTGCTAGACGATCCTATAATGATAGGATCACGATATCTGTCTAACTATGAAAACAAAATGCCTGTGAAAAGGTTAAGTGCAAGTTTTCTCTCTTTATTCAAGTCCAAACTGATAGAAAACAGCACAAAATGTTCTGTAAATCAAATTGAACATGTTAACTAAATTAATCATTTTATTCATGGACTCATTAAAAGCTTACACATTTCTTTGTGTAGCTAAACCAACACATTTAATTGCTTATCAACTTTATATACGCTATATATATATATAAGCCTGGTACATTTCAAAATTTACCTGGATTGCTTTCCCAACCTCTCATCATAAAAACGGAGCCCCGCTCATCACATATTCGCATCGCATCTTTTGCGCGCTCAAGTTCGTTATTTCAAATGTAGACGCGCGGCAAGCACACACACTGCACACTTCTGCGCCGCATTACGGCTCTGACAAAGTTTTGTTTCGTCGTCCATGCCATAGGTGCAGATTTATGTTTCTGCCGGTCAGTGCCCACACTGCATAGAGCTCACTTGTAATGTCTAAAGAGAGAGAGCTCTCTCTATCTCATATATGAGGGAAATCCACCTGTGATCCGAGCTGATAAATTAGGCTACTCACGGACTAAAATATGTGCTCGTAATAATAACGTGATCGGTGCTTGTAGTCCACGCTGACTGCTGTTCCAGGGCAGTTTTTAGTTCTCGTCTCCATAAACATAAGACGCCGGTACATCTCTGATTTATTGTTGGTCTGCCATTACGCTCGTATTTCTTCTTCACTGTGAATTACAAATTCCATTCATCTGACCATTCGCAATCTGGGAAGCGCCACCACAAGAAGTCTGGAGGTAACATTACTGCCGCTCTGGTAAGCCAAAGTGGTAAACAGCCACAGTGTAGTTATGAATTTAGATCTTTTGTATGTTTAAAAAAAAATATTGATACTTGGTGCCAGAGTATCCATAATGTCTCGCAGCCAGAAATATCGCAATAAATTGGCACATCAATTTATTGTCTCACCCCTAATATTGAAGCCAGTCTGCCAAAAACAACAGCTTGTGGAATGTGCCACTCTATGAAGTAAAAGTGTGGATAAGCACCGCCTCTGCAGAGGAAGATCAACGCCTGCTTCTACATCATTGCCTGTTTAGCCCTGCCCACCGATTCATGCATGTAGTGTTTACGAGACAGTTGAACAAGCAGGTCTACACAGAAACCAAATGATAAAGATGGCTCCAAAGACAAGAAGACACTGTGCAGTGCCAAGTTGTGGAAGAAAAAACTTTGCATCACCTTCCTTCTGATCGCATCATTGGGAAAGAGTGGATGAACTTTATTTTTAATTAAGTTCTAGACCGCGTCAGTAAGAACTCTGTCCTTTGTTCACTTCATTTTATAGCAGATTCATTTACAAACAAGGCACAATTCGACGCGTTCAGTGGGTTCTGATGAGGGGGTTACAAACATGACAGAAAATAGCCTATTACTTCTAAATTATGTTTTTTGGATGTAAAAATCTTGATAACATTATATAACAGAGGCAGTTCATGACCCCTTTAATGCATAATTTAATTAGATAATAAGCACATTTTCCAAGATGGTAAGAAATATGTGAGCACATGGAAACAGGCACCTTTAGCATATGCACTCCATGTTCATCTGTTCAATATAAAAAGAAAACATGGTGAATGCTTAGATGCACAGCATGATTACTAAAATGGGATGTTATTAAAAAGACAAAAAGACAAGACAGTGTATTTATATAACCATTATTAATTGATTTGCTTGTGCTGACGTTGACTTTGACTTACAGTGTCCCAAGAGAAAATGAAAACAAGATGACAATATTTACTTTAAATCTTTATTATAGTATTTTCTAATGATTGAAAGAGTGCATATTTTGTCTCCTTTTGCTCATTTGTGAGCCAGCAGGAGCTCAGACATTTAAAAAAAAGTTTCATTGCATTTCAGGCTTGTTTTTAGTAAAATCACACACTGTGGTTGGTTGTTTGTTTGTTTTATTTTTTGGTTGCATAGAAAAATGCACTTGGGATTTCACAAATTTTTCAGCAACACACATTATAGAAAGAATATTTTATCACATTAAATATTAAAAATTGTGAGCTGAAATCATTTTATTTTTGTTCCTACAGACACATAATGAATCAAATAATTGCTTCTTTTTATGGTTCCCAAAATGAACAGGCACGCTTACACAAGCTGTGTGAAACCTAATACATTACGTACATTTTCAAAATATGCATTTTCTTTTTGTTTGGTTAGTAAATGATAATTTCAATGAATTATATTTCAATTTCAAAGATAAAATGTTAATTACTTTTAATTTATCATGGTGGTCACTTCTTAGTCTCAAAGTCTTCCACTTCTATCACTGCCTACAGTGCAAATGTTCATCACAGAAATAGCTTTATTCAGTTGCTTGACATTTTGGAAAAGGCACCCCAGGGTGAGGACAAACGGGAAATCTTCCAATGTCTGTGGTGGATAAGCTTGCCAGATAGGCCTGAGGACTTCATGTTTAAGACAAAGCCTTCTGCTCAGTTCAGAACGAAATCAGCTTCTATCAGAGTTTGCTGATGAATCTACAATGTGGTTGTGTTTTCGCTCAGACATCATTGCCAAAAATGTACATATACTTTTCCAGATTATAATAGGCTCAGAAGGACTGCTGCAACGTATTGCTATTTGTCAAAAGGCAAGAACCTGCTTTGTTTGCTTTATTGGAAACATGGATCAGACTATCTGGCTCTAACATATAGCTGAGTTAAAAAAAAAAAAAGAAAGAAAGAAAGAAAAAAGAAAAAAAGAGAAAGATTACGATATGAAAAAAAAAGTACTAACAAACATTTAATATCAGTACTTTTCACACATTTCAAACAATGAATATCTGAATTTATGATTTATAAAAATGTTTTTAACCACTATCTTTGACTGCCACTCCCCCACACCTGTGAAATGTTTGTAATTACACATTTTTTAACGATAATATCTTGGTCTAAATCTAAAGTAATCTTAACAAACTTTATATAATTTGAAAGGTTTTGGACTCTAGTTTTCATATTTGGTGACTGTTTTTCAAAGAAATGACAGAGCAATAGATAAACAGCGATAGATTCTCCATTTGCTATATGGTGCCTAACACACTCTTATTCTATATGTATGTTTGTTCAATTAAAGATTGAATTCAAATCAAATATTAAAGTTACTGTAACGGGACTGACGAGACGTGAGACGTGTGGATCCATGTGCAAGCTTTTATTGAGCAGAGACGTGGTCGTACAGGCAGGGTCAAACAGGTATAACATGGGCGAGACAGAGAGTAAACAAAGACAAGCGTGGGTCGACGATCGGCGAACAGTATCCAAAGGGACTTGACAAGAGAGGTCATCCAAAACGTGAGCGAGAGTCCAGTCAGGAGAAAACAATCCGAACAAAGGCAAGGCAAGGCAAGGCAAGGCAAGGCAAGGCAAGGCAAGGCAAACTAACGGGGCTCTGTAGGGCAGCGATAATGCATACAATAATCTTCGGCGACGAGGGAGAGAAAGTCCGTGGCTTAAATAGGGTATGTGATCAGTGTGATTGGTTACAGCTGTGTGCGTGTGATCAGGTGAGCGTGTGATTGGTGAGATGGCTGATGGGAAACGCAGTCCATTGTGATGTGTGGTGTGAAAGTCAAAGTGGTGAGCGAGTGACCTCTGGTGTTGAATGAACGGAAGTGCAGACCAGATTCGTGACAGTTACTGCCCAAACTATTTCTAAATAGGATGTCTACTTCATAAATATTTTGAAAATTATGGAAATATATGGTTCAGAACACTCAAACAATAAATGGAAATCAAGAGTCCCTGTATATCATCTAGTGTAAAGGTTTGGTACTGCATCCACAAAATCGTACTTAAAAGTAAATTTTTTGAGATATCAACCTAAAATTTGGCACAAAACTTGTTCAGATGATTGGCGTTGATTTTCTTGAAGATTTGGTGGTAAACGTGTTTTGTAAAATTGCTATTTTATATAAAATATGAAAAATATATATTTTTATATTTTACATTTTCATAAATTTAAACTTCTGTAACTTTTTATAAATGTACTTTTATAACTGTTTTCTACTTCTACGATCTTCTGTGATGTTTCACCTTTAACAAGATACCAATCTTAAGTCTGTGCTCTGAAGTATTCAAGTTTTATAAGAATATTAGCTGGAAAAGTCATTTTTGTCTGTGCTCAAAAGTGGGACTTTTAAAGGCTAAACAGTTTTGTTTTCACAAACTTTGAAATTAAAAAGTTGTTAAACTGATCTAGACACTGACACTAGGAGGCACTTCAGGATTAGAGTTGAGGAGCTCTGACATAGAACAAAGGAATTTGTTGTTATTTTGTGTCTGTAAGTTGCTTTTGAATGGCTGCCTATGCGGGTCAAATTGACCCGTGAACATCACAAATGTATAAACATTTCTGTATGTACATTTCACAACACATCAGTGTGTTGAAACTGTGTATGCATGTTCATGACCCTAAATGAGAAAAAGACACAATTTCGGACATGCCAAAACGTATTGGTTACGTATAGTAACCCTCGTTCCCTGATGGAGGGAACGAAGACGTTGTGTCGAGTGTACGACACTAGGGGTCGCTCTTGGGAGCCCAAACACCTCTGACATCTTTGAGAAAAGTTCAATGGAATTGGGTGTGCAGAATTTGCATAACTGGCCACACCCGGATATCTGGGTATGAAAAGGCCAGCATAGCAGCTGCTCACTCGTTCTGTTCTGAGGAATGTCTCAACCCACTCAGAGGCATTTCTGGGTTGTGGCAAGAAGGACACAACGTCTCCGTTCCCTCAATCAGGGAACGAGGGTTACCATACGTAACCAAGACATTACCCTTCTGTCGTTCACTTTGATGTTGTGTCGAGTGTACGACACCTAGGGGTCCCTATACTAAATGCCACAATCGCGGAACTGCATCACAAGTCCACGGGGTGCAGATGTTGACAAGCCAGTGTGTCACGACCAAATGCACCTCTCCTCCTCATAACCTTCCAACGCCCAAGACTTAAGACCTCACTCTCCAACATCCGGGAGAGCTGCCATAAAGGCAAGGTCCCCTCAGCCGGTTAGCCTTTTCCCTATAGTAATACTCACCACAATATTTCTAGCTGAAAAGCCTTGGTGGTGAACGTTGGGACAGTGACTATTCCCCCATGGGGGAAAGGCACTACGGAGATCACATCCTACCCGATGGGGAGGTAACATGTGAATATCCACCTATGGACTTACAGAGAAAGTACCACATAGGGAAGATTCTGAGGTGGGCTCCACGTAAGGGGAGAACTACCAAGAACCCAGAACCTGTTGACAGGTAGAACATCTGTCTAGGGGAACACTGATTCTCAAGGGCAAGTCAGTGGAGAATACACACAAGGGGCTGCACGAGGAGCCGCTACCTGTGGAGCACTAACCCAATACAAGAGTTTACTCAAGGGGACTTATCTCGTAATGGGTTCTAATAGCGAGTTCCTCTGCCGAACTCTGCTAAGTAGAGTGCTATATGATGTAAAGGTAGTCCAGAGTTCATAAAAGGAACTTGAGCTGGACTGAATAAGCACATAACCACCCTGTGGGGAGTAGCGCTGGCAACAAGCTCTACACCCTACCAGTCTCTTGAGTCAAAGAACTGACGTTCAGGACTCTAGATGAAACTGGTTCCATTCGTAGATTATAATATCTAGCAAATGTATTAGGTGTAGCCCAACCTGCAGCTCTACAGATATCTGCTAGAGAGGCCCCGTTCACCAAGGCTGCTGATGCAGCCATGCCCCTGGTAGAGTGAGCCCTCACTCCCAAAGGGCAGGGTAGGTCTTTGGCCTGATAGACCGTTAGGATTGCATCCACAATCCAGTGGGAAATCCATTGTCTTCCCCTTCTGCTGTCTTCCAAAGCAGATAAAGAGCTGTTCAGAACATCTGAAACTCTGAGTGCGATCTAAGTATGTGCGTAGGGCTCGCACTGGGCACAACAAAGACAGGTCGGGGTCCCCTTCTTGAAAGGGAATAGCTTGCAATGTTACCACCTGGTCCCTGAAAGGAGTGGTGGGAACCTTGGGCACATATCCAGGCCGAGGTCTCAGGACAACGTGAGAGTCTGCCGGCCTGAACTCCAGGCATGATTCGTTAACGGAGAGGGCTTGGAGATCCCTCACCCTCTTGACGGAATTGAGCGCGGTCAAGAGGGCCGTCTTCATAGAGAAGGCACTGAACTCAACTGACTGAAGAGGCTCAAACGGATCTTCCTGTAAGGCCTGAAAGGCGATAGTGAGATCCCAAGAGGGAACGAGGCGTGGCCTCGGAGGGTTCAACCTCTGAGGAATCTGGTAATCAGGTCGTGCTTCCCCACCGTGTCGTGGTTCACTGCAATAGCGGCCACATACACTTTAAGTGTTGAGGCAGACAGGTGCCTGTCCAGGCCTCCCTGGAGGAAGGAGAGCACAGACCCAATACCACATCTCCGAGGGTCTTTCCCTTGGGAAGAACACCAATTTACGAATATGTGCCACTTCAGGTCATACAACCGCCTCGTCGAGGGGTCTCTGGCCTGAGTAATGGTATTGCTGGTGGAAGGTCTCTGAGTTCCTCCTGGTCGCGTCCAGGGACCAAACATGAAGGTACCAGAGATCCGGGCGCGGATGCCAAATCATGCCCCTCCCCTGAGAAAGAAGGTCCCTCCTCAGGGGGACTCGCCAGAGAAGAGCTAATGCCATGAGCACGAGTTCCGAGAACCAAGTCCGGTTGGGCCAATGAGGGGCCACAAACAGGAGCTGCTCTCCATCCTCCCTGACTTTGCACAGTGTCTGTGCAATGAGGCTCACTGGGGGAAATGCGTACTTGAGTAAACCCCTGGGCCAACTGTGTGCCAGTGCGTCCGTGCCGAGAGGAGCCTCGGACAGGGAGTACCACAACTGGCAATGGGTCGATTCCAACGAGGCAAACAGGTCCACCTGTGCCTGGCCAAACTGACTCCAAATCAGCTGAACCGTCTGGGGTGAAGCCTCCACTCGCCCCTGAGCGAGACCTGTCGTGAGAGGAGATCCGCTCCCTGACTGAGGTCGCCTGGGATATGAGTGGCATGCAGAGACTTGAGTCTGTGCTGGCTCCAAAGTAAGAGATGGCGGGCGAGTTGTGACATGCGATAGGAGCGTAACCAGTCCAGTCCAGTTCTACACCGAGAAAAGAGATATTCTGCACAGGGGAGAATTTGCTCTTTTCCCAGTTGACCCGAAGTCCCAATCGGGCTAGGTGGTCGAGAACCATGTCCCTGTGTGTGCAAACCAATTCCCGCGAGTGAGCCAAAATTAGCCAGTCGTCTGGCTCGACTGCACCCTTCTGGAGAAGGGTTGCAACCTCCACCCGAAGGACAGAAGCATTCTCGTCTCGGACCGAGTTGAACAGAATGCCTCTGTACTTGGGCGGGCGCTGAATCACATAACCGAATCGAATGGTTCTGAGAAGCCATCGCGAGGGATTGGAGAGGCTTAGCCAAGCATCCAGATATCCTGCCAATGGTCTCAGGAGAACCAGAGGTACGTCGGGCAGGGTTGCTGTGGCTGATCGGAGTGGAAGGCACAGTGGGAGGAGGTGAAACCGTGCCTTGTCCATGGTACCTGTCATATGCGCTACCGACGGATGAGGGAACACGAGTTCACCAGCATGCGTCAAGTGGGCTAAGTGACAGATTTCCTGCATCTGAACGTGAGGAGACAGAGTGTCTGTGTCCAAGTAGGTTCTGATGCATGGTGTCAGCGTTAGGCCCTCGCACATGGGAGGGCCAATAACACTGTGTGTGTGACCCTGAGAAGAAGGAAATTGCTCTTTTATTGACCATGTGGTGGCTATCTGCCAGGTGGCAGACAGCAGTGTTGGAGCCGAATCCACCTCCCGTCCCACCGTCGGTAGTGGATCCGGGCTGGCCAGATGGTCCCTCCGCCCTGGGTCGCCTGTCTCAGGAACGTTTTGCAGCCCTACAAGGGTTCCTAGTGGCCTGATGACGGGCTGGCGGTGCCAACTTCCTGTGAGTGGTGGGCCGTTGGTCAGGCCTGACTGAAGGCCCAGGCTGCGAGGACTGTAGAGGGCGTCCCCGGCGACGAGCAGACGCAGGTTGCTGACTCGGGGGTGCAGGGGCAGGACCTGACCCGAGCCGAGGCAGGATGTGGCTGTTGTCCTCCGTCTGCTTTTTTACTGTGGAGAACTGCTGGGCAAATTCTTCCACAGTGTCACCAAAGAGACCAACCTGTGAAATGGGGGCATCAAGAAAGCGAACTTTCTTGGCTGTTTCTCGGATGTACCTGGACCACCATAGTAGACATCGCCCTTCCCAGGGCCTGCGCTGTGACCTTCGTAGCCCGGAGAGCATAGTCAGTCACCGAGCGCAGTTCCTGCAGTACCTCTGGGTTGGGACCACCCTCGTCCAGTTTTTTCAACACCTTGGCCTGGTAGACCTGCAGGATGGCCATAGCGTGCAGGGCGGACGCAGCTTGTCCAGAGATAGTGTAAGCCTTCGCCACTAGGGACGAAGAGAACTTACATGCCCTGGATGGGAGTCTCGGGCGGCCTCGCCAGGTGGCGGCGTTTGGGGGCAGAGATGCACCGCAATCGCTCTCTCCACCTCGGGAACCTCCGTATACCCCCTCGCTGGACCCCCGTCGAGGGCAGTGAGGGCAGAGGAGCCGGCGTACTGTGTTCTGGCCGAAAAAGGGGCCTTCCACAATTTCGTCAGCTCCTCGTGCACTTCCGGGAAGAAAGGCACCAGGGCCAAACGCGGCTTAGCGTCGTGCTCAGCACCCAGAAACCAATCATCCAGCCGCGAACGCTCGGGGCAGGGTGGGGGAGACCACTTCAGCCCGATGCTCTTGGCTGCCCAGGCAAGCTCAGCTGCCATCTCAGCATCAGCCACGGACTGAGGCTCGGCACCCATAGGGGCCTGCTCAGCCGAGTCATCCACTTCCGATGGCTCAAGCCCCGCCCTCCGATGCTGCGATCGACAGCTCGTCCTGCTCACGAGTCCCGAACGAAAGATTGAGCCCGCCCACAGACAGGCTCTCAAACTCATCCGGAAACTCGACCGGTAAACACGAAGCTAGGGAAGAATGAAAAGCCCACGGAGATTGACCCGGCGAAACTCTCCCGTCCTCCCCATGCTCTCCCGCAGTGCACATCGCTGTGGCCTCATACCCAGAGGTAGAAGGACCAGAATGGCAAGCAGCCGCGTTGACTCTGGGTATTTTGGTGAAGAACACGAGCGCTGCCTCAGCCTGAGCGTGGCCCAAACACTGAATACAATGGTCGTGCCAATCTTCCTTCGAGACGTGCCAACCGCACCCAGAAACACACGGACGGAAAGGCATGATGAATCATACAATCCCACCATGTTTTTGCTCTTTTAGAAGTTTTGCTCTTTCAGAGAAAATTGCTTCTTCCAGAGATTGCTGTCGAAGCACCCAGGGATGCCCTTACAACACTTAACCGTGCTTAGGGAGAGACCGCTGACTGTGCCGTAGATCCAACGACGAGGCTTCGAGAGGTGAATGACTGCAACTTCCCTGTGAAGAGACGCTGCATTCGGCTCCGAAAAACAGAACGAGTGAGCAGATGCTACGCTGGCCTATTTATACCCAGATATCCGGGTGTGGCGAGCTATGCAAATTCTGCACACCCAATTTCATTGGCCTTTTCTCAAAGATGTCAGAGGTGTTTGGGCTCCCAAGACACAACGTCGAAGTGAACGACAGAAGGGGAACACATCAGCATGTTGAAACTTTGCATGCATGTTCATGACCCTAAATGAGAAAAAGACACAAAATTTCAAGAAAAACAACATAAATTTAATAGTATTTCAGGTAGATTGAAAAAAGAAATGCTAGCTCATTTTTACCATCTTTGGCTGACAAAATATTTTTCTGTATTGAAATTACTGGGGAAAAGCTTTTTTTTTTTAGCTTCATAGGGTAGTAAAAAATTTAAATAATAAAACATAACCAATAGATATTATGTTGGGTCTGTAGAGTTGCCTTAGAACATTAAAATAGGTGGGTCAAATTGACTCGGGAACAGTACGAACGTAACCATTTTTTTTTTAAATCATGTCAAAACACATCAGCATGTTGAAACTTTGCATGCATATTCATGACCCTAAATGAGAAAAGGTCACAAAATTTCAAGAAAAACAACATAGGTTTAATAGTATTTCAGATAGATTGAAAAAAGAAATGATTGCTCATTTTTACCATCTTTGACTGACAAAATATTTTACTATATTGAAATTAGTGGGGAAAAGCCTCTCTTTTTTTTTTTAGCTTCATAGGGTAGTAAAAAACTTAAATAATAAAATATAACCAATAAATGTTATTATTTTGGGTCTGTGGAGTTGCCTTAGAACATAAAAATAGGTGGGTCAAATTGACCCGGGAACAGTACGAACCTAACAAAAAAAATTTTGGACATGTCAAAACACATCAGCATGTTGAAACTTTGCATGCATATTCATGACCCTAAATGAGAAAAAGTCACAAAATTTCAAGAAAAACAACAGATTTAATAGTATTTCAGATAGATTGAAAAAAGAAATGATAGCTAATTTTTTCCATCTTTGGCTGACAAAATATTTTTCTGTATTGAAATTAGTGGGGAAAAGCTTTTTTTTTTATAGCTTCACAGGGTAGTAAAAAACTAAAATAATAAAATATAACCAATAAATATTATTTTGGGTCTGTAGAGTTTCCTTAGAACATAAAAATAGGCGGGTCAAATTGACCAGGGAACAGTACGAACATAACAAAAAATTTTTTGGACATGTCAAAACACAGCATGTTGAAACTTTGCATGCATGTTCATGACCCTAAATGAGAAAAAGACACAAATCTTCAAGAAAAAACATAAGTTAACTGATATTTCCGACAACTCAAAAATCAAATCGGGTCAAATTGACCTGGAACAGTACATGAGGGTTAACCCAAAATGAGCATTTTGTCATCATTTACTCACTATCATGTTATTCCAAACTTTTATGACTTACATTCCTCTGTGAATTACAAAACAAAAAAGTCTGAAGAATGTACTGACCATACTTTTTTAATATAATGAAAGTGAATGGTGAGGAGTGGCTCCAAAATGACTGAAAAAAACAAAACATAAAAGGAGTCCATATCACTTTTACTCTATATTCCAAGACTTCTATACAATAACACTGTTGTATTAACTCACCTTTTGTGGTCAGTAAAATAGTCATTTGGGTTTAAAACGAAATGTGGGTGAGTAAATGCTGCCAGAATTTCCATTTTTGGGCAAACTTTCACCTGTAAAGACCCATCATCATGCAAGCTTCAAGCATTTCTCACTTTGTAGCATCAGAGAATGTGCAGATCCCACATGCCTGCAAGAAAAAGCTATTTTATGATATTGGCATCGTGATGATTTTTGAATCATGCTCCAGTTGTGAATTTTCAGGCCAGAACTGAGTGTTTCAGTCTTGACTATTGTCCAACTTGGCTAAATGATCGAGAACGTCTCCCTTTCCCCTTAATCAGATACATACACCCTCTCTAATACACATACTGTACTGTACACACTTGTCTCAAAAGGTTATCTGTACTTAAACAGCTCAGCTGGGATCCATAAATTCTTAATATAAACAACATAAACAACAATTTCGAAACAGTCTAGTGGTACAGTCTGTTCTCATCTGTTGTCTTTCACTCCCTCTTCCTCATTATGAGGACAAAAGGACTCACAGAGTTCACAGAACTACATAAACCATAAATCCACAGCTAAGGATTCAAAATCATGTACCCAAATACAATACTTGAAATGCCACAAATCATATTGCATACGAACAAACAAAACACTTGCAGGAAACTGAGACTTTAATAAGAAACAGCCCCTTCAATTTTCAAATGCAAAAAGTCCCTTGCTGACCTGCTCAGAGTTCCCTGGCACTCATAATTATATTGACTCCGCACAGACATACCATGATGAGTCAGATGTATTTCACATTTGATTAATTGCCTATTGTTGTTAGTGTGGATAGCAACTGGATATTAAGTCATGCAAATAATGCAGAGAGAGCTGAAAGGAGGATTGCCAAAAGTCTGTATATGAGGTTATCAGATCTTAGCTATATAAGCTTAGAGAAGAGAAGAAAAAACAGATGTAAAACCATACACACACAGTTCAGTGTTTTCATGATTTGCTTTTTAGCTCTGTTACCAAATGCTTAATTTTCAAACCAATTGTATTGGCTGAAGAAAATGCATGGCCTACAAGTTAAAAATATTTCAGTGAAAATCTGCCTATTTAAACAGATCTAAGTTGATTTTTCCTATTCAGATGAAATTATTGCTATTGAAGAGAAAACAAGTCCAGGAGGAGGAGGACAATGTCAACATCTAAAAATACAATACCTGAAAAAGAAAATCATTAAAAAATTGTACAAAACATGATTTAGCTTGACATGAGGATAACATTTTTCATATTTTATTTATATAGAGACTTCGAGGTATTAAACCAAAACAAACAAAAAAATTGCTTATTGATTAATTGACACACCAATCCTTCATGGCTTGCCAACTTGATCAAAGATCTTTATCTTGAGGACTCACAGGGCAAAGCTGAAAGACATAATGTATTAGCAGCCATAATTCAGGGTGTTTTACATAGATAAAGATGGAATGAGGAGCAACAAACATAAATATTCATCAGCTCATCCTCTGATAGAGATCAGTAGCTACTAGGACTACTGCCCACCGAAGTCTCTCTCGTTGCGTAAACACGCTTATGGGGAAACTCCTGTTTACTCTGAATACTGAAGCCGGATTAGTTCACATTCGCCAAAATGAGCCAACTGCCTGTATAAGTCGGTGCTATAAAGATTTGGATGAAATGCCATTCAGCACCGACTTATATAGGTAGTCAGCTCCACCCTTTTGGCGGGCTGAAATGCCATTTGTTCGTGCAGATACACAAACATGAACAAATCAGGCTTAAGTATTCAGAGTAAACAGGAGTTTCCCCATAAGCGTGTTCACGCCAAGCTTACATTAGTAACCTCTAAATATGCTCTCAAAAATAAAGGTACAAAGCTGTCACTGGGGCGGTACCTTTTCAAAAGGTACACTTTTGTACCTATTAGTTTCAAATATGTACACTTTAAGTACTAATATGTACCTTTAAGGTACCAAAATGGACCCTTAATGTACAAACATGTACCTTTTGAAAAGGTACCGCCACAGTGACAGCTTTTGTACCTTAATTTCTGAGCGTACCAAATGTTTGAGAGGATGCCCAAAATGAAAGCAGACACAGGTACATAGCCATCAGTGCACATTCCTATATGTTCTGTTAATCAGTCTGAACGTTTCTTTTTAGATTTGATAATGTTGAAACCTGTCATGGTGGGGAAAGATATAATGGCTGCGTTTGCAGATTTGTAGAAGAGATTGCTGTTACACTAATGTTTCTCATACCATTTATGGACTTCAGGACTGTAATCGTTTCTTGGCAAACTGATTGAAACAACACTGTTTGTGTGCCAGGATCTACATTATGTATAGGCCACCAACCATAGTTTGGACAAGATTTTCTTTGTGCCAAGAACATAATGAAATTGAAGTTTCATTCAATCAAAAAGACTGGCCATAACACAAAATAACAAAAGTACTGTGAACTCTTTACCAGTATTTACCTTACAGGTTCAAACACATGCCTACAATGTATCTAACAATGCTGCTTTCAAATTAACTGTGTGAATGACTTCAAACATATTGTCGCTTCAAATATACTCTCAAATATTAATTTTACTGCAAACAAAATGCGTAGAATGGCATTAAACTAACACAGAATCTGGGTCATAAAAAGAATCACAAAACATTTTTGTGCCTCTAGCGCTGAACCATACGCAGTATCAGCTACACTGAAACCCAAGAGAAGTGTTTTCTGCATTTAGAGTACAATTAAATACACTGAATAAATTATTTAGCATATACTGCTAAATACTGCTCATAAATTTCTTCATGATTCATCTTACAACGAACTCTTAAGACTTAAGACTAGTTACATAAGAGGCAAATGCAATTACCCAGTCTAATGTTTAATTCTAGACACCAGACAATAAACAATTCAAAGTCGCAGAGCCTTTGACAGTCCATCCAAGACAAGTATTAGAGGTCTCTGAATAAAACCAGACATGCAGACTGTATTTTCCCTTTCAAAAGCGATTAAAGGTTTTATTGCTTTTGTTCCATTAGAAGATAAATGGCTAGAAGAAGAAACTTTACATTTCACTGCTGTCAACTGTTGAACTTTTTCCTTTACCATTACCTCAGGGCTGAACACGACGAGCAGCACTAGATCGTCCTATTTGTGCAGATGAGAATAATTGACTTTTGAATCTGTGATCTCATTGGTTTGACCTTGGGAGAGCAACTCACACACACTGACTCAGCCAAAATAATCTATGGGGGAAAAAACGAGCGAGCAGAAGACTCATACCAAAGAAATGACACCTCAATCCTAATCCAACAATACCCTTACATTAGCATTTCTGAAAACATGCTAAAGGAAATGCTGAATAAAAATGGCAAATAGCAAATGCAATTATGTACCAGACAATTATGTGTCATACAAATCCAGACAGTGATCCTCTCAGCGATTACTGGACCCTCAAACAAACATTTTAAAACTCTGTGTAATCTTATTTTCAGAAATGCACTTTACTTCATTACAACAATGATGCTATAAAAGCAACATTTGTCTCCATGAATATTTCAACATGTAGGGTGTGGGATGTTGTAAGTGCATGCATAATTAAAACCAAAGCAGTGCAATTGCTGCCAGTTCTATGATCTCCAGCACATCTAGCCCCCATAAGGCACTATAGTACTGATCTGAGTTCAGCCTGTCTTATTGTTTTCCATTATCTAGTTACCACAACAAATGGATCAGAGCAAGTGCTGACATGCCTGCTGTAAAAGGCTACTGCATGCAAAAAAAAAAAAACTGTACCACAGAACAGCCATAAACCATGTGGATGTCGTATGCATACTCTTCAGAACTCTTCAAAGTCTAAACAAAAAGCGACAAAATAAGTAAGAGAAAATGCTAAGCAATGTCCCCAATTTTTTTAATAATTATTGGTAATAATACTAATAATTCTGGCCATTAATGAAAATACCATGAATATTTTTGTCCTATTGTACATAGATAAACAAAACAAAATGACCAATATAAAAATTTCAATACTATTGCATGCCAAATGTAAAAGTCAACTGCACCAAAAAAAAATCAATAGTTTGAAATAACACAAAGGCTTTACACCATTATAAACAAAAGTATAAAAATCAGGTGTAAATATCCAATTGTTGACCGGTACAGAAAATTACAAACCAAACATGGTACCAATATGTTGTGCATCACTACATCACACTACTAATATCAACAGTACTATCAATAATAAACTAATAGTACACTGCCTGTACAGTGGGACTGCCTGTACAACCTCTTGTTTCAGATTATCTGTTGGCATTTGGAGAAGATCTACCCCAATATTATATGCTGTCCAAACCAATGAAATAATGTAATGTTCTTGTGTGGTGATTGATTCAGTATTCAAGGAACAAATGTGAGTTTGTGAAATGATGAAAAGTCAGTGTCTGATCACTTACAGACTACACTGTGGCTAACAACAGTCATCATGATGCTGAGAAACGTGTTGAGCAGTTATTTGATCTCTTTTCTCATTTTTTCTTACTCTTTTGAGCTGACGTAAAGAACCAGTCTAATGAACCACAGAATAAATAATTTTCAATCCTGTCTCATCATTTCAAATTAACCTCGTTCCTTGTCCTTCCTGGAAGATGGCTGACTGAGTGTGTGCCTGAATCAACATATGGTTATTATTGCACCCATAACACACACTACTCAATTTAGCCAAAACTATTCAAAGCCCAAAACCACAACGATGAACACTCCAGGGATCACAAAGATAAGGGAATGAAATCAGGCATGAACACACAAGGAAACATGCATATAAGCACATATATAAAAACTGTTTTGCTCCCTGAAGAGGCCTTTAAAAACCGCCAACTCAGCATATTATGACTGATTAAATGTAGACCAAAAAATGCGTCATGCATCCTGATTAATGTTTTTAAAAAGCAAGACTCCAAGGTCGAATGGTCACAGGATGAGAGGGACAGAACAATAGAGAGAGAAAGAAACAGACAGAGCCCCAAAATGCTGCACTTCGTTATCTTCAGCAGTTCAGTTCGTTATTTTTTACAATAAATGTGTCAAGTGACGCACATCCAGTAATGTGTGATTCAACACATTTCCTCAAACCCAAAGCACACCCAAACACATGGATATGATAAACCTTTCTCACTCTTGCTCTCTCCCTGACAACCCTATTGTTTTAATGCAGTATTTTGGCTTCATCGACTTTAGCTCACCTAGAGGGGATCCTCTCAGCTGACACACTGTCATCCATTGAGCTATTGGATTGACTGTTTGTGAACTTAGCAGTAAACTTTGAAAAAACATGTTTGTACAGCATCCATGGTTTAAAGGTGCCATAGAATGGAAAACTGCATTTACCTTGGCATAGTTAAATAATAACAGTTCTGTACATGCAAAGGACATACCGTGAGCCTCAAACACCATACTTTCCTCCTTCTTATGTAAATCTCGAGAATAAAAAAGACCACTGAAAAATAGGCGAATCAGAACATAACACCGACTGTGACGTAACAGTCGGGATCACTACGCCCCCAATATTTGCATAACGTCTACCCGCCTATATTCTAGGCCAGCCGAACCTACACAGTCGAATCATCAGAAGTTCTGCAGGTATTGTAAAGAAACAAGCGAGGACAACAGTGAAAATGGCAGACCATGAAAATAAATGTTATGTTCCGGGCTGTGCAGGGGATGTGAAGTGCAGGGATAGGTTGGTATCTGTATTCAGAAAGGCACGGAAATCAAATAATGCATTCTAATAAAATAATGGGAGCCACTAAAGTATTCTGTTGCATTACAGTACATAAGATTTCACTTACCACATAAAAAGAGTAAGGAGAGATGACTGAGGATGATTGTGAAAGATTTACAGATCTTGAGCACCACTGACAAGCATCTGATCTTGTAAAATGTGTGGTTAGTACTGCCGCTCCATAGTATAAACAGAGTTTGTGCGATCGCGAAACTCGAAAGTGAAAGTGAAACTATAACGCTATCGACCAATCGTTCAAAAATCGTTTCAATGCCCCATGTATTAATAGAGGCTCCCTGATGCCCGCATTTTATATACAGTATCACTGCTAGAGAAAGTATTGAAATATAGATTTTCCTTTCTGCTGTGAGCTACTGAAATGAGCCACACTGAGAAACAGCCAATCAGAGCAGAGCTCATTATTCATGACCCTTCCAAATAAGCCAATAACAAACCATTTAATTCTAGGGAGAAATCCTAGGGTTGTAAATGCACATGTAAAACCGTTTCTGGAGATTTTTTTGCCCTTACAGAGAACCATTTAAAATAAAGAATCAATGCATTCTATGGCACCTTTAAAATGCTCCGTGCATCTGTGTCAGCCCTTAGAACTGAGAAACATTTTGAGCCAGTGTTGAATAATCTTTTCCACTGAATGTTTTTACATTGGTTACACTAAAACAGTTCAAGCGTTTAAACAGGGGATATACAAAAAGATATGGCAAAGCACACAATTCTTTAAGCCTTCATTTCCCATATCTCATTTGCACCCCATAGTGAAAGGCACAAGCTGCAGCCATATTGCCTATAAAAAAATCATTTCATTTAAGGGTCTACAGTAACAGCTTGGCTTCTGTATCTTATAAAGTTAATTGGCTAACCTTCATGTGTTGCCATGATTCCATGACAAGTACTGGATTCAGTGATTTGTTTTACACCCCATCAGAAGGAATGCTCACACATCTCCATAAACTAACAAAGCTCTGTGTTGCCTCAATCAGTGATGCACTAACAAAGCACTAACGTTGGGAGCAGGAAAAATACTTCAACTGTTCTGTGCTCTGCTGTGTTCAGTTCCATTGCAGTGGAAATTGGATGGATTCTGAAAATTCAGCTTTGCCATTACGGGAATAAATTATATTTTAAAATATATAAGAATAGAAAACAGTTAATTTAAATTTAGAATGTACAACATTACTTTTATAACTGTGTTTTATTTATTTATTTTTGAAGAGTAATGCATGGCCTAATATTTGTTTTAAATTAATTCATAAATCAAGAAAAGTGGCTTTGTGAACTGTTACAACCTTTATTTTTTTACTCTTTTGATTTGATGTTGGATCTAAGTAGACTAAAATAAATTTATGAAGAAAAATAGTGTGCAATACAACATGTATTCATTTCCAAATGTATTGCGTGCCATCTAAGATGCAACCTCATAATGTTGATTTAACATTTATTAAATCAAGTTCTAATAATGAAACAAAGCAAATGCAAACATTATCCAAACAAATTGGAATTTGTTTTGTTAAACCTTTTGCAGTAAAAAGTGCCCTGTAGCTCAGTCAAAGAGCCCCAGATCTAGATAAGGCATGTGTATAAACACACGTTTCATCCAACTGCAAAACAATCAAGAATTAGTCAGTAGCTGTATACAGGGTTGTGAGCATGCTTAAGTTGAAGGTGAAAAACTGTTAAATTTTACTCAGTGCCACATGTGGATATGGATGTACAAACACACACACACACGCACGCATACACAACCACAGAAAGAACACACGTCTGTGAGTTTAGAGGATATGGTATATATTCTACACAATCTGTCCTTCTGACCAAGTGGAGAATATACACACACACACATACATCATTTATAATCATTGGGTCTTTCAAAATGTAGTGCCTGGATATTATCAGAACTACATTTATAAACTGAATTCTTTAGTTTTTCTGTCATGTTTTCTTTGCTGTGGCTTCATGTGCTCTTAATCAAATATGTTTGGCCACAAAGTCTCTTACTGTGATGCAGTCATCCACACAGAATTCACCCCTAATTGACACAGTGTGTTTGTGCTTGAATGACTATGTAAGTGTGGTAAAGTAAATATGTGTATTAATAAATGCAAGCATCATTATTATCATTAATTTAAGGTTATTATTCATGTTTCACACATGCAATTTGTATCTGTTTACTTTTTTCTTAAGTCCCCTTCACACAGACAGTTGTTTTATTGCTGGAGGTCATCAGGTTGCAGCACTGTTGGACAAGGGTTGCCCAAAGGTTCTTGTTGGGCTCTGTAACTGACCATAGATTTTAAATACCTAATCACATAAATACTAGTAAAAGTGAGATCCCATTTTATTTTGTAAAGGAATCAGTTTTCTTGCTGTTAACAAATTAACATTTTGTAGAGGCTTTGCGAACACTGTAGCTAATGTCGTCAGAAATTGGCAATAATGACAAAATTAACTATATCAATAATCAATCAATCGCCAAAAACAACATAATCACTTTCCATTCAGCCTCTATCTTTATTGTTGTCATATTTCATTCCTTGTCTCTCCTCCAATCATTCAGTAGATTCCTGTCATTCTTTAAAATCTTGAAGACCTTCAGAGGCACAGCTTTGTTAACTAGTTGGGGCTGATTCATGAGCTTAAATTTGTTTTCCATGTCTTCAAATGCACAAAACATTCATCCTTGTTGAAAATATTTTGAATGTATGAAGCCTGCCACAAAATGTGTATTATCTGACTGTCATATTATTTGTATCTGTTTTGTATTATAAGAGAAGAGAAGACTATGTGTGCTAGTTTTCAGTTCATTAAAGGGATAGTTCACCCAAATATGAACATTCTGTCATCATTTACTGACCTCAATGTCGTTCCAAGCCTCTAACTCTTTCGAATGTGGAACACTACAAATGAAAACTTTGTGCACAAGTCATATGAACCAGTTTTACAAAAAAAAAAAAATTGAACTTTTGGTTGTCAGCACACATTCACATTCATTATGTTCTTCAAAAATTCACCAAAACAGGTTTGGACTGACCTAAGTAAATGATAATAGCATCTTCACTATATTACTGTGGCCGAGAGAGCTCAACGCCCTGCAAATAGAAAAAAAAAAAACACCTGCAAATTAAGAAAACAACTTCATCAATTTGACAACACACGCGCTGCAAATGCTCACAACACAACCAAACAAAGAAACGCACTGCAAAATAAAAAAATTTATTTGGTTGTGTTGTGAACTTTAGCAGCGCGTTTCTTTATTTGTTTGCGTTATGAGCATTTGCACCACCTGCTGTCAAACTGATGAAGATGTTTTCTTGATTTGCTGGTGCTTTTTCTGTTTGCATGTGTTTTCTGAAGTTGCAGCGAGTTGAGCTCTCTCGGCCACCGTACTATACTGTATAAATGATATGTTTTGTTCTCCTGACCGTGACATATGATACTATAAAATATGCAATAATCCTTTCCATGACCAACAGAAATGTTCCTCATCATTTTTATCCTGTGAGTTGAGGCCATCACTTACTGAATGACTAAGAACAAACAAAATTCCACACTGACATCTTAGCATAAAAATCATCCACCACTTCAACACCACATGGCCACATCTTATTTAATTAAAGCATTATGCCTTAAATTAACTTAAATCACCAAACCTCGGCAGCGTACATGCGAACAACCGTCAGAACCTCAGACACCCCATTAAAACTCAAGACACAAACAAAATATCTAACTTCACAAAAAACACAACCAACTAATTTGACCACATCCTGTCCGACCAACCAACACCTCTCTTAACACTATCAATTTAACACCAATACTAAGCTAACTGAGCTTAATAAACTTCCTATAAAACCACACAATAACACAAGAGCATGACCACAGATGCCATATAAATTCTTTATCTCTTACACGTTTATAGGTTAGTGTGTAGAGCAAAAGACTCAACTAAACACAGATATTTTACAGCTGTTGAAAATGCCAGTTTATATATAAAATTGTGTACTACAGTATGCATGTTACTTGATGTGTTTTGTTGGTCTGACTTGAATGTTATCTGGGCATTAAAAGCTAAAAATGGTGACATCATGCCCTATAAAAAAAAACTAGCTAAAATGTTTTCAAATTATTACTGTAAAAGAACCATACAAAACAGTGTTTACCATCTAAGAGTGTTTTGTTATGGTTCTAAACTGCTGCATGAAGACTGATTCTCTTGAAAAAACTTGTAAAAAAATATTTGTTTTCAACTGTTTACAAGAATCCTAAACCACACAACTGATGCCAGCCTAATAAAACCTTAGCTTGGGCAGCTTTCTTGACATTGTTTTTCCCAGAACTTTAATAGCCTTAAACAGACCTGAATGATGAACAGCCTATAAAATTTTGTGTACAGCAAAATCCATTACAAATGGTAGGGATTTTGATAAAAGGGCAGGGTGTCTTATACTCAAGAACATGATGGGATTAGTTCGTTTTTAACAATTACACAGTTGCAGGGAGATTGTTGATATAAAAAAAAATACTACACATTTTGTGCATGGCACAGAGCCATTGTTATTCAGAAGATAAAGGGAGAATGTGTAGTCACTCACAATTCCACAAAGATTGCTCAATAGAGTATTGCATGAGGAACAAACCCTTCCGTACCTTCAGGCAGTGCACTGTGAGTAATCAGATGGTTTCATGCCATATTTTTTGATGAAGCCAAAAAGCAAATGCTTTACTAAGGCCAGTGTTTTTTGTTTGTTTGTTTTTGTGTGTTTTTATATATCTTCAATTGGTCAATTCATTGACTTAAAAAGGCAGGGAAACGTACTCTATTGCTGTTGTTTACAGCTTGTAAAATGAAGTAAATTACACATGGAAGCCATAAAAAACAGCATTAACAATCATCAAGGACAAGATAAAAATAATTAAAGATGACACAAATCACATTAACGGTTACAACAAAAAGCAAACATTTACTAAATGTAGACAAGTAACTGAAAGTGACCACAAATACAAACTAATTAACAATAGAAGCAACAAACAGAAAACAATATCTGTAATACAATAACACCGTAATCTGCATCATTTATTTTTGCCGCGGTGCATTTCTAGGAAGTCGAGTATCGAATCAATATCACCTTGATCAGGGGCCCTCTGCTAATGATATACGCCCTAATTATTTAGTCATTTATTTACTAATATATAATTATTAGTGCCACATTATTGTATTTTCACTTATGATGTTGGAAAAAAGCGCATCGATATTTTAGTAGATGCACTTAAAAATAATCCACTCTTCATGCTTGATGTGCATTCTACGCACATTTTAATGTTACAACAATTTTCACACCAGTTGGGCCTATTTGCTTAAAGCTCCTCAAACCCATGGGCCAACCTTGCCAATGAGATCTGATTATTTCTTGTTCCATGATGTAAAAGTTTTGCTAAACTTGGCTCTCCAAACATGTGTTTAATCCAGTAAACAAGCTCTAATGAAGAGGGCATTAATAACCCACTGGGCTAAAGCAACTTATAAATTAAAAGAAGCATAGGGAGTGGAGGATTTAATTGCAAACACGTGCCATGCACTAAATATGATTAATCTGTGGAAAGCAATCTTAACAAGATCCATAAGGCAATTTAATTTTTTAAAGGTTTCACACTTCTTGTATACTCACAAAAAAATTAAACAAATAAATAAAGCTATATCATGACACTCTAAGGGGTTTTGTATATTTACAGTGTGGGGTACCTTTTATGGTGTGATTGTTTAATAGACTTTGAAATATAGAAGAGCATATATAGTTTACTGAGGTGCAACCTAAGCATTGTTTTTATACGACGGAAATATGAAGAACTAATAAATATGCCACTGTAAAGTTCCATATGCATTCACTTGTTACAGGCATTCACTGATTATCATGGCTTAATATAACAATGATAAACAGTTGAAATTGTCATATTTACAAAAACCTATAAAAAAGTCGCTTCTACGACATGTGCACTGTATAAAAGTTTCCTTCTATTTTATCTTAAAAACTTTGCTGCCTTAAATTTACGTATAATCAGCTTTCAAATTAAAATTACATTAAACCAACTTAAAAATAATCAAATTTCATATAACCAAAAAAAAAAAAGTTAAAAATTGCTCAACTCATTTAAAGTAAAAACATTTAGTTGCCATGAACTACTAATCATATATTTTTTTGTGAGCTGTATTTCAAGTCAAGATATGTCTGAGGAACAGACTTTCGTTATTCAAGGACAATCTGACGTTGTTGTTTCCTGATTGGAGACAATATTTTCATGTTTAATGGTACGATGTGGAGACGATTTTTCTAGCCCAGACCCGCCCTCTCTTCAGCAGCAATGTGTGGAACCAGCTCCAGCATTGTGTTCTTGAAAAAGAGTGGTAGGCTCTTTCTGAACACCATTAAATCCGGATTAGAGTGATGATTTTGAGAGATTATTTACTCATAGTCCTTTTACCGGGATGTTACAGCAACCTCTTTCTCTGCGGAACTCTCTCACGTTCCTTTGACCTGGCAACAAAACCGTAAAAACCATAGGCGCTCTCAGGGATCACGCCTTGCTGAAACCACAGGGCCAGATTGGAAGCCGGCCTGCTCTGCCCTGGCCCTACAGAGGGGAACCAAGGGGGAAACCCCACCCAGGGACACAAAGCTCCAGGTTTGACTGACAGCATAGAGCAGGGTCAAATCTTTCCCTGGAGGGCCAATCTGCTGCAGAGTTTAGCTCCAACCCTGATCAAACTCACCTACCTGTGATTTTCTAAAGATCTTGAAGACTCTGATTAGCATGCTCAGGTGTGTTTGATTAGGGTTAGAGCTAAACTCTGAAGGAGTGGGCCAGATTTGAGGATGCCTGGCATCCCAAGTCATCACTCTACCATCGACCACACACTTATGATATGCATCACATTTGGCCAGACATTTAATCGAGGAACCGGACACCAGATAGAAAACAGCTCTGTGTAACAGCTGTGGCTGAATGTCTGTTTCAATATACGATAGTGAATTCAGGAAATGACCTCAAATTCAGTCTACCGTTAAAACGAATGCACATACTTATTATAAACTACTTTCCTGGGTGAGGTATTTCAATTACTGAACCAAATTATTGGCTGAATTGGAACAGAAACGCCTAGTTGTGTTGATGCGTTGGCTTCTAAAAATATCAACTAAAAGAATATTATGATTGCTAATCTCAAAGTATTTGCGGGTCAGTTATCTTTACTACACTGACAGTAAATATGAGAGGAGTAATCATGAAATAATTACATCATTTTATCCTCATAGGACAAATAAACCGCTGAACATGTCGTAAATGATGTAATATGTGATAAAAAGCAGTCAGCATACTGCTAAGACTAAACCTAACTTTCACAAATTAGTTTACTGTTATTTTGGACAAATGCTTACAATAGGAGATTTTTTATTTGTTTGTTTGTTTGTCTCAGCAAACATACAGTATGAATGTAAGCAACAATAAAGGCATGATGATGTGAAATAGGAGTTCACACCAAGATACATAGAGTAGGCCAGACTCAAATTCCAATAAATTTGAGCAAACTAAATATAAATTATACATATAAACATTTGGAAAACTCATTATTATCATCACATGAAAGACTTCAAAAGAACTGAAACTAAACTTTGACCTTATTCTGTGTCAATTAAAAGTAACTGGTGCAATTACTTTTAATTGTACATTGTCCCTGTAAAAATAAACAATAAAGTAAAGTAAAGTAAATTACATTTTCAGTGAGGCTGAGTAAATCCCTGTACAGATATGATAAATGAAAAAAAAAAGTCAACATAATCATACTTGATAGATAACAGATTTTCTAACATATTGAGAGTGAAAAATAGATGAGAACTGAGCCTGCAATGTTTTCCAGTTATCAGGTTTCACTGAAATTTGTCACAAGATCATATCCACTGTCAGACACATTTCAAAATAATTTGTGCTGAAGAACATGAACAGGAAAAGTTGGTAGCTGAACAACTTATCAACTATTTAGAAAAACATGATCTACTTCACTCTAAACAGTTTGGTTTTAGGCCTAAGTATTCGACAGAAATGGCAAACTGCTTTCTCAAATAATTTATTAAGGGAGCTGTAGATAATGGCAATGTAGTAGGCACAGTGTTTTTAGATCTTAAAAAGGCATTTGATACCGTGAATCATGAAATTCTCCTACGTAAATTAAATTTGTTTAGCTTCTCTCAGCAGGCAATAAATTGGTTTAGATCATATTTAGAATCTCGAGATCAGTTAAAATAAATAATTCAAGGTCAGCTTTATGAAACAATGAGATGGGTCTCCCTCAAGGGTCAATTTTGGGTCCATTGTTGTTTTCCTTATATGTCAATGATTTACCAAATTGTTGCAAGCAAACTAAATGTCAGTTGTATGCAGACGACACAGTCATTTATGTATCGGCACAGACTCCACGCTTAGCTGCAGATATATTAACAAATTAAATGACTGGTGTGTCACATTGGCTGCAAAACAACTGTTTGACCTTGAACTGTTCAATAACTGTCTCAATGTGTTTTTCAGTTAGAAGGAAGGAAATGGGTGGTTTATAATTAAGATCAATCAAAAGGCAATAGAGACAGTTAACAGTTTTAAATATTTAGGTGTTATTTTAGATTCTCATTTGAAATTTGATATGCATGTAAAAAGGCTGTATAGAACACTCAGAACAAATCTGAATTGTTTTTACATGATTAGACCGTATATATCTCTAAAAGCAGCTAAGTTGCATGCAATGGTCTTTTCGCATGTATCTTATTGTGTGACTGGAGTCAGGTTTCTCAACTGACTATCAAACCTGTTAGATCTCTATATAAACAAACACTAAAAATGTTGGATAAGAAACCAAATAGATGGCATCATTGTAATATTTTACAAAAATATAGTTTGTAAATTTTATAAATTTGTCTCTTATTGAAATTTTTAAATGTGTAAATAATCTTGCTCCAGAAATTATATGCCAATTAATATCAAAACAGAGTAGTAAGGGGATCACTACAAGAGGTGCAACTGATCAGAATTGTGCAGTACCAAAGAGAAAAACTAAATTTGCACAATCCACATTTTTAGTTCAAGGCACACTGCTTTGGAACAGCCTGCCAGCTGAACTGAAAATGCAAACAGAGTTGAAAATTTTTCAAAGAAATTTGAAAAAGTGGTTTAAACAAAAGCAGGTTTGTGAACACTGATGGTCGTGCACAGTCTTAGCTTTTTATTTTTATTTCTTTTCTTTTTTTCTTTTACTTTTGCTTGTTTTTTTTTTGTGTGATTATTGTTTTGCTGTTGTTAAAAAAGCCTAACCAGGGACTGGGGCTGCAAATTAGCCTTTGGCTAGAAGCCTATATGTGGAGCATCGGCTGCTTGAAATTGTAGCAATGTTATACTGCATTGTCCCTGTTAAATAAAAAAATAAAAATGTTGACTGTTAAATTCAGCTCCACGGCTTTTTTTACAAAAGAGCTGAGGGCCTGGGAACAGCTGTTAAGGTTAGAAAGGGAGAGAGATGGATTGTGTGTGAGAGAGAGAGGGAGAGAACTTTTTGGAAATGCATGTTGTTCTCATCTTATGATTAGTCTCTCACACAAACCTCAAGGGAGTGACATTGAAATGTATCAGAGATAGTAAAGAACTTAACACTATCAGTCCTTTGTTAGGGCAAAAATACTTGCATCTAAACCATGTAAGCAATTTTGGACTCTAAAATCGTCGACTTCTTCATAATCTTTATAAACAACACAGTACCGAGAATTAAGTGAATGTCAAGCTCTATTGTTTCCAGACTTGAGTATTGGGTGTACTAACATGTTTTGAGTGACTAAAGCAATGGGCAAAACAGTTATGGTTGCTAACAGATCCTCATATTACTAATATGCATGGCATGGTGTCACGCAAAAAAGAGGCAATTATTTCTTATTCAATCTACTGGGAATGACTGTGACTTCACATATGAATGCTCACGTGGCTGTGTGTTTTGGACCACATGAGAGTTAAATGTGGTCAAAAACAGCTGTGCTGATATAAGAATATGGAACGTTATTTACCAAATAAACTTAATCTACACTCTTCTGGTGAAGATGTTAGTTGTCTTTACGTCTTTTCATAAAAATGTTCACCGGTTTGCCAATCTTTACCTTATTGCATACATGCTAATATTTATAGTACACAATTGTTTCTTTACTTTATCAATCAAATCTCAGGACATGAACAGACATAAAAACAGAAATAAAAGAACCTTCAATGTAAAAAAAAATTACAAATACACTTACAGTTCTGCTGGGTGCTCATGATTAAACCCAACCATGTGTTTATTTGTTTTGCCTGTCATGTACAGTCAAACATGCATTTAACAGTGCATTATGTCTGCGGTTACTTGATTTTTGGAAGATTCTTTGAATTGAAGGCTATAGCTTTAAGCCTGTGCCCCCTGAGGAGCATGAATGTTTGTTTATAGCCCGCTGTGTGATCTCCAATGGGTGGTATAATCACAAACAGCCTCTATGTTTACAGCCTCCACACACATGCTGAATTTAATTCTACATGGCAAGGTTGGCTATAACTGCAACAGTTCGATCTAAAGGAATGACATTAAAAAAGATCCTCTCCACACACGGAGTAGTAAAGAATTACAGCCCCAGTATTTCAATTAAAAGAGAAACTGCCTGAAGAAAAATCTTATGGAATGATTGTAAAATAGCCTTATGTGGCTGACCACATCAATTCCTGGACTGAGATTTTTATAGATTGTAAACCATGTGCATAAGGGAATCTTCAAGTGTGAGAGGCTGAAGCCAGAAACTAAATGAATACAATAAGACACAATGTCTATTTAATAATTGGCATTTCATAGTTAGTGAGTGCCATAATAGTAGGAAACTTCCATTAGTTCTTCATAGCCTTGACTTATTTTTATGACAATGACTAAATAGTACAGAGTCCGTATTGCTTCAACAGCCACCAATTAGTCTGATTTTGTTTCGCTGGCTGGGGGATGCATAGCTGAGCCTGATGGCTGTTTGAACAAATGTGTGCCTGTTTTACTCTTTCAGGCGATGTGTTACATTCAGTCGGCTGCTGAAGAGGCTCTTTTGTCTGAGCAGTGTATCATGCAGGGTTTGGGATTCATTTCCATGATTGCATGCAGTTTGGAAAGCATTCACCGCAGTCATCTTTAGTTGACTCCAATAATCTAGATTGCCAGAACAAGTGGGCAATAGCCTTGGTAGCTTTCAAACTACAGGTGCAATTTAGAGTACTCAGTAAGAATCCTCAGTAGGACTCTCAAAGTGGCAAGATAAGATAGATTTTATTCAACTTAACAACAACTGTGAACTTGTCAAAATCAGACATATGGAACAATCGATTGGAGAGTGAAAAATGCAAGTATATGCTGTTTAAAAGATAAGATTTCTTTAATGTTTTTGAAAGTCAAAAATACAGGAAAAACAGTAATATTGTGAAATATTATTACAATTTCAAATAACTGTTTTCGGTTTTAATATATTTTGAAATATGATTTATTCCTATAGCAAAGCTGAATTTTCAACTTTAAGTCTTCGGTGTCACATGATCCTTGAGAAATTATTCTAACGTTGATTTAGTGCTTAAGAAACATTTTTTTTTTTAAATTATCATCAATGTTGAAAACAATTGTACTGCTTGGTATTTTTGTAGAAACTATGATAAATTTCCCATGGTTCTTTGATGCATAGAAAGTACAAAAGAACAGCAATTATTTGAAAAAGATTTTTTAAATTGCATCCTTGCTGAAAAATGTATTTCTTGCAAAGAAAGACACTACAAATAGAGGACTGAAGTATATGATGTCAAAAACCAAACTTCTTTTGTAGCTCAAGGGAAAACAGGGTGAAAAAGGATGTCACCATTGCCCTCTGCAACACACTATTTTCAATCTGTTGTATACAGATAATAGAGAAATTTGATTCAGCCTGTGAAGGCAATTTTTTTTTTTAGCATGCATTTAGATAGTAATGTTTAAAGCTGTTAGTTTATGCGTCTAAAGTTCTAGTTATGAATGTTATTGGGATTGTGAAATAAGTATTAGTTCATTGGATATATTTTCATTGATATTCCTTGATATAACAAAGGCAAGGAAGACGAAGCCTGGAAACAGTGTGATTCTAAATATCATCATCCATGTAACACTCCTGAGTGGATGATGTGTGGTTTTGTGATAAGAGCTTGGACTGTATTCTCTTTCCAGCCATTATCTCCAAATATTTGTGTGTTCTGAAAGATCACAAGATCTGTACACAAGAAAAAGATAAGTAAAATGTACATTTGAGATTAAATCTGAGGGTCTCCACACATATACAAGCCCCAGATATCTAATATTCTCTCAATTTACAGCACAGCATGAACCCATTTTCAAATAGCTCCCTTGGTGTACAACAGCTATCATCCGGTTCTAAGGATCAGACTTTCATATGATTATTCTAAACTATTTCAGCATTTCACCACACCTTCTCTTCTTCTAGCTAACCTCCCTGTCTACTCTCTATCTCTCCCTTTCCCCATTTCTTTCCTTCTCCCCAAAATGTGTTCTTGCTGTTATTTTATGAGTGAAAACCTGCCGGCAAAGTATCTCTGAACACCTGTGCAGTAAATCAAAAAAGAACCTGTGCTGTTACATAAGTCTGGAGCAGAGCCTGGAAGACCTCTTGGCAAAACACAGGAGGAACACAGATAAAAGACAGCAAAGGCATAAGGGAAATTAAAAAGCAGTAGTCATCAATTTTAAATAAGAAAGAGAGCTGGGAAAAGATGGGCAAATGAGGAGCAAAGACAAGTGGGCTGAAAAGAAGGGCTCTTGAGATAAACTTGAACGCCTTAAAATAGGAAAACAGAAGAATTAAATGTAAATCCAAGATGGTGAGATTTCAGATGAGTTGGCCTGTAAGACCATGAACTCACCTTAAAGTCTTAAAAGATTTCTTAAAGTACAGACACTCTGATGGATTGTGAATAAATGTGTGGTGATCAAAAGGTTTTCTGGGTGTTTTCAAAACTAAGAACTTACATTAGTCAAGATGTAACGGAGTTATTGTTACGGAAGCAGACTTAGTCAGGGAATCGGATTGACAACAGATGTTTATTTAGGATCAGCAGAGCAATGGTGATTGGAAATGGTGAGTATAATATCCAGTTGGCCAGTTGACATTCGATGAGAAGTTGATTGGAGATCTTTGTCTTGACAGGAATATTAGGAATTCAGGTCAGAGCACACACCTCACACAGGCGGAGTAGCAGACTTCGGGAACAGATCACTGGCGCAGACAGACTGGGGTACTCTACGCTGGAGGGAAGTACACAAGGAAGGAAGTAGCAGGTAAGTCACTGTGATAGCATAAGGAATCCACTTCACATAAACAAGACAATGAGGTGTTGTGAGGTGTGTGCTTTTATGTCAGAGGTGATTGGTGTCCAAATGATGTGCAGGTGTGTGTGATTAGAACTCAGGTGAGAGAGTGTGTTGTGACTGGCTGGTGACAGAGCCTGGTTGATCCGTAACAGTTATGGAGAACGAGACAATTAATATCAGTGCGTATGTATATAAGGGGGCTAGTCCTCCCAATAGTTAGAAATGGCTAACCTTTTTTACAAATATTGTCAATTCGAGAGAGAGAAATTTGCAATTTTGCAATTGAAAATCTCTCTTTACAATGAGTGAGTTTACATCAAAAACAGCAATTTTATCCTCTCAATGCTGGAAAATATAATGCAGCAATTCAGTATTTAAACTGTTAATAATACAAGTTGCAGGGGAGCGTTGACAAGTTTCTTTGCTCCTGGATGTGTGAGCTGCACGATCTCTGATATACAGTTAGGTCCCTTTTTTATTTGGGCACTGACACAATTTTCATATTTTTGGATCTGGATGCCAATAGAATTAAAATGAAACAATGAAGATTAAATTGAAGTACAGACTTTAAGCTTTAATTCAAGGGGTTGAACAAAAATATAACATAAAAAGCCCCTATTCATTATACAACTGTAACTTGAATATGTTTTGGTCAACAGTTAAAATAATAAAAAATTGTGCCAGTGTCCAAATATACTGGATATGGACCTAACTGTGTGTCAGTAAACAGTGCATTAATATAGAACGGTAAGGCTCTAATGCACACTAGTACACCAGTATAGGACGTATATACGACGTATGATGACGTTTAATGGTATACTGTAATAGCGGTTTCCCATTTCTTAGGGGAATGTTTTCACCCCTACCCCTTGACACACTGTTTCAAGGGACAAGGGGAAGGGGGATGAAATAGAATTGGGATTGGGCCTTACTTTTATTTAGTACTGCCCTTTAGAAGCTACATTAGATATTTAAATGTTTCCTATAGGACAAAATTCACCAGAATATTCAGTTATAACAAAAAAATTAAAAATAAAAAATAATAATAATTCAGATCAATAACTTAAGCTACCACAAAACTGGAATCATGGAAGAGATCCTTACAATCATAAAAGTGGATGTAAACTTTTAAACAGGATCATTTGTATAAATGCAGCTGCTATTTTGTCTTGTGAAAATATGTTATGGACAAATTTTATGTGAAATAGCTACATCAGAACAGAGCTACATTAAAAATAGAATACAATTTTTTAATACCTTTCATTTTTTAAAAATGTGTACCTTTTTAACACCTTTCATTTAAAAAAAAAAAAAAAACTGTGCACTAAACTGCAAATTGCCATTTAATCCAACAAATTCGGCATGACTTGTCTTGTGAAACTGACGTCCTTGAGGATGGTGGTTGGTTTTCTATGGGGAAAAAGCATAAATTTAGTGCAAAAATAATGACCACAATATTCACTGTGTTCAGTGTTTATCAGTTTTCTTGGCAGCCTTCAAAGGAAATGGTATGATTTGTGATTTCAAAAACCGCAGCTGTGAAACCTTCAAACAATGACTTTTTCCAAACCTCAAGGCATTAAATTAGCCTCAATTTATAGTCACAGAAAAATGTGGTTAATCCTCAAACCTAATGCTAAGCTTTTCTTGTTCATAAATGAGGAAAACTGCGCTTGTATGGTCAGGCTGAATCAGAACCTTACTGAATAAGGTAACGTTATCCAAACTTTCTTTCCCACTTTGTTCCCATTCACTGACCTTTGCTCCTTCCTGGTTTCTCACACTGCTTTAGAGTAAAACAAGCTGTGAAACCTGATGACAGGGACATAAACCAAGCAGAAAACACTAAAACATGTCTGATTACACAAAAGATAATGTTTAAGCACAAGTGGCTTGATGAAACAAATGTTGATAGGTCAAAACACAAACTGCCATGTAAAGTGTTTGGTTATAAGATATTGTTTTCAAAGTCTATTCTACTGGACCTCATTAAATGTTTCACAGTGTTAAAATGAACATGATGCCAAGTTACAACTTGAAGGCATAATATTTGTCTCTGATACACAAACTGTTTCTATCACCATTAACCATACAGCGTACCTTCTATGAAGACAGATTCAATGAAAACCATATACGTTGTATGAAATCATCTGAGCCCAAGACTGTTATGTGTTTCACCTGATCATGTAATGTTTGATAGTAATATCCTCTGACAGGCCTGGGGTAAATCTACCCACCGAGACTCACAAGTTTACAATCCTGATAGCTGGCAGGATTTGGATTAGGTATACATAATGTTCCAGAACAAGGTCTCAGTGGACCTGTTTTATCCCACCACAAACCCCTCCTCAACATGGCACACACCTGATCCTGTGTTCAATCATGCAATTGACGCAAGAAAAATGGAAATTCAGTGAGGTTAAAAAACAGGAATGATTACTGTGTTGATTCAAATCAAATCCCAAGTGAAGTTTGTGCTCAAATTGAGTGAATTTTGCATGAAATGTCTGGATTCATACTGGTCAGTTTCAAGGATACTTTAACCGGATAGTTACTGTTAGAAGCAAACAGATTTCAAAGTTTAGTCATGCATATGATAGAATTAAAGTTTGTTAGATTGCATATTTGAAATTTGTACTTTTCACAGTTATTACGGTTTTATCGCATAAAGATAAACGAAAAAATTGACAAATGTCAAAACATCTTTCATTTTTGTACAACGGAAACAAACTGCAAAAAGGTCAAGTACAATCAAATCTAACTGCTTTCGGCTTGACCTTCACATCAATCCAGTGTTCATAACATGTAAATCACAAAACACCCTGATAAGGGAAAAGTTCTAAAAACAAAAGCTGCTCTGAACTGTCCTGCATGACATAAGCAGAGAGTGCATCTGTTTCTCACTCTGCGTTCTTATCCCTCAGTCTGGAGCTCATAAAGTCATAGTGGTGATGGACAATGTGATCTTAACACCACAGAGGAGAGACAAAGCAAACCCAGGCTCATCAAAGGAGCATTTCACAGAACGAAAAAACCTGTTTCACCTGCTGTTTAAGATGCTGAGGAACATGGGAGAAATACTGAGCTCACTGGCATGCAGGCATTTTATTTCTCACCAAGGAACCATAAATGTCTCAGCTTCATATTACCAGGCGCGTGCCAGAGAGAAAGGAAACCGCTTACAATTAACCAACGCCCCTGAGGTGGAGTAAAAGCTCAGTGACACATCTTTCAAACAATCTGACAACATGGTGGAATACAGGTGGGTGCCGTTGGGAATGATGGAAGCATGCTCTCATACTTTGGTTAGTTCACAGCCCCGGTTTATAGGGTGTTTCTTTCTTGACAAACACACAGATTTGCTCTTGGATTTGTTCCACACAGAACACCACTTTGAGACACCGAGACTTTGTGTTTGCTAGGCAATTTTGCAAAGTGGTTATGGATGAACAGATGGATCAACTGATGGACTGATGAATAGATGGATTGATGCTAGCGAGTTAGATATTTAAAAAAAAGACATCTTGATTGCAGGACAAACCTAGCTATACAAAAATTATTCCAAACTGTTCCTTGCAGTTAATTGGACCTTCTCACGTTCTCTTGTGTTAAAGGGATAGTTCACCCAAAAATGAAAATTCAGTCATTAATTGCTCACCCGCATGTCGCTCTAAACCCGTAAAACCTTTGTTCGTCTTTGGAACACAAATTAAGATATTTTTGATGCATTCCGAGAGTTCTCTGACCCTCCCATAGACAGCAAGGATCCTTACACGATCAAGTCGTAGGAAGGAGATAAAATAATCCATGTGACATCAGGTTCAACCGTAATTCTCGTAGCTGCGTAAAATTACAGTTGAACCTCTGATGTCACATGGATTATTTTAACGATCTCCTTGCTACGTTTCTGAGGCTTGATCGTGTTAGGATCCTTGCTGTCTATGGGAGGGACTGAGAGCTCTCGGAATGCATCAAAAATATCTTAATTTGAGTTCCCAAGATGAACGAATGTCTTACGGGTTTGGAACGACATGAGGGTGAGTAATTATTGACAGAATTTTCATTTTTGGGTGAACTATTCCTTTAATATTAGCACAAGCAGAAATATTCATGCCTTCTCTCACACGACTTGCCATAGCAACTCTATAGATTTATGGTATGCCTGGTTAGACAAAAAAAAAACAACAGAGGATTTTCCATTTTTCGCCAATTGAAACATGTTCTGCAATACCATAAGATGTAATATGAACATGCAAGTTGCCATCTAAAACAAACTCCTGGGTGTGGAGTGATAAAAAAAGATTGAAAGAGAGAGGTTCATATACTTCTCATTTTGTGTCAGCCCCCCTTCCATCATCACTGCAGGACCCCTGTTCTGTTTCACCATCCCTGTTTGAATAAACAGTACAGGCATAGTCTTTCATTATTTATGATGGATATTGGCTTTGTATATGCCTCTGTGTGTTTATTTGGTCTGCTTTGCTGTTGTCTTGGAAGCTCTATCATGTTTTTTGGAAAGAAACGGTCAATCAGATTGACTGTGGTCAACAAGTTGATTCTTTGTTAGATTGACTGTTCGATGGTTCCAGCTCAGAAGTGTCATCTATAAATGTTTGGATGTGGCCCTTGAGTGTTTGGCATATACCATGCCAGAGTGCACATGCTCAGTAACTCACGTTGCTGTTGCACACACAAAACATAATTCAACAATGCTTGCTAGTGGTAAAAATACACACATGTACGTTACTTTCTTATCTCACACAACTCACAAACCAAATATGCAGAACAAAGTGAAGCTTGAAAAGATCACTACACAAGAAATGGCATAAAAAGCCATTTTCAATGTTTGGTTCAGGTCATTACTTTCAGTAAACAGCTGGTTCTAGCACTGGCGAATGAACAAACATGACCTCACAGAAGGCTGAGGAAGCTGTCAAAAAGTGAGGATGGTGCCAACGTTTACGCCAATGATTTTATCCAAATGGCTTATAGGTTTATAAATGGTTAGATGGTTTTTAGTCTTATTGCAAAAATATCTTATACAAAAAAAAAAAGAAAAAAAAAGTAGAGCTGTTTTCTGTATCTGCAAGTGGTTATTTAACCAAATAAATGAGCTTAAGATAGGCAAAAGAGATGCTGCTGACTCTGAAACTTTATCCACTGGTGTCATTTAGTGAAAAATTTGTGATTTACACATTGTTTTATCTCATATTGCAAGATGTTTGTTTTATTTTTGTACTCCCAATTATTTTCTCATTCAGCAATTTCAAGGAAGGTTCCTAAGAGAAAATCCCACTGGTGTATGTGTGGTTGGGGTGTGAGTGTTCATCAGTCAATCAACAAAAACCTGTATGTCTGTCAACATCCCTCTTGCCTCTGTTCAGTTTCATATTAACTACACACATTGCAAGTATGGCATGATTGAATCTTATTCTGCAAATAAAAAACAAGACAGCACAGGGCCTCAGAGAGTTCAAAAACTAAATTAAAAACACATTTATTTCTGTAATTTTACAATTAAGGATTTCTACATTTTTGTTGTCATTTTTATGAGAAGCATATTTAAAGGGATAGTTCACCCAAAACTGAAAATTCTGTCATCACCTACTCACCCTCATATCATTCCAAACCAGTATGGCTTTCTTTCCTTTGCAGAAAACAACAGAAGATTCAACATACATAGAACATTGGACACTGATGACTATTTATTTATTTATAATATGTAAGCATTATTTGTTTGTTTGAGACCAGAGGTTTGGAACATGAGTGAGTAAATAATGTTTTTTTTTGTGGTAAACTATAAGTATTCTTAAAATCGTATGAAGTACAGTTAAATACATTGTAAATATATTCTTTTGATGATCCTTTAAAATGATATTTTTTAATCAGCTGTATCAAGACAAGAACTCATTTTATACCAAAATCTAAAGTTTCTAAACAGACTGCAAATGATAATGCTAAGCAGCAGCCACCACCACCACAAACCAATGTACAAAAAGGGAAGTATTTTATACTTGCTCAGACTTTTAAACAATGAAACTTTTTTTTTTCCAAGCAGCAGCTTATCAAGTAACCTCAATATGTCAGCTTATCAGCACGCATAAAACTTTCCTAATAAAAATGTCAAAATTCCCTGCCATTTATGGCATAAGCAGCATGTCAAATGGGAAGGACATTCTAAGTATTCACCGGTACACACTCGATCAGAATGAAAACAGATGACGTCATAGAGAAGCCCCAGTTCATTTACGAAAAGTGTGTGTGTGCAGATTAATGGGACACATTAAACCCACTGAGACTCTATGTTGAATTATCCCCTTGGATTTTTTCCCCCAGCTATTACCTTCTCCCTCTGGAATGCCTGTTTCAAGTTTTAGAGTTCCTTGTTTCCTATTTCTTTAAAGCATGGAGAAAGTATTTCGGAATTGAGATGTTGTTCTCATGGGGAACACCATATATGGTAAACATGCTCTTTGAAGATTTTCTCCCACATAAAATATTATTAAACATAAAAAATGATATCATTCAAATCACAGATATTGCTACCTAGCTCTTATCTAACATTGATAAGAAAAAAAAAAAAAAAAAAAAAGCAAGGTACTTGCTGACAACTTCTCCATTTGTAATATTGCCATGTTTTGGTTTTAAAGTAATGATGAAGAATGAATGATGGGTTGTTTCCAGCAGTGACTCTGTTAAAGGCATGTTTTAACTTTGAAAGTGTTGTGCTCTAGTTCTTGCAAAAGCTCATCATTGCCTGTGGATTGTTCTTTTGTTAGTTAAAGACATTATAATTAACGATGTTGTTGTTTCCATGTGGAGAAAGTGTTTTTTTCTTCTTTTTTTTTCTTGAGTGACCTCATGTGTCTCATGCTAAGCAGGTGTCTGATTTCACCACTGGCTTGAAGTGTCTGTGATTGAGTGCATGAGTAAATATGTAATATTTGTGTGTATGTTTGTGGGATGTATTTTCTAAAAAGCTTTCAAAACATCACACAGACAGCTAGTTATGCTGGTGATGATTCACAGGATGTTTTCCTGTGGTGTTAAATGTGTGTAATCGTGCGTGAGCAGAGCGATAAATCTTAAACGCAAGTATAATGTAAACAACAGCTCCATTACATGGCAGGACAACAAACTGAGAACAAAAACAACACACTTTCAAACACCTGATGAATGAAATGAAATCTGCGCTGTGTGGGAGCCCAGCGTCTAGGCATGTGAAAATATGTTCACTTATGCATCATGTGATGAATGATTCACGTATTTAATTTTGAGTGGACTGAGGGCTGAGGGTATTTTTTAGGTCCAGCGAACATTGCAAAACAGCAGAGCTTGCTATTGAACAACAACATACGGGCCAAAAGGTCGTCATCATTAATCACGCTCAAGATAAAATTCATGTAGGGGATTTACCCTGAAGAATGCACCTGGAGACATGTTACCGTGTTTACAAGAAAATGGGTTTGTAACTTGTCATTGTAATGGATGAAGTTAATACAGCTAAGCAGTTTCCAGTATTTGATGCATGCCGTGTAGGAGAGTAACTAATAATAGTGATGCTACTAACTAGTACCACATTTTTCAATAGTTTTTCCAGTACCAAGCTACTCTTTCCATAATTTATTTGGCTGTAGCCAAGTTATCTTGGCTAATAATAATCACACATGCTCTATTGAAATGTCACTTTCTCAACTAGTAAGTGTAATTCCAATTCATTCATGTACATAATGTGAAATTATTGAACAATAATGCATTTTATATCCAAAGTGACTTGCATTTAAGGTATAGATTTTATTTTAATCATGCATTCCCTGGAAAACAAATCTATGACTTTAGTCTTGCTAGCGCCACACTCTAAAATAGTAGTGTTAATACTAATAATATAAAGATACACTATAATGGTTTGGTTCTTCTATGGCATCGCTTGAAGAACCTTTTGAAGCATCTTTATTTTTAAGAGTGTAGCTACTACTACATCAATGTAGCTATATAAAATGTACTCTAGAAAAAGGTTCATTGGGTACATAGAACCTTTCTTTTTAAGAGTGTAGCTTGACTGTAGTTTAACTTAGAATTATCAATAGCCTGTACCTTGGCAAGTTTTAAAGCATCTTTCCCAACCCTTGATACATGGAACACTTAAGCCCTCGAACCCCCAAAATACCTGCCTTGAAATAGCTGGATCATACAGAAACAGCTTTAAATCTTACAAAGAACTTGGTTTGGCACAGCTAAAGACTTAACAGGATGACCAAATATTCACTTCTGAGAAATTTTAAGAATTTATAATCAGAAAACCACATATTGATCAAATATTAATTTAAATATTGGGATTGGGGACTAAATTCTACTTTAACCATGCGTTATACCACAGTGAAACCTGAATTAATAATTTATCCTCTCCCTCTCTCTTACACACACTCCTCTTGCTTCTACTGCCAAACCGTGATGGCTTAGACATACAGCTCTCTTTGCAAAGCTTGGAAAAAATGATGAAAACTTGATTTGTTTTATTAATGGCATTAATTTGTCATTAATCTCCTTGACCAAACATACAGACAGGGGCTGCATATTATTCAGCATGGCATAACATGCTGGAATCTCGTCTTGGGCTTAAGCGTACCCACAACCAATTTATCATAATATGAAAATACTACAATGACCACAACTTTATACTATATATGAAACTTTATACTTAATGGGATAGATCACTCAAAAATTAAAATTGTGTCATCATTTACTCATCCTCATGTCGTTCCAAACTTGCATTGTACCTTCTTGCTTCTGCAGAACACAAAAGAAGATATTTTGAGAAATGTACACAAAGTCAATGAGGTCTAATGTTGATTTGGAACCTATTGACTTTCATTGTATTGACAAATCAGTTGAAGCACTCTTTAAAATGTCTTCTTTTGTTTTCCATAGAAGAAAGAAGCTCAAAGAGGTTTAGTACGACATGACCAGGAGTAAATGATGAAAAAATTTCATTTTGAATTGCTCTATGATAAGTGTGACGAGACAGTACTCAGATAGGACTTCACCATTTGATATGTGGTCCAACATAAATCTGACTATACATGGACCTAACCTTTCTTCTTTTCTTCTAGTTCTGTGCAGCAATAAATTCATATTGTCAGTCAAGGCCTAGAGTGATAGTCTCACTGAGAAACACTATCCCAGTTCAAGTGCAGACAGCATATAATTCCTCCAGTTATGAAGATGAAAGACTTTCAAAATTTGCCAAACTATGAAGCAGTATGAGAACATTTCAGTCTCCCTCTCCAAAGGTGTCTATCTCACACCTGTTTCACATTCAGAAACCCCATGGCTCCTCCTAAGAATTACATAATGCCCCCTAGTTTCTTTATATCTCCTCCTCCTCCTCTTCCCCATTGCAGTCACTTGCTCTCCTGAAACCAGACACAAGATCAGTTCATTCATTACTCTAACCCCAGGAACTCTAGAGTGGAATAATAATGATTTCATCTCTTGTCATTGCAAAGCAAAACAGAATTGTAATACATTTATTCATCCATACACCATCTGTCTCTTACCCTTCAAATGCTGATCAACTGCAAATGGCCCTACAAATTCTTGTATCATCAGATGCATCTCCATGCGAGTAAACAAATACAGTCTCTACTCTTCACTCTAAGAAGTGTCATTTTGTCCTGGCATGGAAACTGATTCCCACATGTCATGCTGGAACACCAAGTGGAACATACTTAACCTATATAGTTAATTTGGCCCAGACTTACCAACACATGCAGCTATGAAAATAAAAGGCCATTTACATAGTGAGCACACTGTGTTAATGTATGTCCCCTTTGGGAGCAACACATTGGTGGTGCAGAGTTTCTGCCAAAGAGCAAAAAAATAAATATGTTTCAAACAATAATTGCTATTCTGACTAGTTTGTGAAAATAATTATTCTACACACTACACTTAGTCAGCAAATCCATAAGGGTTTAAGCGTCCTATTGGGACAGAAAAGCTGAATCGCCGAACCATTAAAAGAGTTAGCTCCTCTGTCAACAGGTGCCACCTTCAACAACCAACTTTCCAACCAATTGCTTAACAAATAGGGCAATTAGTGCTTTGACCATTATATTTTCTGACATTTAAAATGCGGAGAGTAAAGTCAGTCATTTACAAAGTGCAATTGGATGGGATCCCTATTGGCAATGGTTTTCTCACTTAATCTCTTCTCCATTAGATGATTTCCTGCAGCGATATTGTGTTACTCCAAACTAGGCCCCATGCCATACAGTACACATACAGCTCTCTTTGCAAAGCTTGGAAAAATGATGAAAACTTGATTTGTTTTATTAATGGCATTAATTTGTCATTAATCTCCTTGACCAAACATACAGACAGGGGCTGCATATTATTCAGCATGGCATAACATGCTGGAATCTCGTCTTGGGCTTAAGCGTACCCACAACCAATTTATCATAATATGAAAATACTACAATGACCACAACTTTATACTATATATGAAACTTTATACTTAATGGGATAGATCACTCAAAAATTAAAATTGTGTCATCATTTACTCATCCTCATGTCGTTCCAAACTTGCATTGTACCTTCTTGCTTCTGCAGAACACAAAAGAAGATATTTTGAGAAATGTACACAAAGTCAATGAGGTCTAATGTTGATTTGGAACCTATTGACTTTCATTGTATTGACAAATCAGTTGAAGCACTCTTTAAAATGTCTTCTTTTGTTTTCCATAGAAGAAAGAAGCTCAAAGAGGTTTAGTACGACATGACCAGGAGTAAATGATGAAAAAATTTCATTTTGAATTGCTCTATGATAAGTGTGACGAGACAGTACTCAGATAGGACTTCACCATTTGATATGTGGTCCAACATAAATCTGACTATACATGGACCTAACCTTTCTTCTTTTCTTCTAGTTCTGTGCAGCAATAAATTCATATTGTCAGTCAAGGCCTAGAGTGATAGTCTCACTGAGAAACACTATCCCAGTTCAAGTGCAGACAGCATATAATTCCTCCAGTTATGAAGATGAAAGACTTTCAAAATTTGCCAAACTATGAAGCAGTATGAGAACATTTCAGTCTCCCTCTCCAAAGGTGTCTATCTCACACCTGTTTCACATTCAGAAACCCCATGGCTCCTCCTAAGAATTACATAATGCCCCCTAGTTTCTTTATATCTCCTCCTCCTCCTCTTCCCCATTGCAGTCACTTGCTCTCCTGAAACCAGACACAAGATCAGTTCATTCATTACTCTAACCCCAGGAACTCTAGAGTGGAATAATAATGATTTCATCTCTTGTCATTGCAAAGCAAAACAGAATTGTAATACATTTATTCATCCATACACCATCTGTCTCTTACCCTTCAAATGCTGATCAACTGCAAATGGCCCTACAAATTCTTGTATCATCAGATGCATCTCCATGCGAGTAAACAAATACAGTCTCTACTCTTCACTCTAAGAAGTGTCATTTTGTCCTGGCATGGAAACTGATTCCCACATGTCATGCTGGAACACCAAGTGGAACATACTTAACCTATATAGTTAATTTGGCCCAGACTTACCAACACATGCAGCTATGAAAATAAAAGGCCATTTACATAGTGAGCACACTGTGTTAATGTATGTCCCCTTTGGGAGCAACACATTGGTGGTGCAGAGTTTCTGCCAAAGAGCAAAAAAATAAATATGTTTCAAACAATAATTGCTATTCTGACTAGTTTGTGAAAATAATTATTCTACACACTACACTTAGTCAGCAAATCCATAAGGGTTTAAGCGTCCTATTGGGACAGAAAAGCTGAATCGCCGAACCATTAAAAGAGTTAGCTCCTCTGTCAACAGGTGCCACCTTCAACAACCAACTTTCCAACCAATTGCTTAACAAATAGGGCAATTAGTGCTTTGACCATTATATTTTCTGACATTTAAAATGCGGAGAGTAAAGTCAGTCATTTACAAAGTGCAATTGGATGGGATCCCTATTGGCAATGGTTTTCTCACTTAATCTCTTCTCCATTAGATGATTTCCTGCAGCGATATTGTGTTACTCCAAACTAGGCCCCATGCCATACAGTACACAAACAGCTCTGCTCATTGGAGATCTACATTACTATTATTACTGTTTTAAATAGTGTACTGATTGTTCATTAAGGATGTACTGATAGTAAAATTCTGTCCAACACTGATAAGCTGATTATTACTTTCATAACTGATAAATGGCTGATACTAAAGTTCTATACTATTTCAGCAGAAATAAATAAAAGATAAAACATAAAAAATTAAAACCAATCATTTTAAATGTTATAAAGCGAATTTAGGCATCACATTATAATGTGCAGAATGAAAAATGGATATTGATTTATTATTTACATTAATAGTGTTTTTAAAGATTACCTTTAAGTGAGTGTTATTTGATGTCAACTTAATCTAAATGTAAAAAAGAAATACAAACACGCATTTCAGAATGAGCAAGCACAATTATTGGAAAACAGCCTATTCATTTACAGTGAGCACCTACAGGCAGGTGCAGTTCATTAGACTGTCTCTCTCTTCTGGAATCTTCCCATAGACCTTGATCCTTTCCAGACTCATTAACTCTTCCGTCCCCACCAGCTTTCTTCTAATAGTCTTTCTGAAGCTTATTTTATTTTACTTGACATCTTGACGGAATGAGGTGTGGAGTGCTCAGCTGTTCTGAGTGTTAAAGACCGTCATTCCTCTCTTCCTCTCCAAAGGTATTTTGCTGAACAGTAAATGGCCTACTTTTCTTCTTTCTCCCTCGTTCTCTCATGCACCCTCCCTTCTCTGTCAACTGTAAGGGATAGATGATCGTGATTCTTCTCTTTCCATCCCTCTTCTCCAGATGATTTGAGAAATTTCAGCTGGAACACGTTTTACAGCAACAATCAATCACATACTATGACATGTCCGACTTTCACCTGGAAAACATTCAAACTGGGCACACAGACAAAAACATATATGACATCATTCATTCATATCTCATATCAGACTGAATATTAATATCAGTTCATTTTTACACTAGTAGATATTATTAAAATGCCAAAGCTTCTCTTTTCCACACAACAAACATTCATTATGATCAGTGGCTGCCATGACTCGCTGCTGTTTATTTGGTTGGATTTGACCATGGGTTTTGCTTTAAACAAAACACTAAACACTCATTTATTTGAAGAACTACTAAGTTTCTAAAAAGTTCTCTCTCTCTCTCGCTCTCTTTTTTACACTTTACTGATGTTTTACCGCACTTTATACACCTTTATTTAATAAGCAGTTAATTTGTTACTCTAGATAAGGTCTAAGTTGCCTTACATTACCCTAAACTGCATTACTACATGTCTCTGGAAATAGACAAGTAAGTGTTGCCTTTTTCCACCCTGAGTGACCTCATTTGAACAGAGGTTTTACTGAGCTAGGCTGATGCCATCAGCTACTCAGTCTCTGCCAAAACAAACGCCCTTTCTCACTAACGTAACTCAGAAACTTTTTGGTCAAGAGCAGAGTGAAGGGTAAGGCTCACCAAACTCTGCACTACAGTTACACCTGAACCGCAAAACAATCCCACATCAATTAATCCCCAGGGGTTTTCATTTGCCACTAAAACTTTTCTTTTTACTTTTGATTTGCGCTGTAATTAGTCAGACCTTCAATCTCAAAGCCAAAGTAAACTTTCTTGTAGAGCACCTGCTATTAAAGTAAAGCTTGTTTTTTGTTTGCTGGCACAGATCAGCATTCCCTAATCAAAATGAAATCTTGATTTGATTAAGAAATAAAACAAATATCATAAATCTGCACAAAGATTTGATGCTGAACACCTTGGTTCCTGTTTAGTTGCTGCAAACAATGGACGATAAAACATTTGGGAATAAACCCACAAGCGGACAGTTTGATTGTTGTCATTGAGCCAGTGATATCATTGAGCTGGCAGTTGCTAAAAGGGGCACAAACTGTACTTGTGAAGCTTGTGCCAGTACAAAAAGCATATTATAATCAAACACACACCTGTTTAAACCATGTCATTTTTTCCCCTGGTTGTGTAGTTGATGGATACACCAAATCTAATCATAATGCTTTGCACAAGTTTGACACACTTCCAAGCTTGTTAGGATCTTCTGACAGCCAGCATGCAAAAGTGCCGCAAGGCTAGTAACATAATCTAAACAATTTCCGCTACACCTGAGCGCTTATTCATCAGTCAAGACGGAGCGCTGCATCAGCAACTTTTCCTGTGGAACTCTCCAAACTTTGATCCATCCATGGCAGGATGAGAATATGATAAATGGAGAACGCCCCATTGCTTTTGTGTTTAAACTTATGCCGTGATCCCTTCTAAGACAGCACGCATGCGCATGTTTCCACACTGGCCCACACACGCACGTGAAGGCATTCGCACACTTACAAACACTTTAACGTTGGTCTAAAGGCATACATCACAAGTGCCACATGTTCATGCACAGACATTTGCACACACGCATTCATAGTTCACGCTGGGCCACTGTAGCATTTGCTAGAGGCAACAACATTACATAAACAAGATGTGCAGCGGAACAAGAGAATAAGCTTCATTGATAGTCCTATAAACAACTAAAACATTTCCCTGAAATGCAGATCACCAAGAAGCAAGATGCCGCCTCCTCATAACTGTTATTTTAGGGTGTATGGCTGTGTCCAGAATGAAATACTATCATACTGCACCGTAGGCCATATACTGTTTTAATAGAGCATGCACTCCAGTTATTAATAAACACATTTAAGATCAGTATGAACCTGCACACTGTCGGAGGTACTACATTTGACGAGGTATGAACTTCAAATCCATTATTAAAAAGGAAAAAGAAAGTTGTGATACTGGAGATCTACTCGAGTGTTGTGTCTAACTGTGTGAGTGAATACAAAAACTAATATTAAAGATACAAACTGGCCCTCTGCTCTCAGACATATCGCCTCTTTGTTTCCTGACGTGACTTGCATAAATGTTTCATCAACTGTCTCTTGTTACGGTTTGTCCTTTCACCGTCTCATTACTCCATCCCTGCCGCACTTAGCAGTGAAAATCCAATCTAAACACTCCATTAAGTAGATGGCTGCATTGTTGTGGCCTTTTTCCTTTCCCATGATATCATGGGCTGTTCTAGGCTGGCTCTCCTCCTCTTTCACCCATATCCCTCCAACATGGGTAGGTTATGCTATGAGATACACTGGAGAAAGAGAGGTCACGAGAAACAAAGGTTGTGCTTGCTGGAAGCAAACACTTCTCAGACTTAAAACTGCAGAACACAAGTGTTTTGCATTTCTTCTTATTAAAAACGAGTGAATATAACAATGTTGAATATAAATGGTTTTCTTCAGGACTAATAAAGTACATTAAAATCTACTATTACGCTTTGTAAAAAGGAAAGCAGCATTTTTAGACTGGTAACTGGTAATTGTCTTAGAGACCACATCAGAGAACAGAAACCAAAGACTTGACCAAAAAAAAAAACAATGTTATGTCTCTGGATCAATCCAAAAACGGCACATTCTACAAATATTTTCAAAGTGAATTCCTCTGTCTGAAATGCTTTTCATACTTTCTTTCTTTTACAAGCTGCTGTGTTTTCCTTCACTTATTGTTCACTTTTGTTGCCATTTCAACAAAAGTGTGAAAGTACACTACTGTTAAGCATGTCCATCCTGTGCCCTTATAGTGAAACACACATACGTTGTTGTTGATGATCGATGTGTTACAATCGCCTATATAAGAATATAGTGCAGCTGCATCCTGTAAACCAAGCCAAGTCAACACAACCTGGACATAGCTATAAATACAAGCCATCTGGGCCAGCAAAATGAAATTCACATCCGGGCTTTACCATTCAGCCAAACTGAATACTATGACCCAAAGTGCATGCACTTTATGTAAATACATATCCTAATAGGAATTTCCATTACTTGGAAAAATGCTAATGCTAGTTGAGAGCGCTCAAGAGCAAAGCACCACCCAAAGAATGAGAAAGCATAAATACACTTGCAGAAACAAACACACGCAGATGCACATTGACCTAATACTCACTAAGGTGCATTAAGGTCCACAAATTGAAAAGTAAGCCCACACAAACTCAGTGATGCTTAGCTGACAAGTATTGTGGTGGGTCGGTCTGACCCAAGGGTGCTGGAGGCATGTAGTCAGGTCACAGCTGTGAGAGTTACACATGTGTGTGTACATACCCACATATACAATGAAACAATGAATGGTAAGTGCACAGCTGCATATACACACAAACACAAACTCTTAAAACAAAATGTCCTTCACTGCTTCAATGCATATTTTGGCTGCCCGTTACATCCCAAGAGAAAGCACAACTTGCAGATGTTTTATGCACACACACAGAGAGAGAGGGAGTTTGGCGTTGCAGCTGGGCAGCAAAGAGACTGATGATCTAACAGTGAAGTGAAGGGGATTTCCATAAACACACTGGATGTACAGGACTCAATGTCTTAGCCTATACACTCCACACAAACAGCCTGCCAACATCAAACGGCTTCAATTTATGACTAACTAGCACACAGCACAGCTGTACTTATTAGACACAGCAATGTTACTAATACCCCAGAACAGAGATATTCTTTGACAACGTGAAAACTGTTAAATGATAAACTCTGGCTTGGTCGCACAAGCCACAAATGACCTTATTTCCACATATTGCACCAGCACCGCCACCCAAAATCAGCAAATTTTTAAAATGTATGTACTGTAACATTACTGTACTATTAGACTCACTAAAATGGGCCCCATTAGAATCAGCATTCACATGCAGTTGGTTCGTGTGTGTGTGTGTGTGTGTGGCTCTAATTCTGAATGCTTATGTATTGAGTAAAGCATGTTTTTCTTTGAATATCTAGACTAGCTGAGCACTCGTTCTCCCTTTTCTTCCATAATCAGTGATTTGGACTCAAAGAAGTTTTGATGGATGTGTTCATAATCTCATAGACTGGCTATTTGAGCTGATATGTAATATATCTGGATAGGCTCCAGATTAACGGTGTGATTAGGAGCCACAGAGGAGGCAATGGAGACCAGACCGTGTCCATATACTCGGCCTCTCTAGACACTTGGCAAACTGAGCCATTTTATCCAACACTGCTATATTCATGTCCAGACATTACCCAAATAAGGAGGGAATGTGGAAGGCCATGATGCCTGTATCGTTCTATTGTAAATTTTGTCTAATCACAGTGATATGTAGAAAATGAAATTTGTTATACACTACTATTTAAAAACATAATGTATTTCTGTGATAGCAAGTCTGAATTCTCAGCAGCCACTCTTCCTGCAGAAATCAACAGAAATGTGCTGATTTGAAGTAACATTTCATATCATTATCAATGTTAAACACAGTTGTGCCACTAAATTTGAGTTGAAACCATGATACTTTTTTTTCAAGATTTTTTGACGAATAAAAAGTTTGAAATAGAAATATTTTATAACACTATACTGTAAATGACTTAGGACTTGTTTTTGGATCTCAATGGCTTTCAAACTATTGCTTTCTACAGAAGAAAGTTACACAGGTTTGGAACGAATTGAGGATGCATGATGTATGAACATATACAGGTATTTGCTAAAACATCTGGTCAGTAAATGCATTTTTATTGACCACCTCCACCTGTGTCTTGTAAGGGTCACGATTTACAAGGTTAAGGCAGAAGCCCTCAGCCCTCACACTAAAGCTGAGTTCACACTGCACGAGTTTAGCCCCGATTTTCTACTCGCCGACAGGTTTTGTTAAATCGCAGACAAATGCCCAAAATCAACGGCAATCACGCAGTGTGAATTATCAAAGACGCGATCATAGAGAATCGCCAACGTGTCGCCGACGCCCGCAAAATATTTGGCATGCTAAATATCTGGACCTGCAGCCAATGAGAGAGCAAGATATAGGGCAGCGGGAAGTTCGGGGAGGAGTTATATGCAACTTAGTTTGCAGACCAGACCGAGCTGTCTGCGATTCTTCCTATTGTAAAATCGTGCAGTGTGAAACCTCCTGTTGCCGATCCATCGTGCAATGTGAACACAGCAGCAACTGAATGCTACCCCAGATAGTCATGCAGTGTGAAAACAACTGTGATCCAATAATGACTTTGAAAATCGGGCAGTATGAACTCTGCATAAACTGATCCGTCTCAAAGAATATCCTCTCTGGATGGAAACAAAAGAGACATAACCTCCACATTGCCTTCACCCATGCTGGCCTTCTTACAGTGACTTGGCAGCCAAAACAAGACAGGGATGAAACAGATAAATTTGATCTAAGATAAGTTGAAAGAGAAAAAAAGAGCTGAAAGCAGCAAGAATCAGCTGCCCTGGGAGAAACGTGGGGGTGATATTACATACAAAACTGCTTAAACATGCAGTTCTGAGATATAGAATGCTTCATTCAGTCTGTATCCCTCTGTGCTTTTTCCCTAATGGTGACTCTTTGCGATTACAGCCAGTGACGGGTCTCACCACATCCTCAGCTGTGATGGGAATGTGTTTGATCTGTCAGCTGTGACACTTCCAAATGGGTATGATGACACCTGCATCTCTTCCCACATTTCACACTACATCCAAATCATTCCCACTTCAGTGAGTGTGTTGCCTGGAAAAGACAGAGAACTTGTTAAAAACACAAAGAGGAGAGAAGCATAAAGTAAAAAGAAGAATAAAGAGGAAAAACATTTGTGAGAGTTTAAAGCGCAGCGAGGACACTCTCACTTGTCAAGAATTTACACTGCAGTTCCATTTGTAGAGGTCCAACATAGTCCTCTCTTATCCAATGTCCAAGCACAGGCCTTTTTTTTGGAAGGAGAATGTCCTTTTGATGGAAGGCCAAGATGAGGAACATTTTTAATCATCAAAACTCAAATTAAAAATCAGGCGAGTTTGCATGCTCAGCATCATGTGGCATTGGTTTAAAGCATATGTAGAGAAAGGGAGTGAGAAAGTGCAAGAGGGACAGAGGGAGAAAAAGCAGAGCCATTAAAATAGAAACCTGAAACTTGGCAGTGACATTAAAACAAAGAAAAACAGATTCGGCTAATGACAATAGAAAAAGAAAGTTCCACCATACTCACGACAGATAGACAACTATTGCATGAGAAAAAACAGACTCAAATGGAAAAGCAGTACAATGCCAGGTAATGAACATGGGGATTTAAAGTTTATAAAATCAAATACAAGTTGATTTTCTAACAAATGTCATAATAATAACAACATTTCTGAGCATGGAGGGACATGAGCTTTTTTCACAAGAAGAGAACACACATAAACAGACGCCACTCAGATAAGCAGCATGAAGTGTGATTTTAAACATCATTATGTTATGTTCTTGACTTACTGGAACCGACTCAACATTAGTCACAATGCGAATTTTATTTCAATGCTAGCATGTAAATGATATCACACTCACTCCCCAGCTGTTCCCCACATTGTATGCCGGAATTTTGCATATCAATCAGCCATAGATGCCACAATATCTAATAACATCCATTTGATCAAGGAAATAAGTGTCTGGAATTAGATCATCTCCGAGATCAAGCTGTGAGGGCTGTTTAAGTTATGTTTGCCGTAACTGACAGGGATCACAAAACATTACATTCTCACTTGTCTCCCAGACTCTTTGTTAAAACCGTCCGTTACTAATCAGGCTTGTCTGATGTTGGACTATACTCTTGGCAATAGCTGTGAGAGAAACATTTTTATCTGAGCTGAGGGAGTGGGAGCCAGATCAGTCTGTGTAAAGATCCAGAGCCAGAAAAAGTGAGGACACTGGTCACATTCTTATTTACTGTGTTTTGCAAGATCTGGAGTTACAAATACAACGCAACAAGTGATCAGAACAGAATTTAAAGAAATAACAAAGTTATTCCTTTAAGAAAAAACAATTGAATGGAATGCAAGATAATATACAACAGTGAGTTCTGGTTCCATAATCTGATTGGACAAGCAGCATTCAATTGTGCTGATATACAGCTGATGCTGCAGACAAAGAAAAACTGACCATATTGCTTCTGAAATGTAAGTTACTCGTTGTGAGCTAATATATAATAATCACTCACAAAATACTGCAGCCCTGAATATCAACATGTCTGTGATTCCAGCACTCAGCCAGCCGAATCGCAGCCACGCTGATACTATAGGGTACAACTTGGTGTGGTATTGCTTAATCACTAGACTAACTTCATCTATTTATAACCCAAAACCTAAAGGTCAACATAAAATAATGCCCTGTCAGAGGAAATTAAGCCACTTCTCTTACTTATTTTCATGCTAACACATTAGACACATCCTTATGCATTAAAATTTGTCAGGGGGTAAAACGTTCATTAAAATAAATAAATAAATAAACATAATAAATATCAGTACCACTTATTTTCAACATAAGTATTTTATCATAGTATCTTCATTGCTGAAACGTGTAGCTGTAGCTAAGGTTTATTAAAACATGCTGGAATGAAAACATACACCATATGGAGATTATTTTGGTAGACTAACAAAATTGTTCTGAAAAGGCACTTAAACTTTATTGTAGAAAATGGGTCAAATTTTCTTAAAAGCTTGTTTGAAGTGACTGCAGGGTGTTCTGAAGTCCAGTGCAGCCGGAAGTAATTTAAAAAAACTATTACAAGCATCTAATATGTCATAGCATTCTTGTAACATATTCTAATCTAAACTGGCTTTTCACTTCTAGTCTCATACTGCCATCATCCTTACAAACCAGAGCCCAGCAAACTCACCCATCACTGGTGAAAAATAACACAGTAGCGCCATCTGTCGCATGAAAACCAATATTGCAGGGGTTTTATGTCTGTTGCTTATACTAAAGCGACTGCTTGTTTTGGTTGCATTTTCTGCTGCATATTAAATGCGTTAATGTGCAAAACCTGTATATTGGCGTAATGGTGTGTTTTATAAGCAACTGTGATGCAAATCAGAAAGATAATGACATTATCATCACTATTTTATCAGTCATTAATTCTGAAATGAACTGGTATGTGCTCAGTAAACTGCAATCATTCTCGAACAGGATTCAAGTTATGAAACACCAAAGTTCATCTGAACCAGCAAGCCCTAAATCAGTTTCATTCTTCATTTGTTTATTCATCTGAGGAAAACTCTCCCAGACCATTCTAGGCTCGTTTAGTGAAAATACATTCTCAGCTGTACTAAACTGGTCTGAATCTGAGACCAAGCAAGAGCATCAGTCTATGTGGAGCATTCCCATGACTCTCTCTCTCTCCGTGATGTTTTGGAGTCTGGGTCATAGAAAGGCACTAAGCATCAGCTCATAAATCCAGCCCGACCTATTCCTGACCCACCGCTTCCCTTCCTCAAACCACCACTAACTCTCCACAGCCTCAGAACGATGCCATGAGAACACAGCTCAATGGAACAAATACAAAAGCAATTGTTTTTTAATGGAGAAGAAGCCTGTGTTTATTGGCAGGTCAGAGTTATTGATGTGTGTGGGATCAATGGTGCGACTGATGCTGGATGTGAGACTGGAGGAATTGAATCATAACATCAGCCTCGAGTCCCTCAGTCACTCTTGCTCTTTTTTTTCTATTCTTCTATTTATCTTTACAACACACCAGTCACACAGAAATCAGTGTGGAGGTTTCAGACTATAAATTAGAATTCACTTTGGGATCTATATTACAATACATATGATAGCTCCAGTGTTGAAGGGTGTTTCCCTTATGTTTCCCCTTAGCTTCGTGTTAGGGTTAGAAAATGACATACAGGGAAACATTCAAGGAAAAGACTTCCATGGAGTTATGAAATCTGGAAGAAAATGTAGATATCTTGGCCACAAATTAAACAAACATGCTAATATTTTTAAATGTTTTAGTGAAATCAGAGCCACATTGTACTATCAGTTTTCTCATATTTACTTAGTTATACTGTGGCGATGATCTAACTAAAATGAGGGAACAAGTTAATAAATCATGAAATAAAAATTCATACATATCTTACTTTTTTAGACTCTGAAAGAACATCAGTCCCCTGAGATTTTTAAGCAAATCTTTCTGCAAGAGTCATTAAATCATTTACTGAACAAATTTGTTCATAAAATATGATTCATTCTGGGGCAAAACAATTGCCTTTTTAAATGAGACTGAATCATTTAATCAACCAATTTGTTCAAAACCACACATTTAGGAATAGTGTTACTTGGAGATGTGGAAAAGTTTATTTGTCAAAATTGTATGTAAAATGTAAGTGACTCAATCTTAACTTGTTTATTTGACTGTTGCATTAAATCATGCTGTTGGCCCAAAAATCACAACAGTTTTGTTTTTGTGATTTTGCAAGGAGCAACAGTAAGATAAGCAACACAAGAACGATAAATTGCAACATTCTAATTTACTACTGCTATAGGGACCAATAATATATGAAAATGGCAACTGAGGTAAAGTCCTTTGTTTACATGAACGAAAAAGAGACACAAATTTTCCATCAACTGGAAAACCTGCCGGTGAGGGACTACAAAGTTCTAGAAGGCTAGAAGATATTTCCTCTCACCAATAAGTCTATCCTGGGTGGCCTCTTATGAAATTACAGTCACAACTTGTCATCCAAATGTCTCAATTCGGGAAGTGCTGCCAAAGCCACTGTAGCCAACTGTGACTCCAACAGCCAAGCATCAGGGATCTGTTTAGACAGCAAGAATAGACAGCTAAGCCAAACCAAAATGTCCATCTACACAAACTAATAGGCCTATCAGTTATTATTATATTCTGATGAAAATATTAAACTGCAACTCTTTTCGTAGTTTGCGAGGTACCAACATCTGCGTTGCCTTTCATAATACACTGGGAGCCTGCTTTCTCTTGGCTTCTGGTGGTACATGGTTTTTGGAACGGGTTGCTAGCCTTTCATTTCCCTCAAAGCCTCACAAGTGTGCAACAGAAACAAGTGCGTAAGCACTACCCAACATTTCACACCAATCCGGTCAATCCTTTTAATCTCTGCATTGTTTAATGTCAAGCTTCTCTCTAAAGACCTTTACAGACGAAAGCTCTCAGTGAGCATTTCATTGTCATTATGCAAATAAGCAATGCCATGTTACTGGAAATGATCAGTATAGCTTGCTTTGACATCCCATGACATCACAGCCACTTGCAAGGCTGTCAGGCCCACAGAAAAGAGCCTGTGTGGTCACCCTTTATGAGGTTATTTCCTCATACTTTACGGTCATTATGGCCTGCTGGGCCAAACACAAACAGTTCTCAGTTTTAGTCTGATAAGACAAGTGTCCATGACAACACAAGTGCAAAGCTCTTTTCTCACACACCAGTCCTCACTTGTTAGACTGGCATGCGAGTTCATTTCTGATGGCCGGTTCTGAAGGGTAGCTGTGGGTGGTTGTCTGCTCTGACTGAAACTGAAAATTAGGGTAAGCTCACTCATCTTTAATGAAAAGACCTCATTTATTTGATTGAATAGACTGTTCTGAAGACAAAAGAAGAAAACGAGAATGGCATACTAAAGAAAATGCCATTGGCATACAACAAGGCACTGAAACACTTCTCTCTCCCCGTCATTTACTGGCTTCTCCAAACTTTCCTGTATAATATAAAGTGGCAAAAGGCCAAGGGGCGGCCAAGGGGCAGCCAAGGGGCAGTCAAAGGGCCAATGGTTAGAGAGTTGGACTTGTAAACTGAAGGTTGCCGGTTTGAGTTTCAGATCCGGCAGGAATTGTTGGTGGGGGAATAACCAGCACTCTCTTCCACCCTCAATACCACAACTGATGTGAGACCCTTAAGCAAGGTACCAAACCCCCAACTGCTCCCCGGGCACCGCAGCAAAAATGGTTGCCCACTGCTCCAGGTGTGTGTGTGTGTGTGTGTGTGTTCACTACTCACTGCTGTGTGTGTGCACTTGGATGGGTTAAATTCAGAGCACAAATTCCACGTATGGGACACCATGATTGGCCACACGACACGTCCTTTCCTTTAGAAAATAAAATTGAAATAAAATCAATGTCTAATGCATGCTCTAACTTAACAGTGCATAATATGTACAATCTAAATGAAAATATTGTGTAAAGCAACATTTCAGGATACCTATAGTAGTTGTAAACGATCATATGGTTAATTATTTGCATTAGTCATAAAGGGTATTGATGGTACAGCCCCAAGTATAGGCTAGCTGACTGTAGGGAATGGTTAAAGACAGGCATAACATCTCAGTGTCTTTGTTTGTACCGCTGCTATATAGATAGAGCCAATGAAAATTACAGAACTGATACTAAACAAGTTTAAAGGGGTCTTCGGATGCCCATTTTCCACAAGTTGATATGATTCTTTAGGGTCTTAATGAAAAGTCTATAACATACTTTGGTTCAAATTTATCAATGATAGTGTAAAAAACACCCTTTTTACCCTGTCAAAATCAGCTCTGTTTTCAGCAAGCTGTTTTTTTACTCCATGCCCCTTTAAATGCTAATGAGCTCTGCTGACCCCGCCCCTCTCTTCCGTGGCATGACCAGCAGACTGTAAACTTAAGCCAGGAAACTGGCTAACTAACACATTATTAGGAAAGCCGATTTGAAAAAAAACCTTATACTCACTTCTTCTGTAGATGAAGCTGGATCACAAATGATTCACTCGAACATAGACACATTTAGGCAGATTGGGATCGACACATTCCCTTCAAAAATGAAAGTAAAGTTAATCCTCTGCGTCTTCAGCGGCTCAGATGTCGGGAGTAAATGATTACTGCTATATTCATTATTACATCCAACAACAAAACACCTCAATCTCTTAATCGGAGACATTCTTGTCTTCCCCTGCACTAGAGTCAACACAATGGCGGACTGATGACAGCTTTCTCAGGGCGGGTCTAAGGTAAAACTGCCTTGTCAATCAACTCTTGTGGGAGCGGCCTGTGCAGAACTAGTCGTTCTGACAGGAATCTCAGAACAGCCTGATTTGAGATTTTAAAATAGGGATTTAAAAAAAAAAAACACTGGGTTGACATTTTTGGTCTCTCTATTTTCCTCTGTCTTATTGTCCCTTTTAAGACGTTTACCCAGTGTTGGGGAAAGTTACTTTTAAAAGTAATGCATTACAATATTGTGTTACTCCCTACAGGATTTTTTGCCCGATTTAGCCCCGATTTCCCCCTCCCGAGAATCGGAGGGAAAATCTTGTTGAGCACCTCGATCGGTCCCGATGTTCGGCGCGGATTATCTGGTAATGTGAGGCATTCGCCGATAGAACTTTGCACCTCCCGATCTTCTAGCACACAAATTGGGGTCGCCCCGATCATATCAAACATGTTTGATATTTAGGATTTAAATCAGGGTGATGACGGCTATATGATTACGTCAGCACTTACAACAGCCGATGCGAGACCACAAAACAGCTGCTGTACGGCTCCGTTGAATAGTGGAGACGGAGGAAACTGCTTCTTGAAGTTTTGTAGAAACACGATTGTCTGTATAATATGTCAAATACGTATCACAACCGATAAGGAGAAAGAGAAGCGCTGGGGTGAAATCGCCTCAGTTTTGAACATACCGGGTGAGTGAAAGCTGCTAGTATGCTAGCTATTATGTAAACATTGCTGACGAGCTGCTGCGTGAAATCACTTAAGGCGCTCCCTCTGGCATGATAACCTTAATAATATCTTGTAGTGTGATGCGCCACGAATTTCAAATTTTGTAGTGTGTTCATGTTTAAGATTTGAGGGAAGATAATCTGCAAAGATTCTCCTTATGTGTGTGCTGCAACCAGATTTCATAATCGGTTAGGATTTTAAAAATCCTGTAGTGTGAGCCAGGCATTAGTTACTTTTTATGGAAAGCAATGCGTTACGTTACTTTTGCGTTACTTTCACGTTACTTTTAAATATGAGCAGGGCTTGATTGTTTTTAATACAAGAAGTTCTATTTATAGCAAATGTAAAAGCTCTTTCACACCAAAAAGTGTAATGAATAAACCTCAGGCTGAAGGAAAAGTAAATTCACGTCTGTACAGTAGAACGCAGGAGAAGAAGGTTCAACACTCTTCAGCAATAAAAAAAACAAAACAATGAAGCACAATTGTTAGTTTATCTAAAGTCATTTTTGCTTATTAGTGTGGTTGAACTGGATCATCAAAGGTCAGCAGCAAAGACATTGGTTAATAAAATGGGATTAGATACATTCATGTTGTTTAACATATTTAATTATTGCAGGTTTGCATCATATTCTGAGTTTGCATTTCACTGTTTTAATTCATTTTGATGAATACTAAATCAGTTTTTTTGCGAGTGGGATGAATTAATGCACAATCACATTTAGTCTAGAACTACAGTAACATCGTGTTCACACAGCGCACTGTCAGTCAATAAATGGGAAAAAAGTAACTGGCATTACTTTTTTGAAAAAGTAACTCAGATATAGTCTTGTAAAATAAAAAGTAATGAGTTACTTTACTAGTTACTTGAAAAAAGTAATATTATTACGTAACTCGCGTTACTTGTAATGCGTTACCCCCAACACTGAGTTGGGCCATTACCGATGTCGTTTGAATTGCTGGATAAAATGTCACACCCTCCAAACTCATAAAAACCGTTTGAAGTTCTTGTAGCACGATCTTAACATCTGGCTTCCCATATATGAATGGATTACCTGCCGCTTTGTGAACGCTCAAAAAGTTTGTCAAGCAGAAAGCGCCTCAAAAGCTCTCGATTGGCTAAAAAGTATGGTGGCGGCTAGCAATAATTTTTTAAGACTTACGACTACTTTTGACTACTTTCAGGGAGTAGGATGAGTTTATGCATACACTTCATAATTTTTTTTAAAAATTTAGGCTACTTAAGTAAATATATCTAGATTTAAGGACGTTTGAATATTCATTCAGTCATTCATTATTTTGCAGGTTATTAATTTTTTCATTCTTTATCTGTTTCTTTTCTTTCTTTCCTTTTTTTGGTATAGGCCTATTCCATACAGAAAATGAATGGTTGCTAATACTTGAATTTCTGAACAATTTTGTATTAATTTTTAATAATTTCATTTTGGTCAGGAGTGGGTTACAACAAATACAGTTCAAGTGTTTTTTGTCTGTATGTGAATAAAACGTGCACATGAGTGAAATACCTCAGATGGTCCTTTCATCTGACAGTGATTAAAAACATACCATGCCCTTACGTAAGGCCCAGGCAACAGTTGAGCCTCGAGGCTGCTACCACCTGCATTTTACATAATCCTCCATCCCGTCTCTCTCGAATCATGACAACAATGGGTAATTGCACACTGGATAGATTTTCGCCACTTCTGAATCAGTGCGTAAATCTTTTTGTTATTGACAGCCATCCCCTTGAAAACCCACAGTCCTCTGTCATTTCATGAGATTACGGGTCATACATTTGCTCCGATCTGATCTTGATTATCGCAAATCTGAGCTTTTGGGAAAAGTAACCATATTGAAGTTGGAAACAATCTCAGTACACTGTGTAACTTTCCTATCTCTCATATTTCATATCGCACAAAATCACTGCATGTAAGTGTCTGTTAAAGATTTCAGCTTTTCAGGACTGAATTGGCTTGCCCTGGTCAAAGGTTCAGAGTCAAAACCATGAACATCATCTGTCAGTTCAGGTTTCCAAAGCTAGCCAACAAGGCAATAAAGTAAAGAGACAACTCAATGTAAGACAACAAAAGAACAACACACACAATTTGCAAACGCAAATGGGGTTTATTTCATAAACAGATGCGCATTGAGCGGGTAAACATGTCAGTCTATGTTACGAGAGAGAAACTGAACTGAAGCCAGAATGGAAAAAGATAAAGACAGATTCATTTATCATCTTTAACAAAAACTTTGGAGAACCCTACTTCAAACAAAAAACATATTATTGATTTACACCCCGTCATGAATCTTTTTACACACCTCTCAGACCTTCGTGGCATATCCTGCTCGCATCTTCACCTGTGCTTTTGCACAGTTAGCATGCTAAGTTCACCATACAATCTGCTCAAGCTGCCATAAAAAAACACAATGAAACGTTCACATTATTGTTGCTGCCATAACTGAGCAGCTGAAGTCACTGACCTTGCACTGATGGGCAGTAAAACTGACACTGTTTTCAATTACAGTTGTCATCATAAATGACAAACACTTCAGCTTCTGCTTCATCCATCTACAGAATCTGGGAAATTTCGATAGTGTGTGGTAAGGAGATCAAAACATCCCACCTTCTCGCTTTTGCCACAAGCTCCCTGCGTCATCATTTTGATTACGAGTGGTCTGATTCTCTAAATACTTTCTGACATGCAGCAGGACTGTGAAATCACTAGACATAATGACTGCTGCAGAGATGTGGTTAAGATGAGTCCATAAAAGTTTGCAGTTTTCAGCTCAGGCCAGAGTAAATTTTTTGCAGATGTTTTATTAACTAAAGCAAATCACAGCACACACAGCCTACTACAGGGATGGTCCACATGGAACAACCTGGGTTTACGTGTCTGGCTCAAGAACACATTGGTGATAATATGCTTATGAGTCACTGGTCAACGCCACAACAAAATATTACTCATTTAAATGTATTTGTAATATTCAAGCATGAAATTGAAATACTTATCCATTTAATCTAATTATTATAAATTAAGAGAAAGTTGTACAAAAAAAACAACAACAACTATAATTGCGTTAATTTAAGGGATCATGGTTTGTTTACTCATCGGAACTGATTGATCCTCTGCAGTGAATGGGTGCCATCAAGTCCAAACAGCTGATAAAAACATCACAATAATCCATAAGAAATCCACACAACTTTAGTCCATCAATGAAGCAAAAAGCTGCATGTTTGTAATAAACATTCATTATTAAGCCGTTTTTTACTTCACAGTTTAAACTGCTCCTCTCTTCAGTGAAAAAAAGTTGTCTTTACTGCATCAAGAGAGAAATGTGCACAGACCAAGCACTGTTTACAAGCAAAAATGGCCTAAAACAGTTTTAAATAAATATGTTGTTGGATTTTGACGTGAGAGGACAACAGGGATGGATTTTAGAGTTATTATGGATTATGGATTGGTATTTTGTCCAGAAGCAATCTTCATAATGCATTTGTTTCTTACAAACACAGCTTATCACTTGACAAGACATTAATTGTTGGGCTGGAGTTGTATGGATTACTCGTAGATTATTGTGATGTTTTTATTAGCTCTTTGAACTCTCATTTTTCAATTTTGTATTTATATACGTTGTGTAACTAATTTAAATAATAAGTGTAATTGATAAATGTGTGGCCTATTATCATATATGCTAAGACACAAGAATAAACCATGAAAATGCATGTATGAAATGTCATTAAATATACATATATAATGTACAATGTATTTTCCCAGTCTCCATAGCTCAGTAGGATGCGTTTATTCACAAATATGAGCAAATACAAGGAATATAAAAATAAATAATAATTTATCTTCCAGACAGCTGTTTGAATTCTTGTGTTGTCCACTGTTTAGTCCTGACTATTTGTTTTCTAAAAAAAGTGTTGAAAACATTACATCTGTTGTTTGAATCTTAAGTCTCTGTACACCTGTTCCTATCATGCAGTCATCACACTCGTAAATCTAGTACACAATTCCAGCTAGGTTTCAAAACCATTGTCTGAGACAAGTACACAAAGTGCTTCTAGAATGTGTGCATGTGTGTTTAGCAAACCACCAAATAATAACACATGGATTTTATTATAGCTCCAGACATCTGATGGCTATGCATGCAAGAATGAAAATAACAAGAAATTTAATCTAATTCTGCTTCACTGGCTTCCTTAATAAGCTGGCCTTGGTTACAGATGTTTAAAACAACTCTGTCCAACTCTGAAGCTAGACTCGCAAGGCCAGGTGACGTGGAAATAGCAGTCTGACCATTTTAGGTAGGGAGAAGCCAGATTAAGTCTAATCCTGGACTCACTTGGGGTCCTCCATTGACAGTATTGGTGGGCTTTGTTCACTCTCAGATTAAGTTAAAGACATGACTGCACTATACCATTAAACTCCATCAGCGTAAAGATTAATGAATGGAACATTCCTGAAATCTTTTCATTCATTTTAATGGAACAATACACATAAAACATACTAGAAAGCATATAAATTACTGTTCAAAAGTTTGGGGTCGGTAAGATTTTTTAAAATGTTTTTGAAAGAAGTCTCTTATGCTCGTCAATGTTGCATGCATTTGATCAAAATCAGTAAAAAAAAAAAAAAAAAAAACTCTTTTCTATTTGAATATATTTTAAATTTAAATTCATTCTGTCATTGCAAAGCTGAAGTTTTCACATGATCCTTCAGAAATAATTCCAACATGATTTGGTGCTCAAGAAACATTTCTTACTATTATCAATGTTAAAAACGATTTTGTGTAAACTGTGATTAATTTTTTTCATGATTCTTTGATTGATATAAAAGCTAAAAAGAGCAGCATTTATTTGACAATACATTTTAAATGTATTTACTGTCATTTGATCAGTTTAATGTGCCTCTGCTGAATAAAGGTATAGCCTGTTAATTTAATAAACTTTCGAATGGCAGCGTATACAAAAACCACTGAATTATTATTCCATTTTATGCAAATTAATACTTTCAATACTAAGACTTTTTGTTCATTTCAGAGAGTCAAAGGGAGGACAAAAATACCTAAACAACCAGATTGCCAAGAAGGGATTTTCACTGATCCCTCTTAATGTTTTGTCTATAAACCACACAGAGCAGAGACTACAAATTAAACAGTTAAAAATAGGTTTATTCCCAGCAATGATAAATTCTTATATTTGACAAATGCTAATGTCCATGAAGAATTTGAGTCGTTGAGCCAATATCGAAAATATTGGAAAACGTGTGCTGATGTGTATCTGCTATAATATAAATAAAAATAGTATGCTCTATAAAGATTCAACTGCAGTATGAGGTTTGGACAAATAATAATGCTCAGAGAAAGAAGAGATTAAAAATAAGAACGTAAGAAGGTGCATTTAGTTTTTCTTTTGGGTATTTTATGCAGAACTGTCATAAATTTCAGAAGATAACAACAACATTTTAAATAATTAAATTTCTTTAAAACATTAAATTGAAATTGAATATTAGTTTCCTTTTTCCTATTTACATTCACCTTAGTCAGGGTAGCATTGTATTTAATTTTTGACAGTAACAAAATCGAGGCTGTGAGAGATAGAAATACAGTGCGTTCAATTGATTGTCCTGACAACATACCCATTGTTCAGCTGATGAAACACCTTTCAGAAAATAACTTGTAGTAGACAATCGTTTTGAAACTTTTGAGTTGTGAAAATTATCTGATTTAGGACTTTAATACAGTGCGTGCCATTTTAAAGTCAGTCCCTCACAGCTTCGTTTTCATCCACGTTAAATTCAATACATCATACTGTATAAAATAAAATATAAAATGTACTACAATTACATTCAAGAGCTTATTTGAGTGGTCTCCAAGGACTTTGATGTGAAATGAAGTTCACTTGAAAGTTAGTCTGAATGGACAATATTCAAAGACAACACAATGTGGGTAAGTTTAAGTTCAAAATGGTGTCTTAAAGGGATAGTTCAACCAAAAATGAAAATTAGCCAAAGATTTACTCACCCTCAGGTCATCCTAGGCGTGTCTGACATTCCTCTTTCAGACTAACACATTCGGAGTTATATTCGACATTGTCCTGTCTGTTCCAATCTGTATAATTGCAGTGAATGATGCCCCTGTTTCTGAATCCGAAAAAAAGTACCCATCCATCGCAAACAACCTGATCTCACAGAATTCCGTGTAATGTTCACGGACTTAATTAACCACGAATCTGTGGTGGTATCACAGAATCGCCGAAAATTCCGTGATTGGCTCACAGAAGGCATCAGCCGTGGTCCATGCACGGATTCACTGGTTCAACACCAGCGCTGCATCGGACCACGTGAAAAGAGTGACTCCGATGCAGTTATACTTTCACTGGAGTACCTGACCCCACCCCTACCCTAAACCTACCCAGTTCTGAACAATAATGATAACGATAAATTATCGCGTCGGCATATTTAAAGTGTTGAACCAGTGAATCCGTGCGTGGAGCACGGCTGATGCCTGTCACTGACTTACATTGGTATCACTTCTGTGAGCCCATCACGGATTTTTTTCCGTGAGCCCATCACAGAATTGTCGGCGATTCCGTGATGCCACCACAGATTCGGAGATTAATTAAGTCCGTGAACATTACACGGAATTCTTTGAGATCATGTTGATCGCAAAACTACTCCACACGGCTCCAGGGTGTTAATAAAGGACTTCTGAAGCAAAACGAAGCATTAGTTTAAGAAAAATGTAGATTCTTAAAACTTCATAAACCGTTTAGTCCAGCTTCTGGTCTCTCAAGCAGGCACGTTACCGACAAGGCGGTTGAGCGTATGACGTAGGCACCGCAAAAGGTGCAATGTAAGCTCCGGGGAGAAGCTTCGTCATACGCTCATCGTTTCGCTTCAGAAGACCTTTATTAACACCCTGGAGCCGTGTGGAGTAGTTTTGCGATGGATGGGTACTTTTTTTTTTCGGATTCAGAAACGGGCACCATTCACTGCAATTATACAGATTGGAACAGACAGGACAATGTTGAATATAACTCCGAATGTGTTCATGTGAAAGAGGAATGTCAGACACGCCTAGGATGACCTGAGGGCGAGTAAATCTTCGGCTAATTTTCATTTTTGGGTGAACTATCCCTTTAAACCTTAAACTTTAAAGAGACATAGAAATTGTGAGACAAAAACAGCTGTCTACAAAGCCAGCCAAACTGATAAAAACACATCCAAATCTCCTCATCTCAAAACCACAGCACTAATTTTGAAAGAGGGAAGAAAAGAAACATAGTGCCTTTAGGCAGATGATGGTGTTCTCTCTATATCCCCAGGGAGACTCTGAAGTAAAGACCTCTGGAACGTCTCCTCAGAAAATTCTGGAACAAGGAACTCCAGCAGCAGGTCAAAAATACAGTAAACCAAGTGCCTGAATGGCCCCATACAAAATAACACAAGTGTTAATTGTTAATACAATAGTTTATACAGTATAGCAACAAGAGAGATCATTGAAGATTATTTTTTGGATTTAGAATATATAACCTGTTGATACTGGGGTCCTGTAGAGATTCCAGCACATGCTCCCATACCAGCCTGCATTTCTCAGAGCCAAAGATGTCTGTAATTAACTCTACAATTCACACAAAACACAAACAACAATTTTATGTCAGTGCTTGCAATGAAAGCTCTTCATGCACCAGTTACAACGGTAGGTACAATATGAAAAACTCATTCATTCTGAAGATCTTCCATTCAAGCGGCTGTAATGTTGTGGTATGAGCTGACCTGGGAACAGCTGCATGAGGCAGTGTAGGCATTGGAGTCTTGTCTTCTCTCTCTGCTCTGGGCTCCTCTCTGGTCGAGGCACCACAGGCAGCTCACCCCCGGGCCACACTGCATCCTGGAGAACACGCAGGTAGATCACCCAGCATGGGGCGCTGGTTAGGTGGGCTATACCTACGTCTAACCACCTCAGGAAGACAAAAAAAAAAAAGAATAGACCTTAGGATTCTGAGGAGTTTTCAAATACAGTACCATTCTACCATAAGGAAGCATAAGTAGTTTTAAGTGATTCATGTATAAAATTATGTAAAAGTTGAACTCACTCAACTTTAAATGACTCTTATGATCAAAAACATACAGTGTGACCGGTGTAGCCTGATTCCCAACAAACAAATAATTCAATTCTATTAATTACTCTTGTGAGCTAGTTATTTTAAGTGAATGAAAAACAGTGCATGAACAGTGTAGCTCAAGTCACAAGCAAATGACTCTTATGAACCAGTTCTTTTTTGGTGATTCAAAAACATACAGCATAACCATTATAGTTTGATTCCCAAAATAAGTGACGCTTAATAGCAGGTTCTTTTTAGTGAATCAAAAACATACAGCGTGACCAGTGTAGCCTGATTCCCAACAAACAAATAACTCTTGTGAGCCAGTTATTTTAAGTGAATGAAAAACATACAGCATGACCAGTGTAGCCCGATTCCCAAATCTAGTGACTCTTATAAGCCGGTTCTTTTTAGAGAATTAAAAACATACAGCGTCACCAGTGTAACCTGATTCCAGAAGCAATTGATTCTTATGAGCTGATTCTTTTTAGAGAATCAAAATCATATCGCATGACAGTATAGCCCTGAAAGAAATTACTCTCATAAGCTGGTTCTTTTAATGAATAAGCATTAGTAGAGAGTGAAATTCTCAAAATTGACATAATAGCTGAATACCAAAATGTATGGGAATTGAATCAAAACATTGAATCAAAATTAGAGCTTGTAAATTGCAATCTAATGAGGAAATCCGTATCAATTGTCAGTCACAGTGTGGCCATGACTAAAAAAAAAATCTTAATTTAAAATCTGTTATGTAATAACATATGCAGTTCAAGTCAATTCAAGTCAAAGTCTTTACAAAGACTTCAGCACCTACACTCCTCTCTGAAAATGTGATACATGTGTCTCGAATGTCAACTGCTCTGGACTATAACCTATTCATTGTCACTCCAGCTAGGCCCTGTCATCACCCCTATCTTTATCCCTCTGTTACTTTCTTTGAAATCTCAAGGCTAATATTATGCACATCAAGCCTCACCACTAAAACAGATCTGCACACTTTAAAATCAGGCAAAGGAAACAAAAACTCCACAAGTGCATGAGACTTAGAAAGCATTAGGTCAGGAGGGGCCAGTGTTCTACTAACAGCTGGCTGAACACATCTCTTTATTTTTCCATTCCTCTGTTATGTGGTGCACGTGTCCCTTGAGCTCTTTGCATGTCATCTGCGTGATTGACAGTGGGGAGCTAAACCGGTCTCCAGGGTTGCGTGCCTGCTCTCCAGAAATAGCGGCTAAAATGATGTGTTTACTCTACACTACACACAAACATACACACAGAAACACTAAGACAGACATACACACATAAACATATTGTAGGAAACTGTAATTCCGAACTAAATACAATTGATATACATTACTCAAAATACTTTTTTGTGGAAACTACCACACAAACACATATCCTCGATGCCTCAGTCAAACACACTTGTGCATGCATGGACACAGACTAAACAACCAGTCATGCTGCACGGTGGAAACAGGTAATCACTGTCGAGACCACAAAAAAACCTTCCAGTAAAATATGATGAAACAAATAATATATTTTCTTCCCTTGTCATATTACTTCATGTGTAGGCCAACTTTCATTTCATTACATCAAGGTAAGTTATAAAATTAAGGATAACTACGAACTAGACATGACTATGAAGTATACAGATATATATATATATTTTATATAGAGAGAGAGAGGATCAAAACCTTTCATCAAAGTTGTCCTAAAACCAAAACAATACCCAACAACTTTGATGAACTTTTTTGATCCACTTCAAATGTTGACTACTGTGTATATATCAGTGCTGTCAAACGATTAATCGTTTTATTTACATAATATATGTGTATACTGTGTATATTTATGTATATATATATATATATATATAAATACAAACACATGCATGTATATATTTAAGAAAAATTTTATGTTTATATATTGAATCTATGTATATATAATATAAAATATAAGAAAAATATATATAAATGTAAATATTTTCAAAATGTATACTGTATGTGTGTATTTATACATAAATACACAGTACACACATATATTATGTAAACAAAAACTTTTTTGGATGCAATTAAATGTTTGACAGCACTTATATACATACACATATAGCATATATATATATATATATATATATATATATATATATATATATATATATATATACACACACACACACACACACACTTATATACACACACATACAGTCATGGCCAAAAATATCGGCACTCTTGGTAAATATGAACAAAGAAGGCTGTGAAAATTAATCTGCATTGATAATCCTTTTGATCTTTCATTTAAAAAAATTCACAAAAATCGAACCTTTCGTTGGATAATAAGAATTTAAAATGGGGGGAAATATCATTATGAAATAAATGTTTTTCTCAAATACACGTTGGACACAATTAATGGCACCCCTAGAAATTCTTATGAGTAAAATATCTCTGAAGTATATTCCCATTCATATTCGTAATTTTGAGTACTCCAGGGTGATTATGAACATGAAATTATCCAGCCATGGCTTCCTGTTTCACAGAAATATAAATAGGAGGGAAAACAAAGACCAAATTCCCTTAATCATCCATCACAATGAGAAAAACCAAAGAATATATTTCTGATGTGCAGCAAAAGATAATTGAGCTTCACAAATTAGTGAAGTGGCTTTAAGAAAAGAGCTAGAGCAGTCAAAATTCCCATTTCCACCATCAGGGCAATAATTAAGAATTTCCAATCAACATAAAATGTTATGAAACTATCTGGAAGAGGACGTGTGTCTATATCGTCCTAATGCACGGTGAGAAGGAGAGTTTGAGTGGCTAAAGACTCTCCAAGGACCACAGCTGGAGAATTGCAGAAAATAGTTGAATCTCGGGGTCAGAAAACCTAAAAAAACTAATTGTCAAACAGCACCTACATCACCACATGGGGTTTCAAGAAAAATTCTCCTAGCTCATCCAAAAACAAACTCCAGCATATTCAGTTATCAGACACGACTGGAACTTCAAATGGGACTGGCTTCTATGGTCAGATGAAAAAAATAAATAAAAAAAGAGCTTTTTAGCAGCAAACACTCAAGATTGGTTTGGTGAACACAGGAATAAAAAGTACCCCATGTGTACAATGAAATGAAATGTTCAATGCTGTATTTTTGATGTTGTGGGCCTATATTTCTGCTAGAAGTCCTGGACATCTTGTTTAGATGCATGGCGTCATGGATTCTATCAAATACCAACAGATAAAAAAATCAATAAGTGACTGGCTCTGTTAGAAATCTTATAATGGGCCATGTTTGGATCTTCCAACCGTACAATAATCCAAATACAAACCTCAAAAACGGGTCACTGAGCACAAAACCAAGCTTCTGCTATGGCCATTCCAGTCCTCTGACCTGAACCTAATAGAAAATGAGTGGGGAGAACTGAAGATAAGAAGCATCAACATGGAGCTGGGAATCTAAAGGGTCTGGAGTGATTCTGGATGAAGGAATGGTCTCTGATCTCTTGTCAGGTGTTCTCTAACCTCATCAGGCATTATAGGAGAAAATTTTGAGCTGTTAAACTGGCAAATGGAGGTTTCAAACAGTATTGAATAAAAGGGTGCCGTTAATTGTGGCCAATGTGTATTAGAGAAAATCATTTATTTCATAATGATATTTCCCCCCATTTCACATTTTTATTATCCAATGAAAGCTTAGATTTTTGTGAATTCTTTAAATAAAAGATCAAAAGGATTGACAATGCAGATTAATTTTCACAGCCTTCATTGATCATATTTACCAAGGGTGCCGATATTTTTGGTCATGACTGTATATGTACATACTAGTGCTGGGCAACAATTAATATTATATATATATATATATATATATATATATATATATACACACACACACACACACACACACACACACAGGTGTTATACACACACAGGTGTTAACTTGTATATTATATTCATTCATTACACACAGACTGATATATTTCAAATGTTTATTTCTTTTAATTTTGATGATTAGAGCTTACAGCTCATGAAAGTCAAAAATCAGTATCTCAAAATATTAGAATATTTACATTTGAGTTTGAATAAATGACCATCCCTACAGTATAAATTCTGGGTATCTCTTGTTCTTTGAAACCACATTAATGGGGAAGACTGCTGACTTGGCAATGATCCAGAAGACGAACACTGACACCCTCCACAAAGAGGGTAAGTCACAGAAGGTCATTACTGAAAGGTGTGGCTGATTACAGAGTGCTGTATCAAAGCATATTAAATGCAAAGTTGACTGGAAGGAAGAATTTGGGTAGGAAAAGGTGCACAAGCAACAGGAATGACCGCAAGCTTGAGAATACAGTCAAGCAAAGCCGATTCAAACACTTGGGAGAGCTTCACAAGGAGAGAACTGAAGCTGGAGTCAGTGCATCAAGAGTCACCACAATCAGACGTCTTCAGGAAAAGGGCTACCAAGCCACTTCTGAACCAGAGACAATGTCAGAAGCGTCTTACCTGGGCTGTGGAGAAAAAGAACTGGACTGTTGCTCAGTGGTCCAAAGTCCTCTTTTCAGATGAAAGTAAATTTTACATTTCATTTGGAAATCAAGGTCCCAGAGTCTGAAGGAAGAGTGGAGAGGCACAGAATCCATGTTGCTTGAAGTCCAGTGTGAAGTTTCCACAGTCAGTGATGATTTGGGCTGCCATGTCATCTGCTGGTGTTGGTCCACTGTGTTTTCTGATGTCCACAGTCAACGCAGCCATCTACCAGGAAATTTTAGAGCACTTCATGCTTCCTTCTGTTGACAAGCTTTATGGAGATGCTGATTTCATTTTCCAGCAGGACTTGGCACCTGCCCACACTGCCAAAGGTACCAAAAGCTGGTTCAATGACCATAGTGTTACTGTGCTTGATTGGCCAGCAAACTCGCCTGACCTGAACCCCATAGAGAATCTATGGGGTATTGTGAAGAGGAAGATGAGAGACACCAGACCCAACAATGCAGAAGAGCTGAAGGCCACTATCAGAGCAACCTGGGCTCTCATAACACCTGAGCAGTGCCACAGACTGATCGACTCCATGCCACGCTGCATTGCTGCAGTAATTCAGGCAAAAGGAGCCCCAACTAAGTATTGAGTGCTGTACATGCTCATACTTTTCATTTTCATACTTTTCAGTTGGCCAAGATTTCTAAAAATCCTTTCTTTGTAGTAATATTCTAATATTTTGAGATACTGATTTTTGACTTTCATGAGCTGTAAGCTCTAATCATCAAAATTAAAAGAAATAAACATTTGAAATATATCAGTCTGTGTGTAATGAATGAATATAATATACAAGTTTCACTTTTTGAATGGAATTAGTGAAATAAATCAACTTTTTGATGATATTCTAATTATATGACCAGCACCTGTATATACACAGGGCCTAAAATTAACACTCGCCAAGCGCCAAATGCGAGTAAAAATTGAAGTTGGCGAGTACATGTAACCGTGTCAGTCGCCAGTTGGCGGGTAAAACTTTTCCGAAACATAATGCAATGTAGTAAGAACAACCGCCAGTTTTTAAAGAGATTCGCTGTTTCTGACTTGAGCGAATAAAATAATCTTCTTTTCCCAAGATGAGCTCATCGTGACTGGTTAGCTGTTCTGTCATAAGCGACAAGAGCGAATCAAATAACAGGATACAAACGGGCTGATAAGGTCAGAGCAGTGTGATGCCAGCTTGTCCCTAGACACGATTCCAATAACTTTTACCTGAGAATATATTGCTGCTTCATTTCGGAAGTTTAACTTTTCCCTTCTTTATTCTTCATAACTCAAGAATGTGGCGACACATACCTGAGGTTACGCCGCAGAAACCGGTGCAGTGAAGTAGGCTACACTCGTCTGTACACATACACCGAGCCGCAGTACACAGCGCACCAGTTTAGCGCTTCAACGGACGAAAACACACACAATTATGTTAAAATACGCGGTCTTGGCCAGTTACCTCGTAAACGTAGTCTTAAATGAGTTATAAAGTCTTAAATGACCGTAAAGAGTTTGGAGAAAATAGGATGTGTCAGATCGAGTCATGTGCATCAGGTTTTAAAGAGACAGCACTGCTTTTAAAATAAAACCTGCTGAAGTCTGTCATTGATGTAAATCAAGGAACAAAAGAAAAAGAGAGATCACTCGACTGCTCTAGTCGCTGATTAATAAAGATTAATCTGTATAGCTTATGCATATGCAATTTATAGTTTATGTGAATATTGTTATCACTTAATATTTCAGAGCCTATTAAATGTAAAAAATAATGGCTTTCAATACTATGTTGAATGGCTGTAATGAATAGGTAAAATCGAGGGGAAATGCATTTAATAGAGACATCATGCAGTAGCAGTATTGGTGTCAATACTTCATTAATAATAGGCTACTTAGTAAAAAGATGCCATTAAAAACACATTTAAAATATACTATCTTTATGTTGTTTCTACGTTAATTTGGAGGTTCAGTGTGAAATTATGACAATATAAATATGCGATTAATTATGATTAATTACAAAAAATGTGTGATTTTTTTTTTTAATCGATTGACAGAAAGCACTAATGTTAACCTTTTATAGATTTTAGATTTCAATTTAATAGGTCCCCCCAGAAAGAGATCGGGACGGCCCCTACCCCCTTGGCCACCTTTAAATTTTCAGTTCAATATGACCCTCAAATGAAGCCCTGCTCTAATCCGTTAACATGTGGAAAAAATACGTACCACATTCACACTGCAAACTGAGTATGTGTGAAACAGGCGTAACACGATGGCCTGCTCCGTTTGCCGAACAAGAATCTCAACGATGACTGCCTGTTTTGCAAAAGAGTTTCATGGCCGGTAAAAAAATCTTTTGGCTGGTAAATTTTATCACGTCACCGCCATTGGCAGGTGTGGCAAAAGTTAGTTTTAGGCCCTGTATATTATATATATATATATATATATATATATATATATATATATATATATATATTAGGTGTCAACATTAACGCTTAACGATGCGATTAATCAAACTAATTTAACGCGTTAATATTTTTTTAACGCAGATTAATCGTTTGATAAGGTTGGACCCCAACTTCTTTCCGTCATCGCAGCGCAGAAGGTTATCTATCATTGTGTGATGAGGGTACAGCACCAGTGTTGCCAGGGTAACGGCACAAGTGGGCTATTTTGAAAATACAGTCACGGGAAAAAATAACAGAGCCGTGGGTTGCGGGTTTTTTGGGCTACTTTTTTAATGTACCGTGGCCGCTCAAAGTGTATATAGACAAATAAAAATTTAAATAGATCCTTTTACTAATGTGTATTATACTTGGAATTTATCCATGGCAACTTAAGAACAGAGAGGCGGTTATAACATCAAACAACGTGAGTTTTAGCAGAGCAGCAGAAATAAACATGACAACAGCCACTATAGATTATATAAGATAATAAACACACGATTACGATAGATATGGTCTGTATGTGATTTTCTTGAGATGAATGTGTAAGCATCTGAAATGCTAATTTGTGCAGCGATATAAAAGGCTATAAATAGCATATTTTAACAACAGTAAACGACCAAATTCCACGTGTGATCATAAAAGGAAGTTATTACAAACACTCGATGGTGGTTTGAAGTGAGTTCTGAGTAAAAGTGTATTATTAATCTCATGAATTGTCTTATGAAGCATGATGCTAATGTTAGCTCTAATGCAGCTGCAGAACAGGTCCAATTCTTCTTCATAATGCATTTTGTCATAATACTTAACGTAAGGTCGCAAGAAATGTTTTGTTGTATTCATTCATTCATTCATTCATTCAAGAAATGTTTTGTTGTATTTATTTAGAAATACTTTTGATAATAGTTGGGTAAATGTATACTGGGATTGAGCGATGTGGCTTGGTAAATGTTTTATTGCCAGTTTAAAGGCTGATAATGGCTGAATAAAAACAAAAGAATAATGATAAAAGAATAATAAGGATTATGTCTCATACCTGGCGGAAGTGTGAAAGGTTCTGCTTCCTTAAACTAGTTTCATGCATTTCTTTTTCAACACATTTACAGGTAAATCCTAGTATTTTAAGTTTGTGATTAATCATGATTAAATCACAGTTCATGACTTTGATTAACGCAATTAAATTTTTAATCTATTGACAGCACTAATATATATATATATATATATATATATATATATATATATATATATACATACATACACACACACACACACACACACAGTGGGGAAAAAAATTATTTGATCCCCTGCTGATTTTGTACATTTGCCCACTGACAAAGAAATGATCAGTCAATAATTTTAATGGTACACTCTTAAAAAAAAAAAAAAAAGCTGGGTTAAATACAACCCAGCGCTGGGTAAAATTAGGACAAACTCAGCGATTGGGTTGTTTTCAACCAACAGTTGGGTTAAATGTTTAACCCAAACTTCTGGGCAGTAACCCAACCGCTGGGTCAAAACAACATTAATTTACATTTTAATGAGTGAAATAAGTATTTGATCGCCTATCAATCAGCAAGATTTCTGGCTCCCAGGTGTCTTTTATATATATATAAGAATGAAATCATGCAAGTTTTGCTATCCTGAATGTAAAGATTCATAAACTAGGAGACAATTAAAGAAAACAGCTGTTTGTTTAAAAATTGTATAAATGTTTGTGGATGGATATATAAGTTAGAGATGTGACATAACCTCTGTACAACATCTAACAGCTCCAAATGATCACTTCTTTCACAATAAAAATGTACTGTACTTCCACACAAGTTGAAAAACATGACATTATGCATGACTTTCTCTGATTCCCACATTGCGTTCTTTATCCACACTGCGTCCTTTAACCTCCTCTCACTTAAAAAGCAAGGTTTTATTGATTTTGATTCTCATCACACAGTCTTCTGCCAAGACATAAAAGAAAATATGGCGAGGCTTTAGTTCAGATAACACAAAAACCATAAAATCATTGGGTTATACAACAATATGTTCTAGTACAAGTATACACAGAATAATAATCAAATCTGACCCCTTGACAGACAGGTTTTTATCTAACAATCTCTGTGTCCATGTGTATGTGCATAAAAGAAACAGACAGAACTAGAAAGAGAAAAGAGAAAACAAAAACACACAGGTTCAAAAGAGAAGCTCTGTCCCATCCAATCACTTTAAAAGCACTGCACACACTTCAACGTCCTTACTGAAGTTCATCTCATTCAGTTTAAGTCAAAATGTATCACAGTTTCCACAAAATGCTGAGCAGCACAACTGTTTTCAACAATGATAATAATAAAAAATGTTTCTTGAGCAGCACATCAGCATAGACTGATTTCTGAAGGGTCATGTGATGCTGAAGACTCGAGTAATGGCTGCTAAAACTTCAGCTTTGCCATCACAGGATTAATTTAGATTTTAAAATTATGATAAAATATAAAACAGTTCAATTGTAAATAAATAAATACAATCAGTACGTTCAGCAAACAATACCAGATTTCACACTAGTGCAAATGGCAATAGTGTAAAAGAAACCGAATGATGGGGAATGCTGGACAATTGTCCCATAATTCAGGTGTATTTTGTTATATCCTGTGCTATGATTTTACTTCTCCACTGACTGAAGAGTAAAGACAGCTGACAGAGCCACTGATCTAATTTCATTTGGCTACCTGTCAGACTCAATCACCCATTTTCAGATCACCTAACAAAAAGGCAAATGTCTGGCAAAAATAAAAAGACAGCTGTCTGAAAATGGCAAACTCTATGCTAAGTTAATTATTTCTTTTGGGAACAAAGGAAGAAGCAGTCTGTACTCTGACTTTATTTTTTTAAGTCATACCTACGACATCAACTATATAACCACTTGTGTTAAGACGTAGACCTTAATGGTGTGTGCTGCCCCCTTGTGGTACAAACTAAAGCAATCTGCTGATGGTCAACCTGTGTTACAGTGAGGAAAATAAGTATTTGAACACCCTGCTATTTTGCAAGTTCTCCCACTTAGAAATCATGGAGGGGTCTGAAATTGTCATCGTAGGTGCATGTCCACTGTGAGAGACATAATCTAAAAAAAAATCCAGAAATCACAATGTATGATTTTTAACTATTTATTTGTATGATACAGCTGCAAATAAGTATTTGAACACCTGTCTTATCAGCTAGAATTCTGACCCTCAAAGACCTGTTAGTCTGCCTTTAAAATGTCCACCTCCACTCCATTTATTATCCTAAATTAGATGCACCTGTTTGAGGTCGTTAGCTGCATAAAGACACCTGTCCACCCCATACAATCAGTAAGAATCCAACTACTAACATGGCCAAGACCAAAGAGCTGTCCAAAGACACTAGAGACAAAATTGTACACCTCCACAAGGCTGGAAAGGGCTACGGGAAATTGCCAAGCAGCTTGGTGAAAAAGGTCCACTGTTGAAGCAATCATTAGAAAATGGAAGAAGCTAAACATGACTGTCAATCTCCCTCGGACTGGGGCTCCATGCAAGATCTCACCTCGTGGGGTCTCAATGATCCTAAGAAAGGTGAGAAATCAGCCCAGAACTACACGGGAGGAGCTGGTCAATGACCTGAAAAGAGCTGGGACCACCGTTTCCAAGGTTACTGTTGGTAATACACTAAGACGTCATGGTTTGAAATCATGCATGGCACGGAAGGTTCCCCTGCTTAAACCAGCACATGTCCAGGCCCAACTTAAGTTTGCCAATGACCATTTGGATGATCCAGAGGAGTCATGGGAGAAAGTCATGTGGTCAGATGAGACCAAAATAGAACTTTTTGGTCATAATTCCACTAAACGTGTTTGGAGGAAGAAGAATGATGAGTACCATCCCAAGAACACCATCCCTACTGTGAAGCATGGGGGTGGTAGCATCATGCTTTGGGGGTGTTTTTCTGCACATGGGACAGGGTGACTGCACTGTATTAAGGAGAGGATGACTGGGGCCATGTATTGCGAGATTTTGGGGAACAACCTCCTTCCCTCAGTTAGAGCATTGAAGATGGGTCGAGGCTGGGTCTTCCAACATGACAATGACCAAGCACACAGCCAGGATAACCAAGGAGTGGCTCTGTAAGAAGCATATCAAGGTTCTGGCGTGGCCTAGCCAGTCTCCAGACCTAAACCCAATAGAGAATCTTTGACGGGAGCTCAAACTCCGTGTTTCTCAGCGACAGGCCAGAAACCTGACTGATCTAGAGAAGATCTGTGTGGAGGAGTGAGCCAAAATCCCTCCTGCAGTGTGTGCAAACCTGGTGAAAAACTACAGGAAACGTTTGACCTCTGTAATTGCAAACAAAGGCTACTGTACCAAATATTAACATTGATTTTCTCAGGTGTTCAAATACTTATTTGCAGCTGTATCATACAAATAAATAGTTAAAAATCATACATTGTGATTTCTGGATTTTTTTAGATTATGTCTCTCACAGTGGACATGCACCTACGATGACAATTTCAGACCCTCCATGATTTCTAAGTGGGAGAACTTGCAAAATAGCAGGGTGTTCAAATACTTATTTTCCTCACTGTATGAGTGCATATGAATGTCCATGTTTCTGCTGTTTTGATGTCTCCTGACACGTTTTATAAAAACAGAAAAAATGCACAACGCTAGGCTAGGGTTTTTTTTAGAGTAGGGTTTAAGTGAATATATTTTTGACGTTTGTACCATTTAGAATGATCAGCGTCAGACCACAGAATGATTTTCTTGAGTATGTGTGGATCTACTGGGACCTGCTCATTTGACCTGGGATTTTACAGTTACTGTGTAAGTGAGTTCATGCAGTAAGTCATCTACATCTGTTCAAAATTATTGCCAGCAAATCTGGAAAGTGTCAGCTAAGAAAGGTCAGCCAACAGTGGACTAATAATATTAAATGAAGAAATCTTGTCATAACGAAGAGAGCAAGATTTTTTTTAGTGCAAATTGTTTACAGAGGAGCATCATTTTCAGTACAACACAAGCTCTCCGGAACCCCCAAACACAGTCAGATCTTCTCTTTACAACTGAATCTATGATTTATACTACTAGACACGCACATGATGGAGTTCTCGGAATTAGGTTTAATTAACTGGCATAATGCAACATGAAAACAGAACGAAAACATCAGAACAGATGATTTTCACACACACAGACCATAAGGACCAAACAGTATTCAGCCAAGATGCTCTAGTGGTGACATGAGGTCTGCTGCAGAAATATACAACCCACTGTGGTGTTTATGCCACCACATTAAATGGGCATCTCCAAATCCAGCGACTGGACGAAACAGGATCTAGTCAGCACTGAAATCAAAAAGGCCAATGCATCCTAACCCAGTGACTTCATAGCAATGTCAGTGTACACAGCAAGAACATTCCCGGCCCACGTTTGGTTTACATTTCCAGTGGGACATTTTATTCTCGGACAGCAGTACCCTGCTGACAAAAGACTGGAGCAGTTTGTTCGTCTGGGGCATTAATGCTGGTTTGCAAGTGCAAAATGTGGCCTGTGTCCGCATTTGTTTGTAGGCAGGTAAACTGCACAGTATATTCTACAAAAGATGGAATTTCAACTGGAAGTACAAGCCTTTACCTACTGGGGTTGTACACTGGTTAAAATCATTAGGCTGGTGATAAAAATCCACAATTGCAAGGTATGAAGCCCAGTTGTGACATATAAAGCCTTACTGGGAGATGTAAAGTCATATGTGACCCTGGACCACAAAACCAGTGTTAAGTCGCTTGGGTATATTTGTAGCAATGGCCAAAAATACATTGTATGGGTAAAAATTATCAATATTTCTTTTATGCCAAAAATTATTAGGATATTAAGTAAAGATCATGTTCCATGAAGATATTTTGTAAATTTCTTACTGTAAATATATCAAAACTTAATTTTTGATTGGTAATATGCATTGCTAAGAACTTAATTTGGACAACTTTAAAGGCGACTTTCTCAATATTTTGATTTTTTTGCACCCTCAGATTCCAGATTTTCAAATAGTTGTATCTCGGCCAAATATTATCTGATCCTAACAAACCATACATCAATGGAAAGCTTATTTATTTATTTTGAAAAATTGACACTTAAGACTGGTTTTATGGTCCAGGGTCACATATATGAAAAACTTTTAGTTTTGTTTTAGACCAACAATAACTTTGTCAAAGCCAGACATCAGTGCCGGCCCGTAACTGAAGTAGCGACAGATCTTTTCTTCTGTATTGTGACATAGATCTGAATGAAACAGACTATTGAAAAAGGGAAAAAATCATATGTAGGGCAGGAATCGTTTGTTGATTAGATAGCAGCAAGCTGGCTGAATGTGAGCTTGCAGTCAATTGTAAGAATGGAGTGGAGATTTGATTAGAAATTACGAGGTCAAAAAATAAAATATGCACGGTTGATCATTCATAATAAGATCAATAGCATGCATTAAAAAACAGATATGCTGAATATTTATTTCATGCTGACTTTAAGCAAGGCATTTAATGCCATGCCACTTACAATTATGTTTACTTCTCAAATAATCATGCGTGTACCTGTATTATTCTAACATTCCAGCAAGTCAGTGACTATGATCTTTTTGTGTATCAGCACCAGTGTTGGGGGTAACCATAGACTGTAAAAGAGATGGACGACGCGTCTCCGCTTCCTTCCACTATAGAAAAGTGAAGCGAATACATCTCAGTATGGCCGCTGCCATCTTGAGTAAATGACGTCATTTGGAGCCCGAGTCTGCGCAGTAGAGATTCATTTGGAGCCCGAGTCTGCGCGGTAGTGTCGTGAGGTGTAGCCGCGGAATCAAACTCCCGCCCAAATTCCCGCAGACCCAATCAACCATAACGACACACCCCCTTTTTATAGCATCAAATTACTAGCTAAAATCAAACGTATCACAAAAATGAACAATTGAACATATATCAGCGTGATAACAATTACCTTAAATGACCAAAACCATATTTTGGAAAATTGTATTGGAAGTGTAATTTATTTTTTTATTTTAACTGAAGTCCCATTCGTTTACATGGAGAGGGCGGGGTTTATGACCTGTACTGCAGCCAGCCACTAGGGGGCGATCAAAGAGCCCGCAGCTTCAATTTTAAGGACGAGTGAGACACATCCGGGGGTAACGCATTACAAGTAACGCAAGTTCCGTAATCAGATTACTTTTTTCAAGTAACTAGTAAAGTAACGCATTACTTTTTAATTTACAAGAAAATATCTGAGTTACTTTTTCAAAAAAGTAAGGCCAGTTACTTTTTTCCCCATTTACTGACTGACAGTTCTTCTGTCCCCACGTTGAGAGAAATCGGAAGTACAGAGGCATTGTGTGCGCTGTGTGAACATGATGTTACTGTAGTTCTAGACTAAATGTGAATATGTATTAATTCATCCCACTTGCAAAAAAAAAAAACAGATTTAGTATTCATCAAAATGAATTAAAACGATATTAAAAGAATATGACGCAAACCTACAATAATTAAATGTTAAACAACACAAATGTATCTAATCTCATTTTATTAACCCATGTCTTTGCTGCTGACCTTTGATGATCTAGTTCAACCACACTAATGAGCAAAAATGACTTTAGATAAACTAACAATTGTGCTTCATTGTTTTTTTATTGCTGAAGACTGTTGAACCTTCTTCTCCTGCGTTCTACTGTACAGACGTTAATTTACTTTTCCTTCAGCCTGAGGTTTATTCATTACACTTTTTGGTGCGAAAGGGCTTTTACATTTGCTATAAATAGAACTTCTTATATTAAAAACAATCAAGCCCTGCTCACATTTAAAAAGTAATGCAAAAGTAATGCAAAAGTAACGCAAAAGTAACGTAACGCATTACTTTCCATAAAAAGTAACTAAGTAAAGTAATTACCGTATTATCCCGAATATAAGACGACCCCCCCTTTTTCCAGATGTACCTTTTGGAAATTTTAATTTTTGTTTTGAAAGTAAAATACTGGTAAAATGTACCAACAATGACATTGAAAAATATACACTTTTTGATATACCATTGAAATAACAGGTAGCCCATCTGAATTATATAACATTTAGGCTATCCATCTCATAGTAGCCTACCAAAATTTTATTAACAGTAGAAGTGAAATCTTATTGTAGTCTTCAAATCTGGGTACTGTCTTGTTTTAAAATCACTTACAAAGGAAGTTTGGTCCCATCAGATCAGGCTAACATGTCTGTCACGACTCATGCCGCCGTAAGCATTTTCTTTTTCTTTTGTTTTCACTCGCGATCTTCTAACATTATTACAACACACATTACATTACATATTTCATGGCACACTCGTTTTGGCGCCACCTATTGTTGTGGGTGTATTACTGACATGTCAAAGTCTAGACCCCGAATATCAGACGACCGCGTTTTTTCAGATGTATTTCCAAGAAAAAAAACATCGTCTTATATTCGGGTCAATACGGTAGTTACTTTTTTAGGGAGTAACGCAATATTGTAATGCATTACTTTTAAAAGTAATTTTCCCCAACACCGATCAGCACTCTTCTACCGTACATGTTCAAAGCATGAAGAGTGTGTGCTGAAGCCAAGGCACATCACACACATTGAGCACACAGAGAAGGAAGTAAATGGACCAAAACAGTTAGATGATAACCCTGTTTGAAGATGTTCCATCCCCAGTGATGCCAATACCGTACATGCTTTGAACCACAGAGAGCCATAAGTTCCAAGATTACTGTCCAGCTAAGCACCAGAGAAACTCCCCAGTTCTGGAACAACAAACAGAAAGCTTTCATGATTATTCTGTGGCAAGTTGATCCACTTGAACAAATAGCTGTTGGGGGAGCAATGATTCAGTTTGAAACCAGACAGATAAGACACACTCGCTAACAGTTTGAAAACGGTTGGCCAAACTAAACAAACACATTACTGGCAAATGGTGAAATTGGTCTTACATGATATATGCGAAGCAGACATATGAACAGACTGTCCTGAAGCGCCTGTGAGCTGGCGATAAGTGTGGAGATATAAAACAGCTATGGCTATTTTACAAGGCCAAGATGCTGACATGAAGATGAGACTAAAGAGGACCTCAGTCTCTAATCCCAGTCACACTTTAAGTCAAAATCCATCACGGCAAAGCTGTTAGAGAAAAGGCGAGCATTACCATATGTCTGGCCATCTCTGTCTTGGCTTTCAAGGAGACAGGATGAAGAGGGAAGGTCAGTGAGGCTTGAATATTTGTTGCTCGTTTCCATATTATTAGAAATTTCCGGAACTCCAGGTCCCAACGACATGCTGTGATGAAGTTTGTACTGGACAGTCAAATGTTTACCAGATGGAGTCAGGAGTGATGAAGACATGAGTAAGATGGGACACCTAGTACATTTTTTATAACTAATAAATATAGGCATTTTATGTGTTATGGAAAGAACTTAAATTCTAAAAATTTAATTGATTGCTGCTTACAATAATTTTATATGGGCGCAAATAAAAGTGAAAGAATGCCCTGGAGCTCTAAGGAACTACATTTTTTTAAGGAACAAAAGCAACATTGTTATATATTCAGAGTTTCAAAGAGCACTTCCCTGTCAATCTTCAGCACTATAGCAAAAGAAATCACATTTTACCTGTACATGAATTTGATGGATACTGAATGTGATGCAATAAAAGATGATGTACCTCAAAAAATGGCAAGAAGTGTCTTTATATAGAGAAGGGCTGGTCCTTTTAATGAATAGTTCAAAAAGTAGAGCTACCAGTTTGAGTAGTTCAAGTCATGAATTACGCAAGCACAAAAACACATGCATATGCTCAAGACACTGCATATGCTTACATTCAAATCCTGTCAATACATTGTGTGTGTTTATAGGAATACCTGCACACAGTAAAGACCAGTACTCAATAACCGGTCAAGCAATCTGAGCAACTGACCTCTGCATTAACACTTCATACATTTAAAACCCAGCATCTAAACTACCTCTCACCCCGAATCCAGCACCAGAACATTCTGTGCACCTCTTTCACAGGAAGTATTTCTCTAAAACTGCAGCCATCCTAATTATACTTAGTATCATTTGTTGTACTGACCCCGAAGCACATGGGAAAAAAAATGCCGGAGTAATTGCACATGGAATAGTTAAGACGATGTCATGCGTAAAAAATAGCTTTAGATTCAGCTGACATAAGATGCTGATTTTAGCCACACTAATTAACACCTGTCCTGTTCTGGTGATGTCATACAGACAAGGGCAGCATCAACTGTCACATCATTTAACAGACATAAGGCCCATCCTAATATAACCTTCCAGAAAAACACGTTTGGCTTATGTGTATCGCGTTTTAATAAGGGCGAGGCCAAAATTCTAACTTTATCCCAAACCTAAATACGGCAATGCGAGAAACACATGCTCAAAGTGACCAGACAAGGCCTCAAGGAGAATTGCAGACACATGGCCTACTTATTTAATGAAGCACTAAAATCTGAGCATATATTAACGTACAAATGCAAACCAAGGAATGGCTAGCTAATCTGCATACATTTTTTTTGTGTGTTTTTCTGCTTCTGTTTGAGATTATTGCATTTATATTTATGCATTTGCTAGGCACTTTTATTCAAATATTGCATTTAAGGGATATATGCTTTTCTCAGTTCATGCATTTTCTAGGAACTGAACCCACTACTTGCAGTATTTAATCATAAAAAAGGACAAAGCAATGGAGTGTGTTCACATACACAGTCATACATTGTTTATACATAATAACCAGAAAAGGTCATAATAAATGCCTTATTTTGTTCTTGTATCAAATAAAGCTATTGAACTGTAGCAAAAACCAAAGAGCAGAGGGTGTTTGTGTGAGAAATTTTGATAACACTTTACTTTAAGCCTTAAAATGCACCTTATAATGCATTGTATGATCTCATGAATATTTGTAATACATAATACGTATCTACTCAGTGTTACACCTTACGAAATTATAATGCATTTAAACCAATTTCAGATGGAACAAGGAATCTGCAGTTATTATAATTCCTTTTAACTTTGCTTACAACCATATCTAATTCATTACAGTATATATTATGAATACCCTTACAATGTACTATACATAAGGGCATCAAGTAAAGAGTAATCTAAAAATTTCACAATCTTTTGTAAATGCGGTTTTCTTGCATTGTCAGATTTGGATAATCGTAAACTCATTTTTGAAAGTTGTATGCATAATGTATTGACTTTATGATGTTACCATTTATAGTATCATTAAACACCAAAAATAAATCTTGTGAAAGGTTTTACAGAAAAAAATAATAATAATTCAGCAGTAAAATCTATATTTTGATTCTGTACTCGTTAAACCAATAAACAACCTTTCTCTGACTGCTCAGAGAGAAACAAATAAAACATAATTTTGATCTATTGTAGCTGAAGTTGTGTTGGAGTGCATAGGCCTGCTGAAAGCACTGATGGAGGATATTTCACTGTGCGTGCAACAAATATTAATACTGGCACGAGGAGTGAGGTACTCTGGGGAAGCAATAGCACATGCTGTAAAAATGCTGTAATCCTCATGAGGAAGACATGAGCTCACAGGAAGTGTGAACACACCCACATGCATTGTTATGATTCTTCCTTTTAGAGTAAGAAACACCATTAAGTTCAACAGGTGATCAGATAATACAGATTACCAGCTGACAGCGTTACAGTCTCAGGAAATTTACTTGCCTATTCTCACTGGGCCATTGAGTACAAAAAGACTATTTTAAAGTCAACGCCCATTTATCAAACATAACCACCTGTGTACTTTTTAAAAAAAAAACTTGTGTAGACCAGATAACAATCTGTTACCGTACATGAGACAGCTTGTAGGGTGCTGAGATTGTTGCCTTATCTACAATAAATAACAATCATTAAACTAAAGGACTCATTAATCTTGGGACCATACGGCAATCCAGGAACAACGGCCTGTGAGGTCTTTTCACAACATGCTGCTATTTTTTCGCCATCACTTCTCTAACTGCTTATGACAGCTTACATATGTCTGGCCCACACAAATGACGCAAGCCTCTTGAACCAGATGCAATCCTGTTGAATATCTCGCTGGACAGTTATTAGCCAGCCCTGCTGCGGTCCAATCACCTTCCTGCACTTCACCGCTCATTTACTTCTAATTGGGTGGAACGCAGCACATGCACGAGAAACTCTGCTTTCCGTGCTTCTAAAAAATTATTTTCCTTTAAAGTCTTGTGCAGAGGGATGAATGGACAACCATTAATGACCAGCCTCGCCCAAAACAAGTGTTCATTTTTTAATATAATTACATGCTGATTTGCATAATATTAAACATAATTTTAACACGACCCTTCTGTTGTTAAATTTTTTTCTCATAGACTGGTTCAACAAGGGTCTTGTGAAATAAAATTCAGCTTGACAAGGGATTATATTTTCATACTACTATAATTTCATACTAGGTCACCACAATGTCACTTAAACAGACTTGTCTCCAAAGCCAGCATGATGGGATACAGTAATGTCATAAAGGGATACAGGTTTATTACATTACATTACAAGATTCAATGTCTTGATTTTGCTTTGAGTCATGTACAAACTCTAATGTGCTTTAATTAAAAATCCACAATATTACTCAAATTTAACAATGCACTGTTTAAAGGGACAGTCTGCCAAAAATTTAAATCCTGTCATCATTTATTCAGCTTAATGTCTTTCTAAACCTGTATGGCTTTCCTCCTTCTGTGGAACATAACAGAAGCTATTTTAAAGAATGTTTGTAACCAAACAGTTTCGGTTCATTTACAATGAAACCAAAACGGTTGAAACAACACGAGGAAATGACGACAGAATTTTCATTTTTGGATGGACTGTCCCTTTAAATCTGAACAGTGAAAGTGATTACTGGCCATTAATTAGTAGTTTGATCAGTGCATTTACACACAGGGAGGACTATAAAGGATACACCACTAAAATGACCATTAAAATTGTCTTAACTGCTAAGAATTAAAATGAGAGTTGTCAAATGACTGTATCTCACCTTTCAATAAAAGTGCCAAAGAGCAGTCTGATGGTTTTCTGGATGTTTTCTGTACACAGCCAGCTCCACTGGTCCTTCATCAGCAAACACAAGATATTCAGAGCGATATCTGCCAGGGCAGTGTCTGCACCATCACAAACACACAGCAGTTTGAAACATCCAAATATGGCTGTGTAAAGTTAGGGTTAGATTGTATCAGATAAATGCTTTGATTTTACATAAAATAATTAAAACTATAACAAGTTGTAGTTCATCAACACTATACTGCCCTCTCCAGTTTGATCGGGTGTACAACAAGTTCCTTGTCACATTATCAGACACAATTCCAATGCGCATTTGAATATTTAAAAAAGAGTTTCAAGCTCTGGCTTTTAAAGTTCAAGGTTGATCTACCTGCTCCTCTTCCTCTTTTTTCAACAGATCTCTGCTCTCTCGTGAGTCCTCCTCCTGCATAATGACTCTTGACACCCCCGTCCACCTGCTTCTCCTGTTCCTCCACAAACCCCTCCAGATCTGGCAGGGAGAAACCTCGAAGAACCTACAGAAAGAGATGAAAAGAGATGCGTTTGCCATAAACACACAGGGAATCCAATATGAGCCAGTTATTGTTAATGAACCGCTATTGTTTTGCCACAGCTGCTTTACTGCAGAAAGTCAGAGCAAGTCTGCAGATTTTGGCCTTTCAGAGTTGACAGGTTTCACAGAGAAGTGCATAGTGTAATGATGGGCACAGGCTCAGATTTTTTTTTAGCTTCCATGGGTCATCACACATGTTTGATATTTTGAGCAATAAGTAAAAACCCTGCCATTCCATTCCAAAACAATGCATCAATATTATATTAATTATATATACTGTATGTTTATGTTCAGGTTGCATGGACAGACTGCAAGTTACTACAGTAGTCAACGTGTGAAGTGGATCAAAACCTTTCATCAAAGTTGTCCTAAAACCAAAACAATACCCATTCTTGTCTTAGGACAACTTTGATTAACTTTTTTGATCCACTTCAAATGTTGACTACTGTATTTATGTGGCTTTTGCATGACATGAAAGACTCACTGAGCAGCGTTCACTGAAAGAGTATGTCACTTTAGGTTGCAGGCTTGGAACGTTAAGAGTAGGAGCTATTTTACTGGAGAATCTCAGACGGGGTCTGAAATATGAAAGGACAGATTGTGAAATTAAAAACAATAGGAATACTCTCTTGACTTATGTCATCTAAGTCTCAAATATTCTAACTTTCTTTGTGGGTCTCCTTCTTCTGTGGGGCTCTGGGGTTCTGAGCGTGGAAATGCAGTCTTTAGAGTATCCACTATGTTCTCCACCATCTGTTTATATGGGAAACATGTCGTACAGACAAACATGCAAAAAGAAACAGAAATGTCACACTAAAAGTCTTTCTAAACATTAAAAGGAATTTAAGTACAGTATGTCATGTCCCATGATAGAGTGACCTTGTCAATGCGTGAACTTGTTGGCTTCTTCTGGAAAGCTGCTGTGGCATCAGTGTTGAGGGCAAGAAATTCATGCACCTCCTCACTCTTAGCTGCCTCTGGGATGGTGCACAGTTTCTGCAGGAGTCGAAAAGGAAGTTTGAGAGAGAACAAGTTTAGGGTTTTTCATAAAAGTCACATTTCATCTGCCCAAATTTTTATCAGTGAAGGGAAATCTCTTACCCTGAGGAATGATTCCAGTTGGCTTCTCCTGGCTTCCACTTTGTCTGTGTCTAGGTTGCTGAAGGGAAGGTCTGGGAAGAGTTTCTTTGGACCTTTGACATCTTAAATGTGAGCACACATTTTTATTATGGATTAAGGTTGAGATGATGCACCTAACTGTCAACATGACATCTTTGGTTAGAACTATTTATAGTTATAGTTACAATCTCAGTACAGCATGTACAGATATTAAATTTTTACATGAACAATATTTGCCTTTTAAAAGGTTTGAGACTTCAGTGTACTGCCCTGATGGCAAGTACAAAAATACAATAAAAACAGCAATATCAGAAAATATTAATATAGATTTTAATATATTACAATGTAACTCATTCCTGTGATGGCAAAGCAGCCATTACTTCAGTCTTCAGTGTAACATGATCTTTCAGAAATCATTCTAATTTGCTGAGGAAACAATTGCTCAGGAAATAATTTTTATTATTATCAAGGTTAATAGCAGTTGTGGTGCTTAATATTTTTGTGGAAACCATTATGCATTCTTGCAGGATTCTTTGTTAAAAATAAATTTCAAAAGAACAGCAAAAAAAATCTTAATGACCCCAAACGTTTGAAAGGCAGTGTATATTACTTTTTATTATGCAATTCTGACAACATGTACTAATTAGGTCTAATACTACGTAGACCAATATAAAATGCGTTTATGTTTAACATTATGTCACTCAAATAAGCTTACGTTATTGTCGTTTAAAAATGTCTTACTTTTGATCACCTTCCTGAGATCTGGCCTTTCCTCCAAACGGGTCTGCAGATTGAGGAACTCACTGTAGCGCCGGTTCACCATATGATATACAACAGGCTGATCAGACTTTGAGCTCTCTGAATCTCCTGCAGTTCCATACTACGAACACACACAAAGCACCATTGTAAACACAATTAATACTGAATTAGTAAAACAGGTAAAGAAAACACCCCCAAAAATTGCTTTTCATGTTCCAAATTAAATGCAATAAAGAAAATGTCTTCCTGTAATTTCTGACATGTTTCTGAGAATCTCACCTTTATAGTGTAAAGAGTATAAGGATGAGTGCTGTTGCTTCTTTGCTCTTTGGCTGTGCTGGTCCCAGTGATTTGCAAGTTCTGAATAGTTACCGGTCCCTCTAGATTTCCCAAGTTGTCGAAAACTAACGAGTCCAGACCAAGGCTTCTGGGAATGGAATTTGATGTGTAAGTCAGGGGTTGGACTGGACACTCTTCCACTGTTCCCTCCGGTGATGGAGGCTCTGAAATGATCACGTTTTGTCTGAAACATTTCCCCAAAAGACCCAACGTGTCCTCCTCCAGACAAACCAGGCCACAAAAGTCTGTAGGAGACATGCAATCGCAGAAGTTCTCATCATCTGAGTCTGTTCGTTTCAAAGACTCACTAGATATCTGTCTCTCTTCTGAAGAGGGTGAATCCAGGTCATAGTCAGTGTGTCTATAGAGGCGGCTGGTGCGATAGGGAGATCTGAGCAGTTCGGCTGTACTTTGGGTCATTCTTTCTGGAAAAAGAATGCTGGAACTTCTCGTCCCTTGAACATTTTCATCGGAGGACCACTGACTCTGGAAACTTGTTTCAGATGAATCATGAAGGGGGGCTGTGGATACAGACCAAGCTGTCTGCATGCTGGAGGTTTCAGGACAGTTGAAAGTAACTGGGGAGTCACAATCCCAGAAGCTGCCAACAGATTCTTCTTCGTCTTCTGGAGGTGTTTGCTGTGGGCTTGGTGCTTCTTTGTCAGTAGATTGGGTGAATACATCTACAATGGTCTGGTTTAACCAATCTGGATTGGATATTCTTGCCACGAGGGGCAGAACAACATTACAGGTGATGAGCTCTCCCACCATGTACCGGCCTGTTCTTGTTTCCAAGTGAGATTTGGGAATAAGGACGTGCATGAGGAGATCTACCAGTGCTCTGGTGTAGCAGAGCTGGTTAGCTGGGCCAGTTAGGGCAGGGTGAGGCAAATCAGCTCTAGTGTACAATCTCCATAGTTTTTGTGTGTTTGAAAACATTTGGTCAGACTCTTCTTGCAGCGTACGCTGGAGTTCCTTGGCTTGGCTAAAGCTCTGCAGATGGCATCCGCAAAGCTCTAGAACCCTCTGGGCCAGCGCTCTCCGGTCCACCTGCTTTGCCCTCCTCTTCAGTTCAGTGGCCGCCTCCAGCATGGCGTCCCTCACCTCCCATTCGAACTCATCCCCTCCTTTAGAAACAGAACTGCAATACCAGGATGACACAAAGTCACGCACAGCCTTGTCAACGGCACTCTGAATCTCCCAATCCAGTCTTTGTTCACTCTCTGAGGTAGTGTGAACTTCAGGGGACTGACGCAGCGGCAAAAAGTGCTCCAAATGAAGGAGGCTGTTTGCATCCAAAGCGACACGAGATCCCAGCCATCCAGCCAGCACAACCAACAGACTGGTGAAGATGCACAGCAGCCACACATTCACCAGAAGATGGAACAGAACTAACCATGCAATCAAAACTACAACTCCAAGAATGCTCCTCTGCCCCAGTAACTCAGAGAAACTCCAAAGATTTGGATTGGCAGCACCAGGCATTTTGTCACATCTGAGAGCTTAAATTGGAAATGGATGGACTGTCGAATAAATTAATTATAATAATTAAATATAATGTAACATCAGAGCACGTAAAATGCGTTACAAAATAAAATACTAAATGTTAACATCTCAACACGAAGGACAAGAAAGATCTTGTTTTTCAGGTAAACATTTAGTTTTAATCTCTTTATTGCATATCTCATGTGACAGATCGTAATCCATATAAAATATGATTCAAAATAATTAAATAGCCTAATATTTAATCATTTAAATTCCTTGTTTTGCCATGAACTACAGTATTATCATATATAAGTCTGATATACTCACCAACAGAAAAAAAAAAACAAAGTTTTGAGGGAAAATTTACTTTTTCAGCGAGGGTGTGAGCAAATGAGAGGTCACAGTTCCTGATGATCATTGAACCATCCGTGACTGAAACAACCTTCTTCACTGCACATCGTCAGGTAGATGTGCCCAAAAGCTGTCTATGAGATGGTAAGTATACCAATATTATTTAAATGGTGTTTGCATCGCATGTCGTTGCTATCGACGTTTGCAGTCTGTCTAATCTACTTGACTCTAATCAGATTATCATCTACCAAACTGTCCACAACAGACTAGATTTGAATCGTTAAACCCTGACTGAACAACGCCCTCTACTGCAGCCGCTGTGAAGTTCAACAACAATAGCCCTTTCTGATCCGCAAGTTCCAGTCCCCAAAAACACGACCATGCTTTTTTCTTTTTTAGAAGTGATAAATGGTAATCAATCAAAACAGTTAGTGTGGAATTTTATAGCCTATATATTTTTTCAAAGTCCATTAAAACGAAACATTCGGTTTATTTAAACTTATATTTTAGGCCTAATGAAAAATCATTGTAAACTTGAAATGGCCTACTAGCCTAAATATTTGTAGACGATTTGCTATACTGATATCTTATTTCATTGTCGGGAGCACATAAAACCATTTTAACTGTAACGAGTAGGCCTATAACAAATGTAAGATTATTACAAATGTTCAAAATCCTAAATGCAATAAAAATACAACATGCAATATAAAATAGCTTACAATATATTAAGATTTAAATGTAGTTTGAATTAGGCTATGCGTTTTCAAAAAACGAGCAACAAAGTGTAAAACAGATTTTTAGTGATTTAAGTGGCACCACAGAAAAATAAAACACCAGAGACAATAAATATTCAAAATGGTGTATCAGTTTAACAGTTCAGTTCATCATAATAACATTAAAGGTCTCAGTTTAGCCAACATAATGTGAAATAATGACATTTTTAAATAATGAAATTTGCAACTTAACACGATTACAAACAACAGAGCGATAAATGACACAATTAGCATTTAGTCTACATAAATTAAATGGGCTACAAAAACAGATGTCAGAAACACGGAGGTATGGGGACCCTTTCATGTTCATTATCTGAAAGATACAGGGTGAGAGTTACATGGTGTCTCTTTCTCTAAACCTTCTGCTTTTTACACACGTGTTTTCCCTGAAAAGGGCAGATGTCCTCCTGGCACACCCAGCACGGCTGAATGTCATGGCCATCAGAAGCGTCGAGATGGCACAGATCGCAGCCTTCGGTTTTCGTGTTTTTGCGAATCATCCGTCGAAGCTCCCTGCGTTTAGCGTCATCCACACAGCACGCCACGTCAACCACGCTGATGCGCTCGGGGTCCCACACGCAGTCCTCCTCGCGACCAGACTTGATGGTGGAGATTTTGCTGTTTGGTGGAACCCACGCGCAGTCGTACCCGTTGCTGTGCCACGATTTCTGGAGAGGATGATTGTCACAGTCTATTTTCTTCACTTTTCCCACACGCACCCTCAGTTTGAAAACGACTTTGTCTTCCTTGTCAGTATTAAGCGGGTAACATTTGGCTTTGTCAATGTTACGACTGACATAAACCCCGGGGCCCAGCATTCCATTTTTAGAGGGTTCAAATCCTTTATCGATGATGGTTTTGGCGGATGTCAAATGTGTGCCGTGGAACATTGTATACATACGGCCTGACTTCGGTTCCTGGTTCTCGGACAGAGATTTACTGCGGTCTTTAACCGCTTTCCAGCCACAGAAAGATACACCTCTCTCCATTCTAAGATTGAATACGAAGATTAAATTGGTAATAACACCCGCTAAAACAACGTTTTATGCTTTAATTCTACTCATATTTGCTCACCTCCTTCAGGATCTTCTATGCCACCCGGTAACTTTCTACTTTCGATTTCGTTGCATAAGAAAGAAAGAGAAAAAAAACGCGAGATTTCCTTTCGTTATCGTCGATAGGCTTACCATAAAACAAGCTGTGTTAAATCTTAACACTAACACACAAAGGATGTTTTATAAAAACGTGGTTCTTGATTATTATTACATTTCTAAAGGAACCAAAATGTTTAACATCCTCATGACAACTTTTAAATTAGGCTATATAAAGTAAATTCTTACAGTTAGGCTGCAGTCCCTCTGGAACGCATCTTTGCCTTTCTGATGCACTGTAACAACTTTTCATAATTTATCATTTGATCAACCATCCTTTAGCCCAGGGGCCTGTACCATGATGGTAGATGTTAGAGTTACAGGATGAGTTTCGAGTTAACAAAACCAAACCACTCCAATCCGGCTTTTTTGGTACCATGATGCTGATCATCAATTTTCTTAAGTTGACCCTAACTCAGGCTTTCATCCGGAGTTTGTGGAGCACGTGCACATGTGTGACATCACTGGCGAACAGCCAATCACGAGCCTTGGTTAAAGGTTAAGAGATTGAATAATATGATGAATTTAAATGCATTTACATTTTACAGTGAAAAAAGTACTTGTTCGTAAAAGAGGACAAATAAAAGAAATTATCTCGCTTTATCAGTGCAGCCACAAGTAAAACTTGTGAAGTTAGTTTAGTTGGAAATATACAGCGATAGAGACTCGAACATGTAAGGTCACAGTCATTTTTAAAGCGTAATCTATTGATTCTACAGCTTATTTATATATGATCTGTATATATTAACATTCATTTAAACTAAATGATTTTTAATAACTGTTAAACTAAAATTGCTTGTGTGTAATGGATTAATAATAATAATAATAATAATAATAATAATATAAACCATATAATTATATAAATCATATAAAATAAGTCAATTTTTGGTTTTGGCCAGACAATTTTTTTTAGTACTAGTGACCTTTAATTTGGAGTGAGATAAACTGGGGGAGTGACTTTGTGTTAGACATGTGTCACTTTGATCAGATCTGACTGGTCCAATTTCAGTTTGAGATCTCTAATGCTGCCTTCACGAGCTATCGGTATTATCGTAAATACGAGTTTCCTAACCGGAAATTGGACGTGAACGGCCGTATTTACTACTGGGAATTTCGGAAATAATTTTGATACCCGAGTTTCCGAGTTGGGCGGGTCATAAACTTTAAACATGGTGGAGGGAACAACCATTGCTACTGTCAGTGCTGTTCTCACAACAACTACATCCAGTGTTCGAATTGTGTCAAAGCTCTTGGGGGGTCCCCCTAACCAGACCCAACACGGTCATTGCTCAGAGACGCAAAACACTGCTGTAGCTGTGTTTGGAACCATTTTTTGTTGGCTAAATAGAGCAAAAATAGGCAATGTGGTGTCTAAATGGCACTCTTCGTGTGATATTGAATAACTATATGAAATTATATAAATAGCCTATACATATTTTCTGCCGCATCTTGAATTTTGGGAGCATTCTGCGTTTTATTAGACTGAATCATGCAGTGAAAGAATGCACTCAGTCTAGCTAGTGTTTAAGCACTCATAGCTCCTCTTATAATCTGTATGATAAATGAATCTCTTTCTTTTATCGTACGTATGTCTGCACTTTTATTGCTTATGCGCAAGTTTCAGTCTGAACAAAATTCAGCGATGACTAATTTACCGCCTCTGATTGGCCACTGCATTCCTAAACTCAACATGTGGTGTGTGTGTGGTTATGATGAGTGACGCTGTACAAACGCTTAAGAATAAAATGCAATGTAACGTGAGCAGGTCTAAATTTAATACAGCCATCGAATCTTTTCATATAATTTTCATTTTCACTAGTTCAATTTTTCAAGTATTATAGTTTTATTGAAAAACCAGGGGACATGCTTAATGCTTATGGGAGGTCATTAAAGCACTTGAATACGACAAGCTCGTAATCACGACTTCATAAGTGGGAAACAGGAAATTTTCGATAGCACGTGAAGGCAGCAAGAACCTGCCCCAGAGCAGTTTAGCTGTGGAGTGTAAGTTACTATGGCAATGAACGCAGCTAAAAGCCAAGCCACTTTCATGGTACTTAAAACCCAGGATTGGTGCAAACTAAACTGAAACTTACCTGGTTGGCTAGCTAGCTAATCCAGCTTCATGGTAAAAGACTCAAGGTGCGTTCACACCAGACGCGAATGAAGCGTTAAGCGCGAGTGATTTACATGTTAAGTCAATGCAAAGACGCGAATAGAAATCCTGCGAATTGAGCGTTTCGGGCGTTTGACGCACGTAACGCGTGATTCGCGCGAGTTGAAAAATCTGAACTTTGGCGAAAATTCGCGCCGCGTTAACCAATCAGGAGCTTGCTCTAGTAGTGACGTGATTACGACGTAGCGAGCGGAGGAAATCCCAAGCAATAATGGAGGACAAAATAATCATAGCTGTTTGTGGACACCCAGAGCTGTATGATAGCCTACATTTTCGTACTTTTACAGAAACAGGAATAAAAATGATATATATATATATATATGATATATATATATATATATATATATATATATATACACACATATTGAGACTACAAGCTAGCTAAATTGAGCTTATTCGCCGTATTTTATCCATGTCAGCCATTTCGCAACGAGACAGGAGCCGTTCGCCTGGCAGAAGCTCCTCCCATGACGCGAATTCGCGTCTGTTGTGAAGTGAATGTCACGCGCGAATGAAGCGAGTAAACTCAAAATGTTCAAGCGTCCAACTACGCGCGAATAGCGCGATTTATTCGCGCAAGTCGCGTCTGGTGTGAACGCACAGTCAGGGGTGGCAAACTCCGGTCCTGGAGAGCCGCAGCCCTAAAGAGTTCAGCTCCAACCCCAATTAAAATTCACCTGCCTGTAGCTTTCTAGTAACCCTTCAGACCTTGATTAGCTTGTTCAGGTGTGTTTGATTAGGGTTGAAGCAAAACTCTGCAGGGCTGCGGCTCTCCAGAACCGACTTTCGCCACCCCTGCTTTAGCCTATAACTTTGATTTAACGTAAAATGTTAATTAAACAAACTTAGTTCTTAAAAATTAGGTTATATCCTTTATTTTATTTAGCTATTATTATCCAGTGGTGACAAACAGAATCATCCATCCCTGGGTTTTAAACCAGTCTTTACATAGCATATCCACCAGGGTACCCTATATCCCACCTAATTTCCTCCGAAAGGAAAGTTTTTGACACAGGGCCTCTTTGTAAATAATAATAATAATAATAATAATTACCACATGAAAATAGAGATTTTGGATATTAGATATTTCCACTTGTCTTCATCTTAATGTGTAAGAAAAATAACCTTCCTCTTTTTCCTTCCTCATTTTCCTCGCAGTCATACTCCGCTTTTAATAGGGCTGTTACGCTCTCCATTTTTTCAACAGTGCAGCTTTAATAGTGTACTCCGATCTACAGTAGATGCAAATTAATAAGAAACGTCTCCAAGCCATTTATTTGCATTTAACCAAATTATGAAGGCTTCACAAGCGAAACCATGTGAAGGGTATGAATAGAGGTGCGTGAGCTTGACCATACATATGTCTACTTAGCTTTTTAAATCTTCTTTCTTCCTTTGATATAATGAATGTGGTGTATGAGTTCTGCTGGAACAGAAAACAAAACTGAAGAACTGAGAAACCTTACAGCGCTCGGCTAAAATTATGATGGAGACAGGTGAGAGTTATTGAGATTTTATTGAGAGTTAGTTATTAAAAAATAATAATAATAATAATAATAATAATAATCTCTTTATTTAATTTTGTTCGATGTTCAATTTGTGACGCGTTACTGTTGGGGCTGTAGCTACATTTACATTAAATGTGCTCATGTAAGTATTCGTAAATTATAATTAAACACTGTTGTTGTGTTACAAATATATGTCAACAATAACATATTTGTATATAGCCTAATAGCACGTTCGCTCTTTTCATCTAAATGCTATATAGAAAACAGTTAGGCTAAATCTAACTTTTCTGAGAAAAATGTCTCTCTGAAAAGTAAATGTACGTTTTTGTACCTTTCTTTGCCCAGTTGTAAAACGTAAAAAAAATAAATAAAACAAGTAAAAGAAACTTTAAATACATTTTAAAATCTGTATAACAACTGACACGTGCAAATAAGTGCTTTGGAATACGGGTTTTTCATAAGCTAAGTTGTGATTAACGTAATTACTTGTTAAAAGCTAACAGAAATGGTAAGTTAACAAAAAAATATGTTTGTGACACTCTTTTGTTTTCTAAGAATTTGTTTCGACTCAGGTGACTATAACAGTGTTCTTAGAGACCCAAGTGTGTAGTACTGAATAGCCTATATGACTAAATGTAAACGATTTCTGCAGTCTATCCCAAAGCATCCCAAGCCCTCCCTTGTCTTATTGTATATTCTCATTCTGTATGTCAAGTATACTGCCATTTATGGCTGTTAACGGGTGGATTACGACATCGGGCTAAACGACTGTGCGTGCACACCCTAAACCACAGGTGTGTGTCCGAGAAAGAGAGAAAGTAAAGACAAGATATTAGTCTATCACTGAGAACTTCTGTTTACCTAAGGATCTGAATTTGAAACCCAAAGATCTAAAACTATGTCAATACTGCATATTGTATTGTGTGTTTAACACCAAGTGTTTTGCAATGATTTTTCCTCAGGCTTGGGTGTGAACATGGTTAAGTGTGCTCCTAGTTACTGTGCATTGACAGATTTACAGTAGGAATTCTCAATCTAGAGATACACATTTTACTTGTGTTGTTTTCTATTGAAATTTAAGCCATTGAGTAGGTAATGTTTGAACAGAGTTGCACTGCTCTACAGGAATGGAATCTCCACTAAGTAGAAAATTAACTCTTAACATAATGTGTATATTCTGTTTAAATTCTGTTTAAACTCATGCATAACTGTTAATCAAGAGCACTTACTGTGCATTACACCTGTTTTACTCACAGTTTACACCCCTAAACCAAGCTATCTCTTCAAAAAAAAAGAAAAAAAAGAGAAAACATAGGATCATGAATCAATTTCTTGACTGGTATTGCGACTAGTAGGTTCTTATAAGAAATGCATACCGTTTAAAACGCATAGAAGTTTATATTTAACACATTTTATAGATCTTATTTGCATGAAGATTTTATTTCAAGAACTTCTGTTGTACATAATGGTCTACGCAATAAAATCTGTCTGCTTTCATTCACAGTCTAATTATAATAACTTCTAAAAAAAAATTATAATGTAAAAAATAAATAAATTACAAGTTTTAATCAAAACAAAAAAAGGTTTGAATTAGCAGTAATTAAATTTGCTTAGGTCTGTATTACTGGATATTTATATACAGGTGAGAAGAAAAACGGTAGTACGTTTTGAAGTTTTGTAAATAAAACATTACTGGAATAGTTTTTTCAGTCTATTACTTGCGATTTCTTTGTAGGTAATTGTGGAATTTATTAGCAATTTCTGTGTGAAAATTGTTTCTACATGATTTTTAAAAATTTATTTCCAGTGCAGATTCAAAACCCCTTGAACAAGAGTTACTGGGGTACCCTATATATGTTAAGTGTGTTTAAGCACATTGAAAATCAAGACAAACAAAAAATCTTCAATAAAACCAAACTATCAGAATGGTTGCGTAGGTTTAGGTATAACAATTCATGATTCATCATTGATTTAAGCGATATAACAAAACTAATAACTATTGATGAGGACTTATGAATGATTCAAATAGAAAGGACTGTCTGTGAATGGTAGAAGATTATGCAAAAATGTAACATTATGACTGAAACTAGTAGTTAATATTCAGAATTCTTTGCATGAAATTACGTAAAAGATACTTAAAACAACTTACTGTGAATTTATTTTAATTTTATCAAAAGAGATATGCCCATGTGATATTCTTTTTATCACAAAAAAAGACTTGTAAATATCCACACTGTTTAGCTATTGTTGTTTTGTTAAACTGTAAAGTGACTGCTCTGTAGTGTAAGGTCACTATCAATGTGAAAAGCTTTTGGAACAGACTTTATTTGCATGCCTTTATTATGTATTCATATAAATACATAGTCATTATGTACATTTATTCTTGGTTATTCAAAGAAAATCAGAATAACCAGAAGGTTCACGAAAGCATGGCATTTTTGCTTTACACTATTTTATACAAACAGTGTACAGTGTTTTTGTGGTGCTTTGCTATTCTTTATTTCTTAATGCCATAAACATTTGTAAATACATTTCTTTCTCCCCACAGAGTATTCCAAGAGAGTATACCAAGGTGTCAGAGTCAAGCATACAGTCAAAGATCTTCTTGCAGAGAAGCGATTACGACAAACAAATGCACCCCGATTCAGTGTAAGTTAGCCATCATTCTAACCATCTGGTCTGATTTTCTCACATATTATCTTGATAATCTCATATCTATAAGTGTTGTGCTATGTCTTTATACAATAGACAGTATCTGAATTCAAGAACTTCACATTCACAGCATACAAACAAATATAAGTATAAAGTGTAAGATCTCTCACACAACCGCACTGTTTAGCACATCCATGCTTGTCATATCCTTGTTACTTTTTTTTTTTTTTGAGATAAATATCAGACACACCTGCCAAAATCAGATCTACCTTCCTGAAAGGGGACAGACGGGTATTGTTACCAGTAGACGGTTAAACCCAAGCCTTAACTGAGGTTATCACTGAGGGATTTGCTACAAAACACAAAAGAACAGACAGTCCTTGTGCTCAAGTGAACATAGCAGCAAGTTGTTGTCTGCTGTTGTTTTGTCCTTATTGAAACTAATGGACCAGTCGGTTCATGCAAATGCCTCAGACGAGGTGGTTAGCCTCAATATATATATGAACAACAGACTAACATAGAGATACACATTACATATTCTACATGATAAATAAAAAGCACAAGTTCATTATAGAAATAAGTACCATTACAAATCTCTTTACAGAATGCAGCATGCATTGACTGGGAGTCTCTAACAAAGAACGATATCTACTAAACAAATTAACTTAATTCCACTGCGTTCTTCTCCGGCACGTTGCAGAGTCAACTGGGATATGTTCCCAGTCATCCAATGATTTCTTTAGATCCTTGTGGCAAAATCTCATGAGAAGAGTACACACTCCACCGGAGGGAAGTGTACATTCAGAGCGAGGGGGGAGCGCTGTTGTGACACTGGCAAATCATATTCAAATATCTTCCCACATGATTTGCCTGGCTTTCAACAGAACAAGCACTAAAACTTGTGCCTTCCTCTCTTTTTCTCCGTATTCTCACTGGCTGTAAATCAGGCAAATACAAAGCAGCCCACCGGGGGTTCTGTGTTTCTCTTTGCCTTTACATTGTAGGGAGATTCATTACACGCTGTCTTCTTAAGTGAAGTTTATGAGAAACACACATACATAGACAGCCTGTGTTAGTGTCAACTGACTCTCTTACGTTTTTGGTTTTCAGACAAGCAGCAGTTCCTCTCAGCCAGCTTTTGTACCAATGCCCGGTGAGTCCGTCTGGTAAAGCTTATACACACCTAGATCTAATTAGATAATCAGGTGTGCTCAGTGAGAGGCTAATTCATCTTGAATCAGGGAGTTAACAATTTCCTGCTTCCTCTTGCAGGGTCGCATATGCTTCCTGGTTACTACAGTATGCGAAGATCCTTTCTCCCAGACTCAGAGCTCTGCCATCCCATGAAGCAGTACTCACCAGACACTTACTCTTCAGCGCTGGGAAGCAAGGCCTTCTCGTATGACCACCCCTCCACTTATCCTTCCTTCATCGACAGCTACTACACTCCTGATTCATATGGAGATTACAGAGGGCCAACATCTTATACCACCAGTGGAGGGTCACTGTTTCCACCATCTACACTACCAACACTACTACCAAGTCTGTCTGGAGAGACATCGTCACACTTGCACTTGGTATTTACACTTCCTACAGCTGATATTATTTGGGTCAAAGATGTATAAGAGTTTCCATGAAAAAGAAAAATCTCTAAAACTCATCTTTTAAGTTCTGTTTGTGTTCATGTTGGTTTCATATGGTTATGAAAACTGAAACCATTTCAATTTAATAGCTCGAAAAGAAAAAAGTAAAATGTCTTTACACATTGAAGATATGTATGTGTACACATCTTAACCATTATTATCAAGCACATTTTTAAAATTAATCAACAAAGGTAAATATTATTTATAAATATCATATGTTTTTTGGTTTCACACCACATGACATTTTACATTACCATTCAAAAGTTTGGGGTCAGAAATTAATACATTTATTCTAATACTTTTATTTTAAGGACACATTAAATCGATCAAAGTGACATTAAAGGACATTCATAATGTTACAAAAGATTTCCATTCCAAATAAATGCAGTTCACATTTTTTACAACATTAATAATAATAATAATAATAATAATAAATGTTTATTGAGCACCAAATCAGATTGATTAGAATGATTTCTGAAGGATTGTGTGACATTGAAGACTGGAGTAACGATGCTGAAAATTCAGCTTTGCGTCATAGAAATAAATTACACATACATATATTAAATGTATAAAACATTTTAAATTGGAATAATATTTTACATTACTGTTTTTGCTGTATTTTTGGTCAAATAAATACTGCATTGGTGAGCAAAAGAGGCTTCCTTCAAAACATTAAAATACCTTACAGACTCCAAACTTTTGAACAGTAGTGTACAACCTGCCATAACCATGACATTAAAAACCACGTTTTTGTAGACAGTTTTATATACATTAACACAGAATTTGTTAATTTATTTGTCCAAAGAATAATAATAAAAAGATTATGTCAGACTACTTGATACATTTTTTTTCTTTTTAAGAATTCAATTATTGTAATTGGGCTTCTCTTCTTTTTTTTCTTTTGTATTACTCATGTATTTTTGGGGGAAAATGTAAAAAATGCCAATCACAATTTATTTTTTTAATAAATGAATAGCGTCACGTTATTGACCTATTTTCTAACCATATTAATGAAAACATTAATAATCAAAGGTGTTTCTCTACACTACAGAGAGACCCTTGGGATCAGCCATCGGAGGACCCAGTCAGTCAGTCAGAAGTCATATGTCCTGAGGGTCCAGCCCCCGTGGCAGACTCACCATCCCTGGGAGGGCCTGAATCGGGCAGTTCCTCTCCATACCGTCTATCCTCGGGCCGCAGCGGGAGCGCCATCCCATCCAGCTCTCAGGCTTATACTCTACAACCCCTGGAAGATGTCCCGTACCCAGCAGCATCGTACACCTCTGTTTCCAGCTACTCCTGCCCGCCGTACATGACAACACCTGGAGACCTGGCTGTGGTGAAGATGACACCCGTCACCTCAGAGGAGGCTAGTGGTGGAGTGGTGTCTCTCAGTGACACTACATCCTGGGCTAAAGATGATGGAACTGGCTCCTGGTTGTCATATGAGACTAGGAGGGCTTTTTAAGAGGCTTAAATGACAATACAAAGACTGTGGACTGATCTTTTGCAATGACACAGCATCTTTATTCTTAGAGACAAGGAGAATATATAGGTTCATCATAAAGATGACCTCAAGAAATGCTGGTTACAATATACAATTTTAAACTGTTTGTATTGCTTAAGGATACAGCAAAGTATGTGCCGATAGTTTAGTTAATTCGGGGTTTAATTATGCATTTCACATGCCCAAGCGTTCTAGAATGAATTAGAAGGCAATGCTAGCTTTTTTCCTTATGTTTTCACTTGTAACATAAGCCGTCAATGATTGGCCACGAATATATAACTCGCAAATAACACCAAATAACACTTTTTTAAAACAACAAGTATGCTAAGACTTTTGTCAAGAATGCCAATATAAAAAAATAAACATGTTTTGTCTTGAAGAACGTGTGTTATCTTTATAAAACAGAACGGACTAGGCGTTCTAAGGAACAAACCTCTGGACACGAGTGCTGTTGTTAGGACGCCACTGAGTTGTTAAGTTAAGGCCCCCTTAGTGACAGGAGTGAATGAGGACATAAACACATCGCCTGTTCAAATTTATCTCACTTCGGTCAACTTATCTCTTGTAAGTCGTACGTTTATCAAGCGATTAAAATGTAAAAATAATAAAACAATATTAGTGAATATTTAAAAATATGCAAATCAAAGTATGTTATTTAATTTTGCAGTAACTTTTATAAGGGCTTCTATTTGTGAGCCACCGCGTTGCTAGGCGCTTTTTGTTTTTGTTCGTCTGGACAGCAGCGCACTTCGAACAAAAGTTTGTTCTACATTTACTATGTAACGCTAATTGTATTGCTGTTCAGAGAGAGGTTGTTTTTGATGAAAGTTTCTTGTACTAGTACTATAGCCAACTTTAGCTTCGGGAGTATGGGTCGTTAAATAGACATTGTTTTGCAATTGTCTTACGCCTCGCATTATTAAGTCGATCTCGGAAAAAAAAAACATACACTAGCTAGCTTAGCCTAGTTTGCCATGCTTTCCTTATATTTTTCAATTGCGAAACAAGCCATGGGGAGAAAACTGCCTAAATGATATGCGTACGTGTGTCCACTTTATACTGACTTGTACTAGCTTTTTACCTGAAAAGACACCGGACTGTTCCTCTGGGCCAAGGCTTCCTCGCTGATGATGGATCAGTACCATATTTTGGAGGTTATCGGGGAAGGTCATTCGGCCGAGTGTACAAAGGCCGCAGGAAGTTTAGCGGCCAGGTGAGCGCTGCATGTGCGCTACGATGTCACAAATTAGCTTTGTCTGTTTGGAATTTAGTTTTTTCTCTCTATTTATATGTGTAACACCACAGCATTCCCTCCACATAAATCAAACCTACCTTATTTGGGACAAAAGAGAAAAAAAAAACAGTGTTCATCACCTTGGAAATTCTCTTAGCCAATCAGAATCAAGCATTTTAGAGTCTCGTGGTATAAATTCTAATAATTTGCTGGCCACTTCGTTAGATTATTTTATGTTTACAATAAATGTAAACTAGGCCCCAGGTATTGGAGTTGTTTTCTCTATATTCAAGGCTATTTTTTTTTCTTTAGGTACACATTTAAAATCAAGGCTCCATGACCCTGGAAACAAAACAAATAATGGATATAGTAACGATAACTGACTTTATTAAAGACCGAGTCTCTCTCTCTGTCTGAGTAACATAAACCCTTTTTATTTTTTAGGTCGTGGCTCTGAAGTTCATTCCCAAAGTTGGCCGCTCAGAGAAGGACCTGCGCAGTTTGAAAAGAGAGATTGACATCATGAGGGGGCTTAAGCATCCCAACATAGTGCTGCTTTTAGACAGCTTTGAGACAGAGAGGGAGGTATGATTGTCACGACCTACTCCCAAGTCATGTTACATTTTCCACTGTTGCGTCTGTGTTAACCATAACCCGGTGCTTCCAGTATAACGGCTTGTTGAAATCAAACATAGCTCCCAGGGTTCACAATTTTCACATTCAAATCTCTAGGGAATAATTCTCGTTGGCAAAATGTAGTTTATGTGTAGACGTTAGGATATTGGCATTGGTACAAATGCAGTAAGCTTGTGACTTGGATCGTAGCATAAAATGTGTAACTGAAAAAAAAGTTGTGTAAGTTAAAAAAAACCTGAATTTGTGTCAGAGGAATAATTAGAGCATGTATTCCTCTGGCAGGTGGTGGTGGTGACTGAGTATGCAGAGGGTGAGCTGTTTCAGATCCTGGAGGATGATGGGAGTTTACCTGAGAATCAGGTACATCAGTGGTCACACTGTTTTACGGGAACTGACAGCCCAACGTATTAGATTTGATTTATTCATGGTGGTGTATAAGTTAGAACTATCTAAGACCTGGTTTACGTTTGATAACTTTATAGACTTTAAAAGCTAATAATATAATCACTGAGGCATATAAAAGTTAAAATATGCCATACAAATTAGAATAAACATCATAACATTTAGTCTAAAATAAATGTATTTTTGAAAAATGCATATAGTTCATCACTTTTATTTCTTTGATTTGATGGCATGCTGGATTTTTTGCTGCTCAGACCTAACTGCGACACACTCACCTGCTAACCTGTTATTTTATATCTTGTGTAGGTGCATGAAATAGCCTGCCAGCTTGTTTCTGCCCTGTATTATCTGCATTCCCATCGCATTTTGCACCGTGACATGAAACCACAAAACATCCTGCTGGGAAAAGGAGGAGTAGTAAAGCTCTGTGACTTTGGGTTGGTGTTACCAATTGGTGCAAATACAAGTTCAAACTACTTTAGTACCTCTCTATAATATTTATTTTTCAATAGCTAAAATAGCAATGGATGCTAGTTTTCGAAGGAAACTTATGTTGGCCATCTCTGAAATGAATCTAAATTTCGTCTCAAATGTGATCTCTAATAGCATAGTGGTGTTACATTCTCTTGACTCTTCACAGATTTGCTCGTGCCATGAGTGTGTCCACCCTGGTGTTGACCTCTATTAAGGGGACGCCTCTATACATGTCTCCGGAATTAGTGGAAGAGAAACCTTATGACCACTCAGCTGACCTTTGGTCTCTGGGCTGCATCCTCTATGAGCTCCACACGGGGGCGCCTCCGTTCTACACCAACTCTATCTTTCAGCTGGTGCAGCTTATAGTGAGAGATCCAGTGAAATGGCCAGAGAACATGAGCCAAGACTGCTTGGTACGGAGTAGTTGACTTTCCACATGAACACCTCTGACTGAAGTGTTACTTTATGTCAGTATGTTCTGGTTTAGTAACGTTAAGTGATGTATAATATATAGTACAGAATTTCAAATCCTTTCATTTTTCTGTCTGTGGGTTCTCTTAATGTAGAGTTTTCTGAAGGGATTGCTAATGAAAGACCCAGAGAAGAGGTTGTCATGGCCTGACCTGCTTCATCACCCTTTTGTTGCAGATGGAGTTTTGAGTGAGGACTATTTAGTGTCTTATCATTCTAAGAAATACTATACATGCCTGCATATATATATATATATATAAAACTGATATAAATTATGTATAACTAATAATTTAACTAAAAAATGAAAACTGAAAGTATAAAATAAAAGCAGATTCACAAACACACACACACACACATTTACATTTAGTCATTTAGCAGATGCTTTTATCCAAAGCGATTTACAAATGAGGACAATGGAAGCAATCAAAATCAACAAAAGAGCAACAATACGCAAGTGCTATAACAAGTCTCAGTTAATTTTATATAGTTTATAAAATATAAAACTTATATAGTTTTATATGTGTGTGTGAATTTTATTTTATTTTTGTATTTTCAGTTTTCATTTTTATTTTAGTTAAATTATTAGTTTGTTAAATTATTATCTTTAATTTGTGCTTTTGTCATTTTTATTTATTTTATTTTATATTACTATTTTTTTTAAATTATTATTTCCAGTTAGTAATTTATTTTATATTACAATTATTTTTTAAATTATTATTTCCAGTTAGTAATTTGAGTGCTTCAGCTTAAACTAAACAAAAAAACTAGAAATGTCACTTTGGACTTTTGCCACTTTGAACGTACTTAAAGAAAATTTTCATCTAACATTTATATTTTATTTTATTTAAGCTTTATTTCAGTTAACAATATAGTTTTAGTTAACAATAAACACCCTGATCTACGTGATCTATGTATGATTCAGTCCTCTCAAAAGTGCAATGTATAAATATTGTCCTATGAAAATCTTTATATATATATATATATATATATATATATATATATATATATATATATATAATTTTTTTTTTGCGAACTTATCTGCAAACATTACGTAATAAAACATGATACAATTTTTTACATAACCTACATCAGTATATCTCAGAACGATACAGTTTGAATTTATCTAACTTATTCTGTCATGTTGTGTGCTCTGGTAGTGGTGTCAGATGAGGTTTCAAGCAACCCCCTGACAGTCCCACCCAGCCCCGACCTACAGGCCCTGAAACACCAGCAGGCTGCTGAGAAAACAACGGCACGCAGCGGAGAGGGAAAACTACTGCGCAAAGCTAGAGAGCTTCGGGAGAAAGAGAAGATTAAAAGACGGGTAAACTCATACTACATCTGGGAACAACAGCACGCATAAACAAAGAAGTTTGTCTTTGTTAGTTTTCTCTGTTAAAGGGTTAATGTTTTTTTTGTTTTTTTTATAAAAGATGTTTCCCCTGTGTGATTCCGGTCTAATTTATTAAATTTTTGCAGTAAAATTAACTTTATGTAAATTAAATCAATGCTATTGTTGGTGAGATTTGTGCAAATTTGACTGTTTACTACAGTATATTACAGAGTATGGAGAAAATGTGCCTGAGTGGAGCTCTGAAATTATCAATCTCTGTAGAAGTGAAATACTGTATTGGGTCTTGTTTTACTAGGAGATTGAGAGTGGAAGTGCTGTGCGCGCCAGTCAGACACGCTGTAAGACAGCTTCTGCTGGAGGAGCCCCCACCACTAGCCACTCATTGGGCAGCACCTTTTCAGTGTATCAAAATTCATCTCAGCCAGCAACCAATCAGCATCAAGCAAATGACAACAGTGTTACCAGGTAGTATTTCCACCTAGAATTTGAATTTGAAAACCTGCGGGCCTCAACTTAAAAATGGGCATATTAACAATGCTGCTGTGACAGTGGAAATGAGTGAAGGAATTAATATATTATAAAACCAAATGTAGTGAACTAAAATAGTCAAAAACCTGTTTAGACCAAGGATAAAAGATATTGTGAAGAATCATATTTCTAAAAGCTAAAATGTAAATTTATGTTATAGAACTAGCCAACATAAAATAAGTCTTAATGGCCCTCTTCCCCATGTTCTTTGTTTTGTAAGATGGACCAGAAAAAAAAACTTTTTAAATCATTTTTTATAGAGTTGTGTATACAAATGTGCTTAGTGTTTTTGTTTCTAAATGGAATTATACAAAATGTCTGTATTTGTTATATTGTTTGTTGAATGTTGAATCTGTATCTGCCATGTAATAGCCTGTGATGTTGGCAATAAATACTGTAATACAACAACAGCATCCCCATGTTCCCTTTTGTTTTTAGAGTGCGGTCAGCTCCACATAAAGGCCAGATCAGTAGAGACTATGAGAGGGAGTTCCCTTCGGTTGAGGTGGGACCCCGGAAGGTCCTGAAACGCCCTGGACACGCACGGACAAGTCTGGCTTCTGTCAGGATGGACAGTGAGGTTGTGTTATAATAATTCAAATTTATAATGTGAATTTACAAGCAGCCAACTGCTAATATCTCCCACTAAATATAACACTGTTCATCATGCAGGAACAAGATATCGACAGTGATTCTGAGTGGCAACGATTGATTGAATTAAGTGATCAGGGCCTTGTAAACACTTCCATTCTTCAAAGGTTAAAGACCAAGTTGCTTGTAACCAAAAACCAGGTAACGTTCTGATAAATGTCACAAGACACTTGAAATTGGTAAGTGAGTGTGAATTAGTGTTTAAAGACTCACGGATCTGTCCAGCTATTGGTCAGGAAGGGTGAAGAGGCCTCTTCTATTCTCCAGCCACTAACGATCCTCAGGAACATTGTTCAGAGCTGTCAGTCTGGTGATGTTGAAACACTGGGCAAAGAGTTGGAACTGCCTCATCTACTGTTCAGTCTGATTGAAGACATCCTGAACATTCCAGATCTAATGCAGGTCAGAAAAATGCAGATATTCACATATGTGTATAGCTATAGAGGTCACAGAAATGAATATATGCATTCTATATGTTTGTTGTTTTAAACATTTTTAAATAAATAAAAAATTAAATAAATTCATATGAAATGTTAATTATTAATTGTGACATAAAATGTAGGACAGATTATTTTCTTTTAATAATTTAATTTAATCTATGGGACCTCATTCTTGATTTCTGACAAAGGAGTCACAGGGTGAGACAGTATTGGGAAATCTGATGAATGTGCTCATAATGTACCTGGAAAAGAGCCCAGGCTGGGAGATAAAGGGGAGAAGGTATGGGTTTATGAATTGTTTTTAATGTACACTTAAAATACTTTTTTTTTTTCACACACTGAAATTGTTTTTACTTTCATTACTTCAGTAAATCTATTGTTCTCTTATTTAAAATGAAAGAATATTTAGTGTTAATTAGAGAACTCTTTGTTAGGCTGTTATTATCCCAACTGCTGCTGGGCTTGTTGTGAAATTTTAATCTTAGTGTTATTTTATGAAAAATATTTTCTCTCATCAGAGCTGAGGATCTCTGTCAGCTATTTATATCGGTATTTCTCTGTCGAGACCCAAAGCGTTCAGCGGTAAGTGTCTCTAGCTAAAAGATTCTCTCTCTAGTTTGTGTCAAATGCACTTTTAAACTGGAAAAATGAAGTATAACAATCGTAGGATGTCTAGTTTCATTTGCATTACAGTTGTGATTTTGTGGTCTCTCCTACAGCTTTTGGCAACAGCAGTCTTAACCTTGTTCACTCGCCGTGGTATATCTGTGAATGTCAGTATGGAAAGGCTTTCAGCCTTTTTGGGGAATATTTTGACAGACACAGCAGAGGTACAGTTTCATTATTTATACTGTGAATAAGGGTTAACTCTGTTTGGAGTAATTAATGTCACTGATGTGATGAAATCCAGTGTAGTCATTCCCTACTCTCTTTCTTTCTCTCTCTTTCTCTTCCTCTCCCCCTCCCACCATCTGTCTGCTCTCTCTCCCGTTCGGATAGGCACATAACCCCTTACCTGCAGGTTGGGGCATGTGTGATGGCCTTCTGTCACTGATTCTCCACAGACTATCTGAGGTAATTCCTCTCAGATTAATTCTCCTAAAATCTGTGCTTTGTTGTTTAGAGAGACAGATAATCAGTTTTTCCGATTAATTGGTTTTCGATTTGTTTCATATTAAATATACAAAAAAACGACACCAGTTGAAGCCTCAACTGAATAGCATCCAACAATGGTATTTACAGATAAAGGCACTAATGTGTCACTTAACTTTTTTTTTTTTTTTTTTTATGTTGAAAAATGTTGAGTTTAACAATGAGTCTATATATAATATATATATAATATGCAAATATATTACACAATGTAATTATTATTGATAAAATATAAATATTGTTGTAATATAATTATCATTTAATTGTTATTAGTTATTTAGTTAATTCATAAATAAATCAGCAATTAAAATCAGTTTGCCATATTTCTTATGGAACACTTGAACATAAAACATAATCTTAAAAAAATCACTTTTAAAAAAGTGTTAAAGTCGCAATAAAATGGAATTAGGGACGTTGTTTTTTTTCTGTTTCGTGCCGTACATCCCAGTGTAATGAATTATCGAAAAAGAAAAAAATGTCAGAGGGGACTTTTTTTTCTATTTATTGGTTGTTGATTGAATTTTAAGATGTGGACGTGAGCTTGACTGTCTGTCGTTTCACCAGAAAATTAAGTTATGAAAATTTGATTGAAAATTAAAAAGATAAGACTCATGCATGAATCAGTCTTTCACAATAACATCAATAATATGCATTTACAAAATCGATGAATTTTCATCTGTTGTATTTTCATTTCATGCTGACTTCAATATGCGGTCTAATTATAATTTTTTTCACTGATGAAAGTGTGAAAGCAGCCTACTGCTCGACTTTAAGGACTCAGAGCTTTGGCTCTGCTTGTGGGCTAAAGTGAACACCACTCTGGAAAACACAACATCCCAGAGTTGCCATTTCTCTCCTAACGGTACTGAACATCAAGAGAACATTGACTTATTTCTGTATTGCAGCTTTAATATACCAGTAATTTAATAACATACATTTGTCTCTGCTCTTTCGTGCAGGTCTGTATGTGTTCCTTTCACTCGCTTTATTGGTTTTCTCCAGCGATCCGTATAACTGTATGGCTCTCCTGTCAGATAACTCCACAAACTGCTCCTCTGCCCTCAGCCACCTTCTCACCACCAGTTGGTGAGCTTCAAACATTGCTTTTATAACTTACTAATGGTGTCAAACAGTTTTTCACTGTTCGTTTGTATATTAGTGTTTATTTGAAGTGCATCGAAGAAGTTTACAGAGTATTTCTCATTTTATACTTCACAGCAGCGCTTCATTGCTTGAGCGCGGTCTTTTCTGGGGTGACTCAGAAATAAACAGCCTATCAGTGATGAGCTGTCATCTTCTCTCCATCCCCTTCTCTCTGGAGTTACCCCTAGAAAAACTTCTTTCTGTTCTCCGATCGTATCAAAGCTCAAATATTGTGGCCGGTCTAGTTAAGGTTTGGTTTTATGAAATTCTTAAGTATTTCAGATGGCTGATGTGTCTGTCCATTGGAATATCAGAAATGTAATTATTGTCTTTTGTATTTTTTTTGCTGACTTGTCTTCTCGTTCAGATGATTCAAACTCTTCCCGTTGCCCTGCTGGAGCTTCCGTTGTGTCTTCTGAATCGTCTGCTGGTATCTGACCCACAGCACACTGCTCCATGCCTTATCACTGCAGCCCAGGCCTCCGCTTTCCTCCCTTACAGCACAGAAGGCTCAGACAATGGAGCAGACCACACTCAGAATCAACTTAACCACTTTGGGAATGGTGTGGAGCGAATTAAGAGCAATGGAATCGCAAAGAAAACCAAGATAGATCATATCAAAGGTGACATCAAATCAAAGAAGAAGTTAGAGAGGCTCAAAGGCAACATAGATGCATCTAAGGAAAAAAATGATTCCATAAAGATGCAATACCAGCCGTCCAGAAACAAGAGTGAGAAAATCAGAGAGGTCCAACCAAAAACCAAAATATATCCACAGAACACCATGGAACAACTAAGAGATAAAATAGAGCAGCAGAGCAGTTGTATAGAGGAGCTCATGGACAGTTTGGAGATCCATGGCGGTTCTGCAGGACGTCTCCAAGACCTCTCACCTCAGCCAGGGAGCAGCATCAGCTGGCTTATAGACAGTCTGGAGGAATTAAGAAGTTGTGATCACCCCAAGATCCCCACGGCTAAAATTCGATCCTCACCAGAAGAGGTCAGAACAGCATGTTCTCTGTTGGCTGTTCTGCTACAAAGTGAATTTCTCAGTGGGTGCGCAGTGGAACTCCTTATCCTTCTCTCCCAACTAACACGTCATCTCACCCAACAATCTTCCTTCTTTCTTCCTGTTGAAACCACCCAACTGCGGTGTGCATTGCGCCACCGCAATGACGGAATCAGAGCGGCCTGCTGTGGCTTACTGGGCCACCTGGGCTCAGGTGTCAGGCAGGTCATTGGTGAATCAAAGTTGGACTTATTCCAAGATCTGTTAGGTTGCTTGTGTGATCCTGCTCCGTCCGTTCGTAGGACAGCCTGCAAGGCTGTGGGAAACTGGCTGAGTGTAATGGGAAAAACCGATCTAACTCTTTCTAATAAAGGTTTCAAGAATACGACTGAAGATAATGCCTTGTCAGGACAAGACAAATTGAGGAGGACACCAGCAATGGAAGGCATCAGACATAGTGAGAGAGACGTATGGATAGAGCTCGCCATAGGAGCTGCCCGTCCCCTCGTGTCTCTGCTGTCAGATGCTGATAATGTCATTCGACAGCACTGCTGTGGGGCTTTGGCTAACCTGGCTGCGTTTGGCGGAGGGGATGGAGCACTTCTCAATGCAGATGCTCCAGGCATGATTCTCCAAACTGCCTGTAATGATTCCCATCATGCAGTGCGACGGGTGGCTGTGGCCACTCTGCGTGTGTTTAGCCAACAAAACACATTACTGCAGGTAAGAGCAGTGTGAATCAGTTTAGATGTTTGGGGTATATAGCCGTGGTGTACATTACACTTTCATAAAATATATGGTTGTGCAAAGAGTGCAGTTCTTGGTGAATTGTATTTAAGCACTGAAGGAAAATGAATATAGACCTGCTTTTGTGCTGTATTGCATCATTTTGACAATTGTGCAAAAAAATTGAAAGACAGACAAAGCTGGTAAAAAAAATAATCCTTACTGTCATTTTTACATTTTTCCCTTCCTTTCCTCAAGGCTCTGAGGTCTCTAGATGCAGGAAGAAAACTCGGTCGCACATCCCAAAGCTCTTTATTTCAGAGGGATTATCAATGGCTTGTCAGCAAGTTGGACGGGTCGGTTGAAGGAAAAACATAAACATCAGCCTCATAGTTTGTGTAAGAGAGAGGATGGAATTTTACATTATTCAAATATGGATTGCTGGCTGCATAAGCTTTCTTTTTGTCTATATTTATTTGATCTGTGATCAAAAGAGTTTGACTACGTATTCTGAGAAAAAGGCAGTAACTCGAACATCCTCCAAAAATAAACATTATATCTTACATTTAAATGTACATTTAGATATATTTCAATTGTAAGGTTTTTTATTATTATTATTCAGCGAATGTTTGCATTTTTGATTCACACACGTAGCTTATATTTAAGACTGTTAAGATTGTTTGCTCTTTTTTTCTGTATATAATAACAAAACTGCACTTGTATTTATATGATGTGACTATTTTGCAGCCTTAATTGTTTGTATTTATTATTTCCTATTATTTTATATAAATTTAGCCCAGCTCAAAAAATAAATTGTATCTATGTATCGAGAAAAAAAAAAAAAAAAATCGGTGTTTAAAGGATATATTGTAATGATGTAAATGTAAGTCTTTGCGGGGGATAAAATTGATATTCGGATATCATTAGTTACATTCTTATTTTTATGTCTCCATTTATACAAATCCTTAAATAAATGAAACAGAATTTCATAAAAATGTGTCTGTCACGTGTGATTTTTAGTTTCGCTTTTTTGTTTTAACTTGACAAATCGTCTTTCCCTGTAAGTTTATGTTTTGTTTCTGGGATGGCTATTTTATCTGGGATTGAACGACCTAACGTCCAAACCTAACGTGTTTGTCACAAGAAAAACATTTTGACGTGTATCCGAAGTAGGCTACTCAGCCTTTAATTAGGCCAACGTTTGTTTTTAGGAAGAACGATTTAATCTAAATTAAATTATTATAATTTTAGATACATATTAAAAGAATCTTTCCATTGAAAAATCAGATTTTTTGACAGACGTGAACTACTAATCGAACACTGTGTAAATCATTATAGACCTCTAGCGCGCAAAGTTAAAGCGCGGATTTGTTTCATTAATTAATTGTTGTAAAAACACTTCAAAACTTTATTTTAAAGATACTTAGAAAGATTGATAGATTTTAAAAAATAAATAAAAATTGGGGGAAAGGGAAAAGTGAGTTGCAGCGTGTGAATCAAATTAATTGTTTTTATAAGCTGATTATTCAAATATGTCCTCTAAAATGACACTCGCTTAACACATTTAAGCACAGAAATATTTAATGGTTATACTTTAATTCAGTGGCCCATACGAGCTCTGATGAATTGTGATCGTATGTTTTCGCCTCGCAGTGTGCCTGTGGTCTGTGTGTGAAAGTGACGGAAATGAAGTCTACATTTAAATACTGTTTGGTGAAAAGTAAGATAAGTAGCCTATTGAACAATAAACATCAGTGCTGATCGGTGTTCAGAAACTATAAATAACCCGACTTATTAAAATAGCCTCGACATAGCCTAAATATGAATGAATCAACCGCTACACAGAAATAAGACTTTTGACAAGAATAAAAAGTATTTTTTCCCCCCATTTTCGGTTTCTTGTACATTCGGTTCTGCCTGGGTTCTTTATTAAATAAAAAAAGTAAATGTTTACCCTACTAATGCAAAATGACTGTCATGACACAAAAGGCAGGAATGAAAATTACAGTTAATAATAAAACACAAACGTCTCAAAAATACATATATTTAAACACCCTACATTTGTATTATAATAATCGTGTTTGGCTATTCTTTTTTCTCTCTCTCTCTCCCTCACACACGCACACGAAACTGACTGTGTGGAATCGTTACAGTTTCCTTTTCCTCCACATCGTGCTTTAGTGAGGACAGGGAATAGCTCTGCTCCATATATTTGGCTTTCAAAGCTGTAAACAATTTCCCGGCCAAACAAGGGATAAACTCCGTTTATCCGTTAAACTCAAGGTCTACCGATTAAGCTCTAAAAATTTCACATGAAGCCATCGCCAAAATGCACTGCTGCTGACACAAATCACTTTATTTGAATTCAATGGAATAACAGGAAACACAAAGTAATTAATCGGAGACAATACATCGAAATGCCTCGTACAAAATGACTAGTCTTAGTATTATAGCTGGTGTAAACTCTTGGAAATCGTGTGCCTTCGTTTTGGGTTGTTAAAAAAAAAAAAAAAATCTAAACTTCACAAAATGACCGTACAACACAGCGCATAATTAGCTATATTTCATAAACATGATTGTATACCGCCCAGGAAAGCATATTTCAAGTCGATATGCTAAGCTCTCTCAGTATCTAGGTTGCTTATTTAGAGGAATTAAATGATATTTGTAATATTGCTACGTAGTAAGGTACACACCACACTTCGGTAAAAAAAAAAAAAAAGTGCCATAAAAGGAATAAAGAGGAACTAATCAAAGCCTGATTTGCAGTTGATTTCTTTGATGTTGTTGTAATTGCGATTAATGCATGTCTCCTATTTGAGCAAGTAGAAAATCAGAGTCACTAGACAAGCAACCAGAATAAACTCCTGAAATTGACTAAATTGTAAACAGGAAAATCATAACATTTGTCAAAGATTGTGCATGATCGCAAATACAAATACAAAATAATAATAATAATAATATATATATAACTTTAGTCATTCACATTGTTGATGAAATATTGCTAAGAAGCTGGTAAGTCTGCAATTCTAAAGCCACCACAATCATTTCAGTGATTATTAAAAAAGCCATATCACTACAAAGATTTTACTTTCTGTCCCCCAGCCCACAATTGTACATTAGAGCAAACAAGCTTTATAAAATCACAAACCCTGATTGTAGTCGCATTAACAGCAGAGACATTGGGCCAAACAGCAGTTTGTGAATCAAATGCCACTCATTCACCTCTAATGAAACGTGTTTGCCAAGAGAATATAAAACAGGACTTCTTAAGCAAGACTTTTGCAGTAAAGTCATTCAGACGAAAGAAAAACAAACATTCTTTATAAAGAGCCATGAAATCTTCAGCATGCAAGAACAAAAATACAGGGAATCAACACACATAACATTATTAGGCAGTGCCATATCTTCAGCATCGAGTTACAAACTGACATACCTCCATGACTTTGGACATAAATCGTATACCTGAGCTGCAGGACTAATCTAAAATTGGGGATTCAAAAACACATCATCAGGTTCGTTATTCCTGAGGGAAATTTATTTTGAGAAGTGCTTCCCCTGAAACTCAATATATAAGAAACAGATTGCTTTTAATATCAGTGCTTATTCCTTAATTAAAATATGGAACGGGAAAAAAAAAAAAAGGAATTACCAATGTTGTACTGATTGTACATCATTAGTATTAGTGCCATAAATGTTGAAACTGCTAAGAAATCAATTTAAAAGAAACAACAACAACAAAAAAAAAAAACAGCCTCTGTATAAATTAAAATCAGTGCAGGTCATATGCGGAACTTGTGATATTACCTTACAGCCTTTTCTAAATAAATGAAGATGCGTTTCATTCGATCTTGCCTTATTCGGTGTTGATTTCTATCAATCCTGAACAGTAAACGCTCTGTTGTTAAAGCTCATTTATGGAAACCAAGAAGATGAGCCGTCTAGCCACTCTTGAGAAAAGTAAGAGAAAAACAATCAAAAACGGCTGTCGTTACAGTCAAAGACGTAATCACAGTGCATATTGACTGATTTGGAGTTATTTCTGAGAAAGTGGATGTCTGTGCTGCAGCTGTTGATGGACTTTGTCAGTTTGTAACAAAAATTAAATGATTGAGTAACGTGCAATAGTACAACCTCCACCACATCCTAAAAAAACACATTCAGTCAGAAAACATTCCAACTCAAATCTCCATTGCCTTTCAGACTGCCAACAATTCTACTTGCAGGACCATCGTCAGGTGGTCGAGCTTTTGGTCAGGCGCTGGTTTCCTGTTTGTGACGTTGGCTGCGGGCCTTGTACACCTCAATCAAGAGGTCTTTCACGTACTGGATCTCTCGTTCCACCGATTCTGCCTTGTCCCGTAGCTCACGGTTTCTGCCCTCCAGACCATGAAGCTGTTCCTCCAACGAGTCCAACTCTGCTCGCTTCCTTTGGCGATACCTGTTAAAAACGATTCATACAGAGGCTATTCAGTTTTACTTACAGAAGGTGTGGTCTTTTAAATCCCACAAGCAGCTACTTCGTAATGCCCGCAGGCACTGTAGTCTGAAGCATAATACTATTTTGCCTCTATCAAGCATTTTGTACTTTCATGACTAAGTGTAACTTCAGAACCCCACCAAATTGTCTATGCTTACTCGTCTAGAATACAACTGACACCACTGTGATTCTGAAAATACTCTACCTGTGAGCTGCAGTCTTGTTCTGGTCTCTCTTCTTCTGTTTGCGTACACCATGGGTCACTTCGATTAGTGGCACCTCGAGGTCTGATTTCACAATGCAGGGGTCTTCTTTCAGCACGCAGACTCCTCTGGCACACGGGGACCCCATTTCAGGTCCGTGGCGGTCACCGCTCAGGCAGTCGGGGCTTTGGCCTTCGAGAAAGCCACAGTGGAAGTTATGTTGCCGGTGGATCTCTACGCTCTCCGCCTTCACTGGGTCATTGATGGCCCCAAGGAAGCTGTGGTAGGCCTCTTCTTGGGATGTACTTTGGAGGAAACAGCTTTCGTTGGGTTCCGTCTTCCAGGGGATGTTGGCCTTCGCATCGCTAGCACCATTCTTGGCTTCGCTCATCATCTCTATCTCCGCACTTCCTCCTATGCCGCTTAAATTGGCTTCTCTGACGCCGTACATCATCATTTCGTCTTTCTTGTGGGGAATTTGAATGGATCCGCTAAAGTTGTACCCACCGCCGTCGCCACCGGCCTTGCTCGCACCGACGGCCTCTTCCGTGTAGCGGCAGTTCTTCTCCTCTTTGGGTAAAATGGCGCACCTCCTGATCTCCACTGCACTGCCTAGGCAGTAGCCTTTGCCTACCACCCGCTCATCTTCAGCACAGCTGTAGCTCCCACCAGGTGCAACAGCTGAGTTACCTGAGGAATTTCCTTTGGAACTCCAGATGCTACTCTCGTAGCTGTCACCCACCCTCACCCCATCGGAAACTCTCTTGCGGCTGCAGACGTTGCTGTTAGGGCGGCTGCAACTGTAAGGGGCATGTCTAGGAATCTTGGTACGGCCAATGGGACCCCCACAAAAGCTCAGCAAGTCAAGTTCCCCAGTTGCCAGGGTAACAAGTAGAGGGCTGGATTCGGATTGGTTGGAAGTAGAATATGATGAGTAGGGCAACTGGTAATACGACGGTGGACCGACCGCTGTTGGACCCTTGTCGCATTTGCCCAGTTTGGAGGCTTTTTCTGGGAGTGGGTCAGACAGGAAGTAATCCTCCAGCTGAGCAAGCTCCTCTTGCAGCAGAGAGGTCATGACCTCCAAATCTGAGGGCACCTGGATGTCATGCTGGAGGGGCGAGGGGGGAAGGGATGCATTGGGGGAGGGAGAGGAGTGAGGGGTTGGGAGGTAAGAGGAGAAATCTACTTCTTCCGTCATCCAGTCACTAAGACCATCACCTATGGGGAAAACAGAGGTCAACATGTTAATCATTGGCCTAGAGATCCTATGTAGTACAATTATTTAAACCAAATAAACAACTATACCAGCAGTATTTTAACAACCCGTTAAAAACAAGCAAAAAAAAACCAAATCGCATCTCAGCGTGCTTACTAAATCCAAAATGCGAAAGGTAGCATTAAACTAGCATGTTATCTACAAATAATATAAAATAGATCCACGTTGGTAGTTTTACTCACTGTTCAAGGAGAACGAAATGTGCTGCAGTGCGGTGCCCACCTGAAACTGGGAAAAATAAAAAACTGTATTCACTGCAACTCACCAATTAAGTGCTGGTTCTCCTCTGGCCCCTCCCCTCTGCGCCCCTCCGATTGGCTGTGGTTAGCCTGTGGGTGAGAGAGAGTGAGGGGGTCTGCCGGGCAGACGAGTAGAGTCTTCCAAATGGGTGCTGACATTGTCATCATCCTGTCCGTTGGTCCTACGATTCAAACGTCCGAGCTTACAGTGCACGATAGTGAAGTTTGAGAGTTGAGCCACAGAAAACAGGGCTTGGTGCGCATTATGAAACCTAAAAAAAAAAGAAAAGAAAAAAAAGAGGGAAAATATGATGAGGGACGATACGTTATAACGCATTGCCTATGGAGGTTTCGGTGTATCTGGTATCGAGACGACACTATCACACCAACCATGATTCTTTAGTTGCTCAAGTATTATGGAGGAAAGGAGGGAAAAAAATCATTATGTCCTAGTTGGTGGGACTTTCCATTCTAAACTTATCCTGGCTCTCCTCAAATATCTAAAAATATCTCCAACTGACCATAAATCCATATTTTCAGAGTGTTAACCATGAGAGATGCAGTGCAAACTGAGTAAAATAACTATAACCCCCCCATATCAGCTTAGACACTGGTGATTAGCGAGGGACCAATTTAGAAAACTACCACTCTTACATCCATCAAAGTCCCTTGTGCCCACTTAGGGGAGTTCTACTGAGATCCTAGAGAACCAGGCGAATGCTCTACTTGTGGGAAATTTATTAGCAGCCTAAATATACAAGACACACTCAAATGGAAAGCTTCTTCGGATCATATTTTGGAGCATGTCAATAATAAATCACAATATCAAGAATTTTCATTTTCATTTTAATGTATTTAGTGCTGATTTCTGGACTGTCTTTTGTTTGTATGATGCAACCTAAGGTGCCTCCAAATGCTCTAGTTACCTCTGCACCTGAACTGGATGTCCAGTTTGTTTACAGTCTAAGGTCAGACACTGGAAAATATTTATGCTGACAGAGTCATCCGAGACAACTTTGAAAAACAGCAAAGAGCAGAAATAAAAAGCTCTATTTTCTTCTTCTTTTGCAATCAAGCATTATAAGTCATTTCTAGCGGCATGGCAGGTGCGTAGGGTGCAGACGTCTCTGAACTGGATGTCTGAACTTGGCCAGCACGTGGGTTACAATCTATGACGTAATGCGAAACCAAAGACAGCAATTTTTCGTGCAAGCTTTAAAACCGACACGTGCTTTTTCGCAAAGTGGCATTTTTTAAAGAGAACAAACAACATCCGCTGCATGCAACATGCAACTATACATTAATGTGTCAGATACAGCTGTAAAAATGGGCAAAAGGAAAACATTTGCTAAGAAATAATGAGAGAAGAACCTTTGTAGCCTCAGCACTATTGTTTAAACAGACAGGCAATGCATCTGTTTAACACAGATAATCACTCTATAAAAAGCTGCCAAAAAAACAAGTCTCACTTGAAAGTGCGTAAAAGAATAGAATGAGTGTCAAAATAAATTGAACATGTGAAAATGCTCATTAACTAGTTCAGACTGATTATTGTGGGATCATTCCTAAAGTTGCAAAACTGTGTAGCAACGAGCTGAAAGGAGTTTCTGAAACTTTTTCCAATAAGCAAGACAGCAGTGTGTATAAAACAGCACCTGAAGCACTGTTACAAGTGACAACACTCTGAACAACACTTAAACAAAAGCAATACACCTAAAAAGTACAAAGCCAAGAGACAAAACAACAAAAGCCCGAACAAAGGGACAAAGAGTAAGAAGTTGTACTTACTCCATTCTTGCTTAAATGTTTTGAGCTTGGGGTGCGTTGCAAGAGCAAAGCACGGCGTTTCTTTAGGATCGAAGACTCTACTAAATTAAAAAGCCATGTCTCCTTCGGAGTGTCTAGGACTGAAGTGCTGTTGGTCTTGCTTTGTTGTGATGGAGTTGATGACTGAGAATCGGCTAATTGAGTCAATGCATCAGGTCACCCACACCTAGCAACCAGCTGCGTCACGCGGTCAGCCCCCAGTGCTATAGATTCCTCCGCCCTATGGGTGTATTGGTCGAGATAAATTTCACACTTCGGGTTGGCGAAAACGCCCACAAGAATTAGCACTCGCTTTCTCAACGACTTCCGAGAAAACACAAAATCCCGCTGGCACGTCCCCTAACTTAAAACTACTAGGGGTTTGAGGCTCTGAGAGAAGAATGTGTAATGAAAGCGGCTGTTCGCGAGAGTTTGGATGATTATCATACATACAGTTGCAGTATCTGGTTATACATAAAATATTCACATCATAACACGCATAGCATACTCTCCCGTTCAAATATGTATTGTTTCACAGGGACTACTTGATTTCTTCTAGCGAGGAAGAACACTTTCTGCTACCCAGGAGATACGTGGCTGTTGTTGCAGGTTAGTTGCATCAGCGCTTCAAGCTGCTAGCAGATTCGCTGGACGGACCGAACCTGTCGTGCAGCGATTGGCTGGAGAGGAACTGTTGTGTTCTCTCATTGGCTGCCGCTACAGAGACGTTGCTTCCCAGTGGTCTTCGGTTTTCCACTCTCCGTGCACATGTTTCACGTAAACATCCCGAGAGCACATTCTGAGAGTGGTTAAACTTTCATGTCGCGGAAGGGCAGTTTACGGAACTTTACTGACAAAACATTGTAACATTAGTTGTGGCATTTGCTGATACGCGTTTTGGACGCTCCCCTCTTAAAATGTTGTACTTAGCGGTTCAGTTGAGTTGTAGCCTACTAAGTTCTGTATTTCAATTTTTTGCTTTCATTTAGACTGTAGGGAGATTCAATTGTGTACTCTACATTTTAATATAATACGTTTGAAATAAATTTGATAAGTAGACTTATGCGTAGGTTTAATATTAGTATTTGATTTACTAAAGCCGATAGCTTATTTACATGTTTGCTTAATTTAACTGAACTGCAGTTACTCAGAAGAGCTGTAAAAGCGTATATGATAGTTTACATTAACTCTGTTTACATATATAGAGTATTCTAATGTAGCGCGTGTAACAGGTGGCGTCTTTAACGTCATTAAATCCATTTCAGCATCAGCATTTCTACAACTGCCCCTGGGAGAAGCGAATGAAACAAACGCTATCTAGCAGGAAAAAGAAAAGAGATAGTCTTTTATCCATTGTATGCTATATTTTGATAATTTCATCTGAACTTCAGAAGGACCGGCGCCACATTATGCTGAGCTATTCAAGTCATGCGCGGTCACAGTGAGACGAGACAAATTACCCTCAAACTCACAAGTACATCTCGTTTAATTCCCGTTAATAACGGTTTTTCAAAGAATCAAGCTTTGTTTTCCCCCCTCAGCAAATCCTAAAGCTGATTGAAGGAGCTATGTCTTCCTGTTGCTATAGTAATAGCGAACACTGCCCCCTATTTTAGACATGTTTTCTGGTTGCTGTTGCCATGGGATTTGCAACGAGCGCTCTCGCTCCCTCTTTCTGCCCGTGTTTTTCAGTTTTGTCTCTGTTGAATTACATTGACATTCACCGAAAAGTTACTTTAGTCTTAAACTGCAACAAGTTTCTTTAAATAATGTTTCACTGAAATTACTTTTCCGCTATATTGTGTCGACACGCCCTTTAGACCTCACAGTCCGCCGCAGTCCTCACAAATGTTGAGTTAAGTAGTCACCAATGGCTTTTTTAATATAAAACTTAGCTTTTTGGTTCATGGGGGGGATATGTAATGAAACGTAGAAGCGCTAAACATCTCGCAAAACATGGAAAAAGCCAAAAGACAGAAAAGTTTAAAACTGTCAGGTGGAAGCTTTTAGCAGGAGCTAACGGCTTCCTCGACTGACGAGAAATTGATTTTATTTACACTTAATAGCCCTGCGTGAACCAAGATGACACCTGCTTTCTCGAGGAGCAGTCAGAGAGCGACGGGATCAAAGAGGGGCTTCTGAAGGTACTGTGATACTGTAATTCCTCTTGTGAGTCGGCTCAGCCTCGCAGTTGTAGAAGTGAGGCCTGATGCAATCTTCGTGACCGCAGTCGTAACGTTGAAGAGACTGAGATAATAATGGTTGTTGAAGTGTGGGATCTCTCCCAGGAAAGCGCTGACTCTCCCAACTCGCCGTGTCTTAATTGGTCCGTGGGGGCGCCCTGTTTGCGCAAAGCGTGAGAGAAAGTCAGCAATACACACACACACACACACACACACACACACACACACACACACACGGGCACTTCAGCCACAGACTGCTCCAGTGCTGTTGGGCCATCATACTTGAGTTTCTGTTTGTATTGAGATTTTTCCGCCTTAAATAGCTGATGTTGCAAATAGAGACGTTGGTCCAGGCCGTGGCGTTAATTAATCACAGCTTTTGAGGATTAAAAATGCTGCTTGGAGTGATAAATCTGTTCCCCTCCATAAATCCAGCTGTCCATATGTGGAACAATTAAACTAAGCTCATTCAAGATGCAGTTTTTAGGGTGCGTGTGTCTAAATCGATAAATACTATTAAAAGCAAATCTTATGATTTTAATTTTGTTTCGTTTGCTTTGTTTTGACTTTTTAGAGCCCTCTCTGGCACTCTGTATGTTAGTCAGAAAATAAGTAAGGAGTGGGTGAGAGAGCAAACGCACCATGCCAAGTTCATGTATAGCACACATTAGTAACAGTTACATCACAATTTCATCACCATCTCCTTCTGAATTCATTGTTGTCTTTTTTTCCATTCCCCTGCACGAGCGATCAAATCGTTTCAAGTTTCGATCACTTGCTATAACTTTTTTTTTTTTTTAGTTTTATAACATCCAACGGGAATCATCTCAGCAAAATGACTCTTATTTCATTTCCCACCGAAGCGCCGTATCGTGGGAATCGGGATAACCTCTCAACAGGTTTCAAGAGGTTTGACGGCCGCCTTCCCCCAAACGTGTCCTATTTAGAATAACAAACTTGCGAGATAAAGATAATGTGACTAATAACCCGTGTTGCATGGCGTGAACCAACCGCAGTTATTTCATTGACTGTTCCTTCGGGAACGCGAGGCAGCGTTAAAGTTGTTTGATTTTGAGAAAGTGCATTTGTCTGGCGCTTCCCGCGGGACGCCGCTGCTGTGTTTGGGGTGCGTCTCGCATCTCAAACTAAAACACGAGACACTCAAGGACAAACTCAAGGAGTTTTTCGAGTTGGTATTTCCCCCACCCCTGGTGTATTATTTATTTATTTATTTTCTGAATGGTTATTATTTACGTTTATGCGAATTTACATTTGTAAACAGCGAAAGCTCCAGTGCGTCTGAAGGAGCGCGCTCGCCGCTTCGGTGTGAAGATGCTCGCGCTTCTCATGGTTGGATTAGGTCGGTTGATCACGGCTTCAAAGTGGAGGGCTCTCGATTCCCGAGTGGCTCCCCTCAAATGTCTCCGAGTTGATCTTCACCACCGGCTCAACAGTTGATCATGTCAGCTCAGTCCCTCGTGATTTTAAGGCACAAACCTTCCCCTCTTGCTTTGATATATGTGAGACTTCAACTGCTCTTTGAAACTCGAAGATCTTGTAGGTTTAATTAGCGTCTTTGTTGTTTGTTTACACGTTACGTTTTTGAACTAAAAGCGACGTCCTTATTTCAATTTGTTATTAAAAATTAGCGTGCCGTTCTTTGCATTTATTATCTTTGTTAGGTTGGTTCCTTTTGCTTTTATGTTGCTTAATTTTAAAGTGAGATGAATTAGCATCAAGTGATAAATTAATTGGTGAGCTTCTGCTGGTGGAGACAGATGGCATCATTATAACGCTGATGACATTTGTAGTTGCATTTAACTGTTATGGTAATGACTGGGTGCGAGGCAGAGAAGAAAACAAGCTCAGGGCCCCGGGGCCTCAGCAGAACACAGAGCGGAACACAGATCCAGCCCTCGCATCTGGAGCATGAAAACACGCGCTGAAGCGGTGAGACGTGACGAGTTGCGCCCTCTACCGGGCACACGGGGAAAACCAACCGCTTCACGAGCGAGCGCTCGGTTTGTTCTCCAGACATAATCCCTCAAACAGAGAAATGCAAAAAGGAGAATTTAAATAGTGATTCTTTTTTTGTGTGTGTGAAGTACAACTGTTTCGACCTGATTTCCACTGAAATGGAAAAAAAAAAAAATACAATTAAAGAGTGCTGAAATTTTTATTATTATTACTTGGTCTCATTATGGAAGCCTTAAGAACATGAAAATATACTTTTGGAACATAATTCAGGTCTGAAGGGGTTAAATTGTTTCTTTGTCAAAATAAAAAAAAAATACACTTTTTTTGTTTTCATTTTTAAATTGTTAATACTGTGGGACTGTCTTGGGAAATTCCCTGTCCATTAACAGATACAGTTGTATCTGTGTGTTCTCCAGTTACAGAGAAGAGTCTTTTATAACTGAACCCTCACATTGCCTGACAATGCATACGGAACTGACCCATGGTGTCATAAATATGATTTGCCAGTTATGTTTTGTCTGTTAGGCAAATTTAGCACTGGTTATGGCATAGTAGTTTGTGCAATGTGACTGATAATATTTTAGGCATAAAATATTGTCAGAGGATCCTATTTTGTAAATTATTTAAATGCATGGATCAATGTGGTTATACCAATATGATTACATGCCTACAGAGAGTTATATTTTTATCAGGGAACTTTATATACATGATTTGTTAGGGCTTGTTATAACACAGGGAAGTTGTCACAATTTCTCAATAACCAATGTTTGAGTTAAATGTTCAATTACAAACTGTTGATTATTTTTCTCTTCCCAACTAAATTAAGATATTAAGAATATTTTAGTTACATCTGTGAACAAAATAAAACCACACTGAGATACGTTCAGATAAGAGTCAACTATATAACAATGTATCTCAAACAATTTAAATATATATTTTTTTAAAGTTATTTTTTTCTTTTTTATATGTTACCCTTTCTCCTCTGCATTGTCATAAATTGTTATGTAACAATTGTTTTAGATTTTTAACTGTTGTCCCACTGCTTGTGTTCAATGAACTACTTTTTTTTTTTTTTTTTCACCTGGGCAATAGTATAAAATATTATTGCCAAATATTAAAAGCAATCAAGTCAAGTTATTAGCATTTGTCTCTATGCAGAAATTGACTTAAGAATAAACCAAGCCTGAGAAATATTCACTATAGTAAAATGTGTGACAACTAGCTCAGCTCTCCCCTATATGAGCAGAAGAAAACACTATTTTGTCAGACTTTTTTTTTTTATTTGCCTCAGAGTATATGCTACTTGTTTCTGTCAAATGAAAAAAAGTTAATATTTAGAAATACATTGTTAGTGTTGTAACACTGAATTATCAAAAGTTCACACTGTTCTTCTCATTAAAGAGGATATCAATAATCTGAACAGCACAATACACAAAATATCGGATTATAAGTGGCACATCCACACATTTTTTAAAACCCTGAAATAAAAGATGTGCAAGTCAGAGTACACATATCAACATGGGTGAAGACAACTTTGGCAAGACGAAACCTGTCGGTACAAAAGTACCAAGGTCTTGAAAACAAAAAATATTTACTGCAATGGTCCCCCACCAAATAATCTTGTATGATAAAGTTACAAATCAGGTAGCAGGCCTACAGTTTTTAGTTACATATCTGAGCACCCGAGCCATTTGTTTAATAATATTTGCAGCAAAGAACATTATATATATATATCTGACACATACAGCACATGAAATGCGTTAAAATATCTTTCATAGCCATTTAAAATGTGAATGCTGACTTTCTACCTAAAAAGAGATTATGACTGCTATCATGTACTATTAAATTTCATCTCATTGTAACCATGTAACTGCACCTAAATAACTAGAAGTAAAGAGGTAATACACTGATGTATATACACCTGAATACTTGGCACCATACAACTGTAGAGATTTAAAAAAAAAAAAAAAAAAAAGTACTGAGTCTATGATTGATTTGAAATGCCATAAAATACTGTAAGCTCTGTAACTGTCTCCTGTCTCTGTATTACAACAATACAGAGATAAACATTCTTCACTTCCACTATTTCCATCCATATATATATATATATATATATATATATATATATATATATATATATATATATATATAAAATGTACATTTTCAGCTTCTCTTTTTAGTAACATAAAATCTGACCATCAGTTGCACAATAATCAGGCCAGCCTGCTTCCAGTTCTTCTCTTGTCACGATGACAAGGAAATCAGTCAGTGCTGGCTGAAGTTTTTAAACATAATTTTGCATATGTTACATGTCCTGTTAAATGAGTCCTGCCCGCTCTCACATCATTGCAGGCAGAATTGAATCCACTCTCCCTCAGGTCATAAACTGCGTGTAGCCCTCGGCACCGGTTACTATGACGTCCATCCAAATGCGCATGGCCTCTGGGGACGGTGCCACCATGAAATAAAGTCGATCGTGAGTCTTCACACAAAAGGTTAGCGAAGGATTCGGACTCTGTAAGGACAGAAAAAAAAGACAAAGTGTGTGTTAAAGTGTGAGAAGACGGAGAACAGCAGGGCAGGAAAAAAGGCATGTCGTTGAAGAGGAAAAAAAGCAAGCATGACGAAATGTACATGAACATGAAGCCGCCTTTGATCTCTTTTGCCTTCTGTTGTAAGAAATTCTCTTTATAAAAAGACGCCTGTCTGTTTAAACTTTCACTGTGTGCTCACCAAAGTTGGTGGTGTAGTGTGAGTGGTATGGAGCTTGATTTGTTGATGTTGACAGTAAACAGGAGGTGTTAAAAAAGTACTTGTTACCTTAGTTGCGCTGCGCAGGTGATCGTAATACACCTCTTCTATGGCTTGGAAGTAGATGACACCCTTTAATTTGGTCTCATGTTTATCTGAGGAGCAAAAACCATGAGGAAAATGAAAATTCTGTTAATAGAATTTTTTTTCGTACTGATCAGCTTTGTTATTCATTAAGAAGAGATTACATTTGCCAGTTCCCATTTGTAGATTATTTGCATTACACAATACATCTGTATCATTTGTTTTGCATTTCAGTAATATCTTTTTAAATATCTTTTATTCCTAGATATTATAATAATAAAAAAGGGAAAAACTTTTGAAAAGCTTTGCCGCAGGGATTGAACACGTACGTGGTATAAGTGAATCGTAGCGCACAGAGCGATTCACCTAAAAGCATTGTCTGTCTCAATTTAACACTGTCTGCCACCCACTGCAGCTTCTCTGACAGACTTCCCTTTTCGCTACTTAGCGCAAATTAACACCTCTCTTCAGATTGATTCTATCCGGTAGATGATTTGAAACCACTGTTTTAGGCTTGTCAGCCTCCAGTGAGCTCCCTCGCACCTGTCGACGCTTAAGATTTATTACTTTCCCTTTTGAACAGTTTTTTTTTTCTTGGCTTGCCTCCATTCGTTACACAAATCTGCTTAGTAATGGGATAAATTGTTTTTGTTTCATGTTTTTGAAGAGTTGTAAGTGCAGTATTGTTACTTAGAACTGAGCCAGGGGTAAATCTACACCCCCATCCCTCACAAACGCTGGGCTAGAGAAAGTATTGCAGTTTATTTCATCATCATCATCACCATCATCATCATCACTACTAACATGGGGAGTGAGGGGGTGAAAAGGCTACACACATGAGCAAAGCATATGTGTGAGAAAGAGAGAGAACATCTAAAAGACAGATAGGATGATTGGAAATCGAGCAAACCCAGATAAAACATTTCACCAGAATATGCCACTTTGTCAGTGCCGGTGGAATTGTTTTTGTTTGTTTAACCTTCTTATTTCTTCTCTTTTTCTTTTTTCACCTACATATTTTGAATTATACCAAGTACTGTCCATTATACCATATGTACTGTCCCTTTTATCACATCAGAAAAACAATGTGCTTTCTTTTAGACTTAAATTCAACACACTACCAATTTGTCAAAATAAATTTGTTTTATAATTACATATGTGACCCTGGACCACAAAACCAGTCTCAAGTCGTACAGGTATATTTGTAGCAATAGCCAAAAATACATTGTATGGGTTAAAATAGATATTTTGTCAATTTCTTAACATAAATATATCAAAACTTCATTTTTGATTAGTAATATGCATTGCTAAGAACTTAATTTGGACAACTTTAAAGGCGATTTTCTCAATATTTTGATTTTTTTTGCACCCTCAGATTCTAGATTTTCAAATAGTTGTATCTCGGCCAAATATTGTCTGATATATCAATCAGATTTATTGAGCTTTCAGATGATGTATAATTCTCAATTTTGAAAAACTGACACTTAAGACTGGTTTTGTGGTCCAGGGTCACATATAGAAAAAACATTTCAAAATAAAAAAATCATTACAACTATTTGCCGACAATTTATTTAGGAATAAATACAACAATTATCTTACCTACGTAATAAGAGAAGGTCCTTTTAAGTCGATCAAAGACAAACCAGCGTTTTTTCCAAGATTTGATCTTGCCGCCCATCTTCACAAGATGGCCCTTGCACATTTTCTCTGTAACAATGACATTTGCACATGTGTCCACGCAGTGGCCTGATGACTCCACATGAGAACGCAGGTCAAACTCCTCTTTTCGAATAGGCAGGTAGCGCGTCATTGGCCGAGCCTGAGGAGGGCAGAGCTCGGATTAGCTACTGTCTCAAATATTTCCATAAAACTGACTTGCTCAGGTACACATAATAACAATACATTTCATGGAAACATAACATGATCATTTTAAAGTTGTGATTACTACATTTAAGAATTGTCAATTCATACAGTAGTGAAAATCACAGGTTGATTTCATTGTTTTGGTAATGTCACTTAACGGTGTTCAAAACATTGGTGTCCTACTGCCCTGCCCTTCCTTGCCTCTGTCTTACACCCCTCCTCTTCCTCCCATCTTATCTTCTTTCTGCTGTCTCCCTCTCACCATCTGTCTGCGTGTCTCCTCTCATCCACCTGCTGTGCGGAGCTGCTCTCTGTGCATTCATGCCTCCCGTCTGGCCCAGTCAAGCTGAGCCAGTGACCTCATAAAGACTTTTAAAGAGCAACTCAAAACATTCACTGACCTTAGAGCGGAACCAGCGAAGCTCACTGCTGGGTTCAGAGAGACTGTCTGTTCGAGTGTGTGTAGGCGCTACTCTACTGTGTGCGCTCCGAACACTTCTATTTTTAACACTAACATGGTGTTATGTTTTATATACACACATTATATTATACTACAGATTTAGTTAATGCTTATTCAACTAGTTAGAAATGTAATAAGCTAAAGGGCTCCTCTATTTTATAGGTTTCTGCATGTTGTTGATGTCACACTGACTTCGATTTCAAAATTGCTTCACTACTTTCTTTTTTTTATATTTTGCCAAGCTACTTATGCCATCATTTTTTTTCATGAATTCATCTTTTATTTTCTTTTTTTTTTATAATTGCTGGAGTATTAGACCTAGACACCGTTTTTAAAGATTATTTTAAATTAAATAAATTAAAATAATTAAATAACAAAATAATATAATTAATAAAAAATAAATAAATAATACAAATCTTAAATAAAAATATCAAAATCACTTATAAGCGGTGTATTCAAGTAATTTCTTAGTTTTAATTATATTTTTGATGTATTTTTGAATAACCTTAGTGCCACATCACTGACCCAAATATACGTTCATTCATATATAAATATGAATGTACATGAACTACTGATCTATAAAGCATTATGATTATAAATATTAATATTTATTAATGACTTATTAATGCAAGCCTTATGTACTGTCCCTTTTATCTCACTGGGAAATGTGAGGACTTTATGTCTGCTTCATAAAAGACTGGGTAGCTATCTGAGAGCAGTTCATTGAGGTGTTCACCAGACGTACTGACCTGGGAACACTGTTTCTCTCTCAGCTTGACCTCTTCCTCCACAAGTCTCTGTCTGTGCGCAGTCTCATCCTGCAGCCTCCTCTCCACCTCCTCTCGCCGCCTTCTCTCAGCCTCCAGCATCTGCTTTCGTGCCTGGACTTCCCTCTCCTGACACACACACACACACAAAAAAAAAAAAAAAAGACAGACAGATTAAGACACAGAGGGGCTTCACATCTACTGTGAGAAGATTTAATAGGCAACAGGGAAAAAAATACATACAAATACATAAAATACACAGTGCGGTGCGGGGTGACTGGGGATGCATGAAAAAATAATTCAGCAAGAGATTGTCTGAGTGAGTATTACTGTCGGAGAGCTTGTTAAGATCCAGCCTTTCATGTCTATCACTCTTTGTAGGTAAGAAACAATCTTTAATGCAGTAATGCCAAAGGGACCAGGGGCTTCCTTTTTAAATTCATGAAAAAGATCTCTTTTATATGAGAGACAGGGAGAGGGATAGATTATATTTCACAGACAATTAAAGATTAATAGTACTCACTCGACTCTCCACCAGTCTGGCTTTCTCCTGCTGGGCCTCCTTCAACATCTTCTCCATCTCCTCCAGCCTCAGTCCTGCCAGCCCATTGCTGCTGAGGGAGAAACACATGGTTACTGTTGCTGCGGTGCTTGCAGTGGCAGAAGACGACACTGGGCCTGAGTGCTCACTCTAGACAGATCACAACAGTCTTCATACAAATTCCACTGAATATTACAGAAGTGTCGTTAAAAAAAAAAAAAAATTAAATGATTATATATATTTAAAAAAAATTATATTTTCAAAAGAATTAAATATTCTACCATTTAGAAGTTAGGGGTTGGTATGTTTTTTGTGTTTTTAAAAATTCTATTATGCTCACCAAGGCTGCATTTATTTTATTAAACAAAGTAAAAACAGTGCATTTATGTAATAGTATAATAATTTAAAATAACCATTTTCTATTTCTATTTTATATATATTTTTAAATTCAGTAGCCGATACTCCAGTATTTAATTTCACATGATCCTCTCCTTTCTAATAATGTTCAAGACATCTTTTTATTATCAATGTTGAAAACAGAGCTGCTTAATATTTTTGTGGAAACTGTGATGCAGGATTTTTTGATCAACAGAAAATACAGAAGAAAAGCATTTACTGGATTGTATCTAACTATTTAAAAGTGTTTACTGTCCCTTTTGAACAGCAGTGTGTATTTAATAATGTAGCACAATTAGTTTGGTTAAAATTGCATGTGGTAAAATGTCTAAATACGATTTGATAAAGTAGCAAGATGCTTTGTTTTGACTTTTTTTCCCCCACTCCCGGCAATGTCTTATCTTTCCTAAGCCCTAGGCAACCACGTTTTTTGCCAGGTTAAAAAATAAAAAATCATGCTCCTTCCTGCTGGGTCAGGAGTACAGTATGTTATTTTTTTTTTCTATTTCACTTTTAAGTAAGGACCTACATGCTTTTTTGATGGGCCTCCTTTACCAGCTCAAAGGAAAAGGTTGATTGAGGGTGAGCAGGGCTGTAGTAGTTTAAAACTGCTGAAACATCTAACCGAAATGTAAGAATGCATGGTCAAAGATTCTCGTTCAGACTATCGATGCTGAAATGTAGGGCAACATCAAGAGAATGTCTTTTCATGACTTCAACATCTGACGAAACACCTGAAGCCTCCCTGGCTCCAAGGAGCACATACTTTAAAATGACATTCTATGCTCGTTCTGCCTCGGGACAAGACCAAACTTTGAAGACGAGAAGAATAGCGTGTCTCTTTGTGTCGATGTATGTGTTGTCATGGAAACAACCCAAGATCTATTCTGGGAAAAGGATGAAAAAAAAACATTTATGGGGAAAATGGGCAGCGTGACCCGTTGTCAGGGGAATGGAGGCAGAACGAAGGGTTCCCTTGACAACTGTGTCTCACCTTTCAGGTGAACAGGCGGAGTTGTTGCCAGTAGATACGCTGGTCTCCACGCTGTCAGAGCTCTCCAAACTCAGAGTGTCATACGTTGACTCTCCAGCTGGAGGTGCTTGGTGGTGCAGAATGGAGTGGTGAACCATGGGAGCACCTGAAGGTGGGAAAGGGGAGTGAGAGCCCTGCGGTGCCCCCCAGTGGCTCTGTTTAGCATCTGTAAGCCTGATTCTGGAATCATCACACGTATAGAGCCCTAGAAAAATACATCCAGAGAAGACCAATAAAAACACAGATCTGTACAGTATGTCTACAACCACCATTATATTATATGGCGCAGCAACTTAAATTATTCAACACACACTGTTTACAAAGTAATATGAGTGATGGCTACCTCTGCACTGTAGATCCAACTGTCTCTTGGAATCTAAGTCCAAATAAGCAGGAGACAGGTCTGGGAGACTCTGAAGATAAAAAGAAAAGATATATAGAAAGTGACACATTTGCAAGTATTTATACAGTTATAATGGAGCAACAGTGGGGGTTGAAGGATTAAATACACATTATGCGTCAACTTTGTCTTTGAAGTAAGATGAATTATTGTTTTAGTCCAACCTCAAATTCTCCTCAAATTCAATTTCAAGTTCTTTCTCTCATAAAATCTGTTAATTACACAGTCTTGTCAAGTTTTCAAATACTTTATTTTGCCTCAAATCAAAGTCTATAATGTTGTGATTCACCTCACTACTAGTTGGATTGGTTCATCACTAATATCTCTTTGTAATCAGGGATTTTTTTCTAAGGAGAAAATACTCTTGCACGCCAAACTTCAGCCATGCAAAAGGGTTAGTTCACACAAAAATGAAAATTCTATCATTAAGTACTCACCCTCATATCGTTAGAAACCCGTAAGACTTTTGTTCATCTTTGGAACACAAATTAAGATATTTTTTATGATATCTGAGAACTTTCTGGGTCACAAGAAATTCTTCTCTTCTGGGTCAGTTTTCATCGCCATTTATGAGGCCACGAGTACCACGACGCATGCGTTCTGATGTATAATACACATGGACTATTTTATCGATGTCCTTACTACCTTTCTGGACCTTGAACGTGGTAGTTCCATTGTTGTCTTTTCAGGGTCAGAAAGCTCTTGGATTTCATCAAAGATATCTTTATTTGTGTTCTGAAGCTGAACAAAGGTCTTACAGGTTTGGAACAACATGATGGTGAGTAATTAATGACAGGTGAACTAACCCTTTAAGTTGCTTTCAAAAATGCAGACTGTTTATTGTAGCCTCTTCTAGACAACAGTCAGAGGTTATGGTTTAAACAGTCTTACTTTGGTGGGTGTGTTTCTGCCTGATGTGGTCATACTGGAAGGCGGGGGTGTAAAGGTACCGTTGGTCTGTCCCAGCTCACCGTCCTGTTTATAGATCTGACAACAAAACATCTCAGTGTTTATTCATCCCTCATTTGTTCATATTCTCCATCCAATATGACAACTATGGCAACTTGCCCCCACAGCAAAGAAGAAGACCACACCAAAGCAACCAAACCCGGCAACAAAGACCGAACCTCAAGCACTTTACATAAAAGTACTGAAATAATTTTTGGCGAGATTCAAAACGAAAGGTACACTAAGGACAGATAACTTAAGGACAGAAAAAGGATAAAGGATGCAAGCAGAAGAGAAGACAGACAAATGAAGAGAGTTTACCTGCATAGGTTTACGTGAGGAGATACACTTAGCTGGCAGAGGGGGAGGACAAGCATGACTGGACTCCCCAACTGCCATAATCTCCTGGTACCAGCGCTCTGAATCTAGCCTGGGGATTGAGGGCCTACTCCATGCAGGCTGGGTCTGAAGTGCAGTCCAGGTAAAGGGAGGATGGATGGAGAAAAGAGGAAAAATTGATACAGCAAGGAAAGAAGAGATACATGCATTGAAAGTATGGAGTCGTAAATTAAAAGTATGTCTCATAAAACCACAGAACCTCAAAATTCCACCTCATTCATCTCTCTACTCAACAAGAACCAACCAGATTGACACAAGCTATGGTAAATAAAACTACAAACACATCAACACCAGGAAGTAACACACACCTCAACAGGAAGTGACTGGGAGGAGCCACACTTGGATGCATGGCTGGAGTGGACAGGGTCAGCGACAATAGCTTGGAATGATTGGACTGAAGATGTGGGGGAGGGGTCAACTTTGGGCATCCCGAACAGCTGGTTTAACTGACCGACTGTCACATACTCCTTCATACAATCAAACAATCAAACAAATCACACACAAACACAAAATGTAATGAGTGCATTTTAGGTATACAAAAGCATAAAGCTGGCATAGCACAGGCAGAGGATACAACAACGACAAAGACAGCTGGAAAGACACAGGAAGAAATGAAAAATAAGAGTTTCAAGAGAAGACAGCCAGTGGGTTATTCTGACAGCATCATAAAAAGAAAAGCCGCAAACTAGGAATAAATGGCATTGGAAAGGGAAACAGGAGGTGGTGAGGCAAAGAAAAAGGTTCTGTCGTGGATGAAAGAATGAGTGGAGGAGTCATACCTCACGAGGTGTGTCTGATGTTACAGCCAGCGGTAGACAAAGAGCGTTAGGGAAGGCAGTCTGGGCGGGGATACATCCGTTCCCATACATCTTATATACATCAGAGAGTCTGAGGTACTCCTGAGCACACACATTCATCCATCCGTACACACATCCACAAAGGATATCAGTTCATATCTCAAACGACACTTGAAGAACTGCACCAGAAATCTTCATGCACCCTCTGGATAAAGCATGCTTGCGCCCAACACATCACAAACATGCCACGCACTTCAACATCTCCGATGTCCACACATGCAGCGTGTGTGATACAGAATGTCAATGTCCACAATATCACAGTACTATGATATATGACCATACCATTCATGAATGGCCTAAACATAACAGACTTCATGCGAGACTGAAGCAAACAACACTCACAATGTGCATATTCAAGTCTCAAAAAATATGAAAACCTGTTTGTAACACTGCAACTGTGGCCAGTACAATTGATGAATGCTCAAAAAATGAACATCACAATAAATACCCAACAACTCAAGAAACTTCTGCAAGCATTCCAGGTCTTGACACTACACAACACATATCTGCACTACCATTCAAAAGTTTAGGGTCAGTATTTTTATGACTGATTGAAAGAAAGAAATTAACTTTTATTCAGCGAGGATGCATTAAATTTATCCAAAGTGGCAGTCAAGACATTTACATTATTGCAAAAATGTATATTTCAAATAAATGCTGTTCTTTTGACCTGTTTGCAACACTGATGATAAGAAATCTGAGAACCAAATTAGCATATTAGTAATATTTCTAAAAGATAATGTGACGCTAAAGATGGGAGGAATACCGTTATATTGAATTATAATAACATTTCACAATATTACTGTTTTATTGTATCTTTGAACAATAAATGCAGCAATTTGGTGAGTAAAAAAGTTCTTTCAAAAACATTAAAATATTCTTACTGACCCCAAACTTTTGGTAATGTATGGTAATGTAGGTTATAATGTTTATAAACATCAGTAGGGTTGGGAACCAAAAAAACCTGATTCTAATTTAGAGAGGGTTTGATATTTTTCATTAAGTTCCACAGATGGTTCGCATGTGGGTGGAATACATTTACTGCAATAATTATTCAATTATTCCACAACACTACTATTTATCTGAAAGCGCCAAATATAGGACTCCAAGCCATTCATTTGAATGAAATCAAGCACATTAGAAATCAGTGTAGTGACTGACTGATTGTTCATATGACTGTGTTTTGTCAGTAGTATTCCATAAAAATAAATGAATGAAATTTGTTCAGTACTGTTGTTGTTGTTATTACTGAAACCATCTTATCATTTGGTGATGAAACTGCATTTCTTTTAGTACTGACAAAATCATTAGTGGGGCCATTAAGGAACCATAATCATTAAATTCTTTACAATTCCCATCTCTACTCATCGGCCACACAGAAACATGTTCCTTATGAAGGGTGAAATGACTGAACTGCACAAGCACGCAAGTGCAAATGACATAATGGTGTTGTTAGTTTGTAAATCCCTCACAGCTGTCCTGGGGTCATGCTTTTACCTCCTGTGGCCTGTTAGAATATATTTGAGGGGTAGATCTTTGACAACAAGATGAGGGAAGTAGAGAATTTTGGGTAGGGAGTTCATCTAAAAGGTCAGGTTCACTGATGTAAAGCTCTTCCTGTTTTGAATATAAACACCAAAGTCAGACAGCACCAAAACAGACCAGAACAGTGTTGCACAAACCATGCCAAAGAACATTTTTATACCATTATTTGTCTTATCAAACTTCTTCAGATTCCCTCTACATATTTTATGGCTGATCAAAGAGGCATTGACATGAAGCTTATCGCCGATGGCGATAACCCAGAAACAAACGTGCTCATCACTGCTAAGCGGGAGTCAAGGATATCCCCACGGACACCACTACCATCAGGATGTACACAACGGTACGTTTATTTCAAACCAATGCACTAAATACTGAGAAACAGCACAGATATCTCATGAATTATAATGATTCTACAAGTTTAGATCACAAGGCTTCTGTATACAGTCAGTTCACAAGCTTAGAGTTACAAAGTAGTTTGTTTGCCAGCCAAAAACGGGTCAATTTCCCATGGGTGAATTAAAGTCATGGCTGTTGAATGCTCTTACCTCCTTCGAGTTGGCAGGCTTGGAGAAAATCTTTCCACCGGTCAGGCTCTGGTATCTCTTCTCCAGGGAAGACAGTCTTTCCTTTTCCTTAAAGAGAAAAGTATACAGGGTCAAATTTACCATTATAGGAATATCCCAGGTTTAATTATAAACAATAAAAAATATCCCAGGTTCATTTTAGTGTTATGTTGTGTATGGGGGTACTTTGTCATGGCAATGAAGTTGTAAAATTGGACAAATTTACTTCAATTGTAATTGGCCCACTGCAACCCATTTTTTATTTTTTTAAATAAATATGTATCTATATTTATTGTGGTTATCAACAATATGCCACAAATTATGTCAGTTGAGCTTAAAGGAGTAGTTCACTTCCAGAATGAAAATTTCCTGGTAATTCACTTAATTGTTATCCAAGATGTTTGTGTCTTTCTCTCTTAAGTCGAAAAGAAATGAAGTTTTTTGAGGAAAACATTCCAGGATGTTTCTCCATATAGTGGACTTCAATGGTGGCTAACAGTTTGAAGGTCCAAACTGCAGTTTCAATGCAGCTCCAAAGGGGTCTAGCAAAAAGATTGGCCAATTTGCTAAAAAATAAAAATGTATATATACTTTTTAACCACAAATACTCATCTTGCAGTAGTTCTGCGATGCACATGCACTTCACACATTGCGTAACCACGTTGGAAAAGTCATGTGCAGTTAGTTTTTCGTCTGTGTATTTAGGTTAAAAAAGGTATCTTAGGGCGAAAAATTCCAGTTCATTTTCTCCACCAATTTAAAAATCGTCCAACGTAATTGTTTTACCTTTTTTGTAAAGGGCATTTGACTTTCTTTGCATGTTTTCTTTGTAAACACTGGGCCGGTACTTCCGCCTACGTCACACGTGCGTGTTTACATAATGTGTGAGGCCAAGCTAGTTCAAGATGAGCATTTGTGGTTAAAAAGTATATGAATTTGTATTTTTCGTATTTTTTATTTTTCCGACCGTTTCGCTAGATAAGACACTTATTCCTCAGCTAGGATCGTGTAAGAGTCCTTTGAAGCTGCACTGAAACTCCAATTTGGACCTTCAACGAACTGGCCACCACTGAAGTCCACTATATGGAGAAAAATCCTGGAATGTTTTCCTCAAAATCCTTTATTTCTTTTCAACTGAAGAAAGAAAGACATGAACATCTTGGATGACACAGGGGTGAGTAAATTATCAGGAAAGTTTCATTTTTTGAAGTGAACTTCTTAAATATTTCTTTAAGTATTAAGGTTTTTTGTTTTTTGGTGTTGAAGACACTTATAGGAACGATAGAAATTAAAAACTGTTCTCAACCTTCTGGAGCATTTGTAGGGCCAGGGTTCTATCTTTGGCCATCCTTTCACAATCCTGAGCTGCCTGAAGTCCAAGTTGGTTAGCCTGGATCTCCAGAGCTGCCATTTTCTCCTACATGTTTAAAAAGGAGGCCGCGGTTGTACGTCATTCCAGCATAATACAGATCAGCCGCTCAATACTGACTTTTGAGTCCTAGAATTAACCTGAGATCAGTGTCATTACCTTCCTTTTGGCCACACTCCGGTGATACTCCGCCTTCTCTTGCAACAGCTGCCTGCTGACCGTCTCCTTCTCCTCTTCTATGCCACTCTCTCGCTCCAACTGGCGGAACTCCAAATCCTCAAAGCGCTTAGTGGCCGACTCCAGTGCCTCCACCTTCTACAGACACACACATGCACAGATGGACAGAGAGACGAAGAGGGAAAGACAGAGGCAGACGAACAGATGGGGGAAACAAACAAGCAGACAGACAAATGTTCCTCAATGACATGCCGAAGAAGATCACTCCGTCTGCCAAACAATGTTTGCTGTATGGAACACCCTTTTTTTCAATGCATCTCCTGAAAAAAACATTTCATACATATCCTCTGTTTGGTGCTTACTGGTTATAAAGAGTACAAAGATACAAAACAATGAGGCGATTCGCTCAGTTCATTATCATATCAGTGAATTAGTAAGGAGATTTAGTAAAAAAGCACTTAAGCAAGAGTGGAAAGCAAAAGACAGACATACAAGTACATGATTTCCATGCATTTTCATTGCCTAGGAGCAGAGGTGCATCATAATGATCATGGTTGTTCAGTGAGTGTGTAAACCCTTTATTGCCATGAGCATATTGTGGCTCGAGAGGTAGCGCAGACATACAGCCAACACACACAGCCATAGGATATTTGTGCAGTTTGTACAGATCCAGATTCTAACAAGCTGCCCAGTTAAGGCTGTTATATCATGTCATGTGTTTTGCCCATTAATTGCTGGTGATACTGGAAGGTGATATACTCCAATAGTTATTGTTATAATGTATTTTGTGAACAAACGTGATTAAATAAGAGTAAATACTTCAATCTTCTTTGTTAATCTCTTATTAGTTGATTTTTTGCTATTTGCTTTGCTTTTATTTAGAGGTGGACAATATATTGGTACCATATATGTTTTCGCACAACATTAGAGATGTTTTTATATAGAGATATTGATATTCAATGTTTGCATGTTAAGTTCCTTTTTATTTGGATTACCCTTGCTAACACAATCATTTAATACTTTAGTACAAGTAATTTTAAATATCCATTTCCATACTGTCAATTCTTATTAAAATATTAGTTTAAACATATAAACAAACTTTACATTTAAAACAACTTAAAACTTATTTTTAATTTATTTAGACAAAATAGCAAAGAACTGTAATATCAGCTTGTTGTATGAGCCAGAATTATAATATTGGTGCTTCAGTTATTTATTTATTTATTTGACAATCTATTTGAAAGTATAACTGTTTTATGGTGTTCTGGCTTATTTTCAAATACTGGCTGGAATAAGCGAACCACCACAAGCATCTCTGTTTAATACACACACAATAATCCAGTAGCAGAGATCTCATTTATGCTACTGCAAACAATGGAGAAAAAATTACTTAATAGCCAGTTTATTTACAAATTACATCCACATAGAATAATTAAAAAGAGTAAAGTCATTTGCAGTTATGTATTTAATTTAATTACCATCGAAGCTTTAGTATTAAAAATGATGAACGAAACACTCCAAAGCCACTGGAGGACTGTTGTGAGAGACTAACAGCAAAACAGCTTTTTATATATTATTTTGTTTTCTTTCCAAAAAAGAGGAATGAAACACTGGAGGCAAAATTTAAAAATAAAAAAGGCAAATTGAAAATTCAACACTAATTACGTGAACTAATTAAAAAAAAAAAAATCACGAGATCAAATCGCAAATAGTTATTTGAATCTACTGACAATCCTACTTTTTTCTTTCTTTTCTCCTGCTTCTCTTTGAAGTGAAGTGGTTGCATACATTCGATAGTCATTGCGACTCTCTTGGGCGGTATCAAAGCACACACTGACCCTGGTCAGCTGTTCCTGTAAGTGCTCCCTCAGTGATTCGGGGCATTTATGAAGCTGGCCCTTCAGCTCACTGTACGAATCCCTCAGCCTGGCCAGGACATCCCGCTCAGCTGAGACTTTTGCTCTCTCCTACAAAAACATTACACACACGTAACATACACACTGGTAAAATACACACGCGGCGAGCCAGTAATGGCGGAGAGGGGTGAAAACAAAGAGGAAACTGCTTAGATAAAGACACCATGCTGTGTTAAAACAGAGGTTTAGATATGGGGTTGCCATGGCAATCAGAGCCCATATTGCAGCAGACTAAATCTGAGCAGAATAAATATTTATACAGCACTCAGTTCTACTCAATACATCTATTCATAAATAATGTTGTAGTATTAAAAAATATCTCCATTTAGCCTCAGGATTGACTGTTATGTGATATCTGATGCCTTTATAACATTTGCACACATTTGTTGATGTGTGAATTTACTTATACTACATTTTTATTATAAATACAGCACATTGACACCTCTTTATATTGCTGTCTAGAACAAGGTGACTGTATTATTAACTACTTTATTTTGCAACCCAGATTTCTGTGCGATTTACTGTGAATGTACAAGATTTACAATTCATTAGTAAACGGTAAAACTACTTACGCTACAAGCCAGCGTGTTTATGATTACAATGACGCATTAAAATTATATAATAACAAATACAAGTTTGCGATATCAAGCAGCATAACGGGCTGTTTTTGTACAGGTAAAATAACTAGAAATGCATAATGCCAGAAGCCTTGCACATTCAAGTTACGAATGGCCGCACCCACTCTTTCATTAAAAATAAGGTGACAATTTTAGATTTTATTCCAAATAAATAGAATTTTATTGAAAGACTGATACGAAAGTGCCCATTCAAACATGCAGTGTAGTCAGTGTCATTTAGATTAATGAAGAGTTAGATGTCAGGCTGTTAGAAATTAGCATGGTAGTAAAGACGCATCCACAAAGTTTCTCAGGAAAAACAAACAGGAAACAGGGAAGCATGCTTCATAGCTTGTGTTTGTTGTCGGTACCTTCTCTTTCTCCCTCCGAGTTGAATTTTCCACTTCATTCAGTTTCAGCTGAAGTTGATTGATGATCTCCAGCTCTGCCTCTACTTGATCAAGCTCCGCCCTCCGTTCCCCCTGCAGTAATGCCCTCTCCATCTCTGCCTGCCAATAAAACGACACATTCAACAGTCTGTTCACTTCCATATGTTTCTGTTCATATGAATAGCGCAGCTCTGCTGATCAGGCAAAATTCTGTATTCACATCGATTTTAATATGCAACACCAAAGATGTTTCTATGCATGGCAGATGGTGATGCACTGATGTAGATGAAGACGACTAGTGATTGAACAGATTTTACAAGTTCTGATGTGAAAATCTACATCTCTCGCTCTCATTCACACAGTTATGACTGAACTGAAGGAAGTTATGTGCACTTTGTAGACACCTCACACAGGCAACGGTCTGTAGGTTTATGACTCAGTCTAACCTCTTGTCTGGACTCCTGTATCTGCTGTTCCAGGTCAGTGACATGAGTCTTCAGCTCGTCCGCTCGAGCCATAACCCTGAGCCGCTCTTCCTCCAGATATGCTCTCTCCTGCTGCCCCAGCACTGACGAGTCTTCATGCTGAGAAAGCATTTGTCAATTACAACAAATTGTGTTTGTGCATGTGTGTGTGTGGTGAGGCCACTCAGACAATGGTTGCAACAAATAAACTCTACCTACATTCTCTACATTCTAGCAGTGACCTAAATGAATGAATACCATTTTTCTCTAAAGAAAGGGAGAGAGAAAGCCATGTGTTTGCAGACAGAGCAGAAGAAATATGAAAAAGTAGGTGAATTCAAAAGGGACTACCAGCAGACCACAAGAGTTAAATGTATGTTTACTTTTGCAGTACAAACGTCTACAAGTACACCGTTGTGTATTTTAGCCAAATCTGTCATGTTTTAAATGATAGGCACATATGCATAATAATGTGTGTGCAAATATGTCTGTGTACACATTCAAGCAGTATTGGTGTTGCATAAAATCAAGTCCAAAATTCTAAATTTTAAAATTGCAATTTCAGTGAAATTTAATAACTTTACGTTAATTGAAAAATGTGACCCTGGCCCACGAAACCAGTCATAGGGGTTGATTTTTTAAAATGGCTCAACGCTGAATAAATAAGCTTTGCGTTGATGTATGGTTTGTTAGGATAGGACAATATTTGGCTGAGATACAACTATTTGAAAATCTAGAATCCGAGGGTGCAAAAAAATCTAAATATTGAGAAAATAACATTTAAAGTTGTCCAAATTAAGTCCTTAGCAATGCATATTACTAACCGAAAATAAAGTTTTGATATATTTACAGCAGGAAATTTACAAAATATCTTCATGGAACCTGATCTTTACTTAATATCCTAATGATTTTTGGCATAAAAGAAAAATCAATAATTTTGACCCATACAATGTATTGTTGGCTATTGCTACAAATATACCCGTGCTACTTATGACTGGTTTTGTGGTCCAGGGTCACAAATGAGCTTTTTTATTATTATTTCTGATGTAACAAGGAATCTGCAAATATTCCAATTCCTTTTAACTTTGGTTACAACTATTTATGAAAAAGAAATAAAAAAATAAAAAAAATAATTCATTACACCACACATTATGAATACCTTTATAATGTATTATACATAGAGGCATCAAGTAAAGTGTAACCTAACAATTTCACAATCTTATGTAAATGTGATTTTCTTGCATTTTCAGATAATTGTAAACTCAAGTTATCATTTTTGTTGTTGTACAAGCATAATGTATTGACTGACTTCATGATGTTAACATTAATAGTAATATTAAACACCAAAAACAAATATTATGATAGATTTTACAGACAAGATAAAAAAAATTCAGCAGTAGCATCTATATATCTATCTATCTATACATATGTACTAGTGACCTAGAAATGGTGCATAATCTTTAATATTTCTCAATCATTTTGTGTCACAGTGTTTCTTTGTTTAAAAATGATCAAAATCAAAATCCTGTGTATTTAAATTAGGTTTGGAAGCTCAATGTGACCTCAGATCTTTGGACCTTACTGTATTTCTCTCTCTGTATGTGTATCAGTCTAATAGTGGGACTATCTCCGATAGTTTGTGTGCATGAGTATGTGTGTGTTGTACCTCCTGGTGCTGGCTCTCAGTGCTGCTACACTCCTCTTTCAGGTTCTCCTCCTCACTCTCTCTCTGTCTGTGAGAGCTCTGGGCAGGCACACTCGCAGGGTCAGGGCCGGGTCGCCGAACAGAGACCTCCTCCATCCCTGGAAAATGACACACCCTCCCTGGGTCCACGCACACCGAAGGGTCGCTCTTATTATACTCGGCACACAAATTCAGGATGGTCTCAAGCCTCTGCCTCTCCTATAAACAAACACACACAAAAAAGAAGATTTCAGCTGTGCATACAGCACAAAAACTCACACAACAGTCTGAAATTATGTAAACACACAGTTAACACTCTCACTTGCTCTTTTAGGAGCTTCATCTGGTATGTTCTAAACTAAATGCAACTTGACACCAACAGAACATATTGAAGACCACTTACGACACTGTGTGAGCCCCCTATAACATCCTACTGGATTAATTCAGCACCTAGCACATTAAACAAGTAAAAATCCTGAACATCTGCGACAGTGACTCACAAAAACTTTCCTTCAACCCAGTTACTGACCCCCAAACCTCTGAGCACACTCAAACGACCTCTCACCCGGCTATGATAGTCAGCTGCTGCCATCACTCTACCTACATTTAGTATGTGTGTGTGTATACTATCTACTTACAGGCTGCCAGAGTCCCGGTGTTCTCGCGTAGCTCTAGCCGAACTAACTAGCGCTCTAGGCATTGGGGCTCATTATATTTTACATGGACAATACCCAGCTCTGCCTGGCTAGATGACACCAGTGGCATTACTAAAATAGCATGGCAGGGGACAGCCATCCATTTCAGCTAATCAGATTCGATTTTGATGAAGTAGGGGATTATTTATACAAATATAATTAACAATAAGACAGGCCTGAGACTCTGACATCTGAAAATCAACAGAGTATGAGACAAATACAGTATTTGTTAACTACAAAAGACTGAATATAGCGCACTAGGTGTTCAGTGCTGTAAAAGTCTTTATCACTGAGCCATTATTTCACCAGACCAGCCAATAAAATGTCTCGAAACATATGCTCTTCTCTTTTAACGAGGTCTCCCCTGTCAGGAGAGTGCAGACAGAGCACTGGAACAAGTAAACGCTAACTGATGGGTAACGTAGCAACAGCATTCTTCTCCAACAAAAGGGTGTCAGCACAGCTGGTATGCATGCTGAAGATGCCACAACACAGACCATCACAAAGCACAGCGCACTAAACCTCTGTGTGCATAAGCCGCTTTATGACATGACTGTTGTCTATTTGGGCACAACAGCCAAGATGGTGAATTGACTTCATTCGTAGGAGCCTGAAATGTATCATATAGCTAGAATTTGCTGTGTGAATTTTTGCATTAATGAAATAACATAAAAAATAGGAGTCTTTCGAACATTTTGTCTTTATTACTCTCTCTCCTATAAACAAAGTCAAATATGGCTTATGTGAAGAAGGAGAGAAGTGAATTTAAACAGATTCTTGAACTTACCTAATTAAAAACTTCTGTATTTCACGTATTCATTAAAAAAACTGATTTTTAGATGTTTTAAATCTGGTAAACAAAGAAAAAAAAGCAAAAGTTCTTTAATTTAAAATTTGATGCCATATCGCCCTCATGTGGTTTATAGTATGAAATGCTCTAGTTCTCTAGCTTCCACAAACACACAGACAGGAACAAAAGGCAAAATGACCTCCAAATCTTCAGTGAGCAAGAGAGACACATCTAGACACTTTGAAGACAGTGTTTGTGTTTGTGTGTTGTGCAAAGCAAGTTCTCTACTTGTGCGTCATGACCCAAAAATAATAAAATGCAATTAGCCACATCATTTGCACAGTTAGGGTAGTTAAATGAACTGAGTTTTAAAAGGGAAGAGAAAATACTCCCTAATTCTCACTGAAGTCTATGCGTCCAATTAAACTTTTCAATATTCTAGCACAAATTCACCTGTCACTTGGTAATGTGGTTCATAAAAAATTATTTGGCCAAATATTTCCATGTGTTAGGCTGGGGGGGAAAATCACACTTTCTGCTATTGTTCATGCCTGTGTAGTTGTATTTTTCCTATTCATCCTGTGAAAAAAAAAAGTTTGTGATAATATTAACACATTGGGCTAAGTACGATTTTTATAAAGATATTAATACATTTATTTAGTAAAGACATTAAATTGATCAAAAGTAAAAAGACTTATAATGCTATAAAAGATTGCAATTTCAAATAAACAAAGTTCTTTTGAATGTTCTATTCATCAAAGCATCCTGAAAAAGAAATAGCATAAAATAATTTTTTATTTACTTTTTTTTTTTTTTCTTGAGCAATAGCCTATTCTAATAACAGTATCAGAATGATTTCTGAAAGATTGTGAACCTGAAGAATAGAATAATGCATCAAATTTAGCATTGCTATGACAGGAATAAATTACATTTGAAAATAAATCACAATAAAAAATGGTTACTGTAAACTATAATAAGATTTCACAGTATTACTATTAGTATTAAATGCAGCCTTGGTGAGAACCCTAAATTTTGAATGGTAGTGTATATTTCAATACATTTTCTCAGTAAACAATTTTGTTTAAGTGCTGGGTTAACACTTGATGTTAAAAGTAATATCTGGTTTCTAAAGGACACCAGTTGAGAACCACTGTTGTTAAGGATACAGCTGTCTAGAAAATGTATGTGTGACTGTGTGTGTGTGAGAGAGAGATAAAAGGTAGGCGGAGCGCAGAAATACTACAGCAGAACAGAGAAGAAACATTTTCAAGCCAACTGGGCCATGACCTAGAACTGAGTAAACACAGACACGTGAGGGGATTTAAGAGTAAATATGACATTACCCCACGAGCAATATTATCTCTCGTCAGGATTAAAAGAAAAGATCAGATTCCTAATGCTTTTTCTTTTACTTCTTGCTTTCATTTTTTTCTTATCTCCCAAATGCTTTTCTGGTTAAGAACCAGTTGAAATCTCAGCGTATATCACTTCTGCCCCATCTTCAATCCCACAATGTGTGATCAAACGCATCTTAACACTAGCATGCTGCGAGGTCACATCTCTGAAATGTCATTTTTTGAAGCTAGCAATCAATGTCTGTGTATTTGATGGCATTAGGATGGAGATTAGTGCTAAATACAGCTCAGCTGTGCTTGGATATGGCACAAGTCCTCTCAAAAGGTGATACTAACCTAAGAGCAGCTTTAAAAAGAGTATTCAGCTCCTTTTGGACAAAAACTAGCACTACCTTTCAAGTTGCCACACTATTGGACAGAGCTGTGCTGTAACCATGACAACAGTGCCAGACAGACCAGAGACCACAGGACAAAGTTTAACCCAAACAGAGTGAAAACGTGTTCATAATACACCTAGTGTTCCTGCCATTGTCTCGAAACGCTGACCGGAGACTTATTATGGAAAACGACTTCCTATCCTGTATTAATTCAGTTCTGTCTCATAGTAAATGTCCTAAAATAGTTTTTCTCAAGGGAATAACAAGAGCTTGTCTTCTCTGTGGCTGCCAGATATTATTATGCTTGTGTGAGTATTGTATTTTTAAGAAAGGTTACAGTACTTCATCATAAAAATGGCATTAAGGAGTTGGTTAGAGGCACTGAAGATGTATATAATTTCGGGGATAAATAAGGTGGCGAGTAACAAAGCTGAGGAATGGCAATTCCATATGGGAATCTGAGATGCACCCAAGGAGCGTCTGGGGTTTTTAATAGGTTTAAATGAGAGAGATGATGTCTATGCATGGTTAATTTAGGGGCTATGGTGGAGACGAATGTTTAGGCTGTTAAAGGAGGACAGTATGTGTGTGTGTGCATATGAGGAGGAGGGCAGCTCGAAGCACTGAGATTGTGTCGGGTAAATATAGTCTTTGGGCAACCACACGTTCTGCACATGAGCTTTTAAAAAGGCCTCAGGAATTTACATCCGCGTGTTATTCCTGACTGCTCTATGTCTTTACCAGAAAACTGTCTCCATATAAACTCCACCCGCTGAACCCTAAGTCCACTCCAAAAGCCAATGACACTCAAAGCCTCAGATGCAAAAGTGCCATCTGAAATTTTCTTCTAAAATTAGCATTTTTCTCAGGCTCCTATGTTTATGTTCTGTTATTTCACTTTAATGGCAAAGAAAAGAACCTATTCATTGCTATTAAAGCGAAATTACTGAACCTTCACATACTGTAGGAGCCTGAGAAAAATGCTTAATTTATAAGAAAATTTCAAACGGCACTTAAGAGGCTTTTGCATCTGAACTCTTCAAATACTCATCAGTCCTCTAGAGCAATCTTTATCCACTATACTGCATTCACTTAGACAAACTATGACTTTATTAGTACCAGAACTCATATTTAGATTTAATTCAAAAAGTGAAAAAACACTTCAGCATATCCCACAGCAGCATTAGGGCATCTGGATCAAATTCTTCCCATTGAAAACAAGTTGAGGGTTTGGACACAATGGGCTCAATTTATGTCTCATGATCTTAAAAAACTTTCTGATCTAAAGAAGTTTGCTTAAATTATTGAAATTAGTTTTGAAGAGAAATTATTTACAAAACTAAGATTTAAATGTGTGTTTTAATAGAAAAAAGGCAAAAACCTTAAAATAAAATGACAAAATATAATTTTGATTTAACATGGAATAACCTTCATTAATGGATCAAAATAAAGTAAAACAGTGTTATTGTCAAGTGTTATTACAATTTTAAATAACTTTTCCATTTTAATATAATTTTTAAATGTAATTAATTCCTATGATGGTGAAGCGGGAATTTTCATAAGTCATTACTTCAGTATTAATATTTTTGTGTAAACCATAATGCATTTTTTTTCAGGATTCTGTGATGAATGGGAAGTTCAAAAGAACATTATTTATTTGAAATAGAAATCTTTTGTAACATTATAAATGTCTTCACAGTCACATTTGATCAATTAAATGCATTCTTGCTAAATGTATTAATTTCTTTTTAAAAAAATCCTGACCCCACACTTTTAAATGGTAGTTTACCTCCATTTTGTTATTTCATAGTTTGTACTAGTACTAAAACTAGTACTTCATGAGTAAGTGTGTCCAAACCTTTGACAGATACTGTAAATATACACATGCTCAGACATACCAGTCTCTCCATTTCCTGCTCACGCATCCTTTCTTCTCTTTGCCAGCGATGGTACTCCAGCAGGTCTTCCTCTTTGTCGCTGACCTCTGAAATGCTGTTCTTGCGTTCCCGTGTACGCGGCTGAACCTGCCGAGGCTCCCTGGGGTTCTTTCTCTGGTTGCGGGGACTAGTGAGAGGAGACACACCTGTCTGAGAGCCTAGAGCTGGGGTGAAACCCCCCTTCTGTTTACCGCAAGACTGGTCCTTCAAAAGAGCAGATACAGGAGATGGACTTCTGGCCTGCAATCTCGTATTACCTACTTCTTCCTCAGCCATGGCTCGTCGTTGGAGACGAGGACTCTCTGGTACAGTCCGGCCACGAGAGGTCAAAGGAACGCCAGGTAGAGCTCCAGGGAGAACTGGCACTCCAAGGACACCTCTGCGTGCTGTGGACGGGCTGAGAGGAGGAAGTTCACGCATGCTGGATGGTTCTACACCACGACGGGATGACTGGGGACTGTCTGGAGGAAGGAGTGCACGTGAATGGGGCTGAAGACTGGAAGAAGTTTCTTGGACTGATGAGCCAACACTGGATCTGGGGCTAGAAGATCCTGTTGAGGACGAAGAGGTGAGTCTAGCATTGACCTGTCTGCCTAAATCTCCAGATGCAAATGAGACAGACCCAGAAGAGGAACCATGGGCCATGTGTGCACTCTCACCTCTACGGTTTGTCGCTGGGCTTGAAGGGGTTTCAGTCAAGGCTTTTTGAAACCGGGGACTTTCTTGATCCTTTAGTCCTCCGTTGGTACTGCTGGCTTTGGATGCAAAAGTGCGTGGTTGTGGCACCGGGGCCTGGACGGTGTGGGTGTAGCTGGTGGAACGGGTATTAGTGGAATCCAAACAAGCCCCTGGACTGCTAACCACAGAAGGGGTGGAGAGGGGAGAGAAAGGAGGACTGGTATTTTCATAGCTGGAGCTTACGGACAAAGTACCAGGACTGGTTGGAGGGGAGACAAGACTGTGGCCGCTCCCATTGAGCATGGCAGACTGTGGAATGGGGTGGCGGGTTTTTTTACATTGCTCAGATGAGGAAGTCTGGCCTTCATCCATAGTCAGAGAATTCATAATGTCCTGAAGATCCTTCTCAATAGAGCGCACAAGAGTGCCGTGTCCAGGACGAGGTCGCTCGTGCAAAGGAAGGTGGTTTCCATTGAGCTGCCCATGGGTTTCTGTGGAGAATAAACAACATCACTTAATAATCCTAAATTTTACCTGATATCAAATGTAGCAGACTCATACAACATATATACCAGGTTAACAGAATTTGTGATTAAAAAAAAAAAAAAAAAAACACTATCATCTAAAAGTTCGCAGGCTTAGCAATACAATTTTTGAAAGGGATCAATAGTTTTATTCAGCAAGGATGCATTAGTTTGATAAAAAGAAACAGTAAAGACATTATATGGACATGTTACAAGATCTTACAAGAGACAAAAATATCCATTTCAATGATAATAAGAAACACAACTGTTTTCAACATAATAAGAAGAAATGTTACATATTAGCACCTAATCAGCATATTAGAATGATTTCTGAAGGATCATGTGACGCTGAAGACTGGAGTAATGGCTGATGAAAATTCAGCTTAGCAATTTCAGGAAAAAAATACATTTTAAAATACATTAATATAGAAAAATGTTATGTTAAATTGTAAGAATTTTCCACAATATCAGACCCCAAACATATATGAGGGCTTCTTCATACATAAAATAAAATAAATAAATACATTCAATATATTTTTATGAAGGTTAAAACTGACTTTAAAACATTTACTCTGTTTTAATTTACTTTTAAATTTCTTTTATGTATGATTTTTTTATTACTTTACCTAGAACCATACTTTTTATATTAAACTATGACAATCCATTATATAAAACATTTATTTACATGCAAGCTATTTTTAACTGAACAACAAAACCTAAATCAGACATTTCTCAAATCTCGCAATCACATGGATTTGAAATTCTATATTTAAAACTGTCAGGACCATATTTCACTCATACCACATGTGCTCAAAACCCATGCAGGACAGGGCTGGGTAAAATGCATACAAACACACACACACCTCCCCCTCTTTTACACACTCTGGGTGTGTCTCTCTGCCTACAGACTGCGGATGGCAAGAATCCCACCCTGAGCCCAAAGGTCAGAGCGGACAGAGGAGAATGGAGCCTGAATTATGGCATGACTCATTCTGCGCACTCAAAACCAGCCGAACGCACTCAGTTCTGTTCGCCCTCTGCAGCCAGGGCCACCGATGCTCTAACCATGTAATAAACATGTTATTTTAGTCGGAGCTGTGGCACAGTGGGGAGAACATGAGCTCACAACACATAAGGGAAGTGACTCCACAAATATTGTTTTATTTTGAAATAAACATAAAAAAAAAGTTACTGTCATACAAACAAGTAGTTCTTGAGATTTCTGGAATATTATGTTTCTACTGTCCAGCAGTCAGAACAGAAGTTGCACCGCAACCATCCAAAGTTGCTATTTTTTTAATCCACTGAAAAAAGTGGCTAAGAATTCATAAGATTTTAAAAAGGTAGAATTTTAAGATTAAGTCAAATGAAGAAATGAGCGACTGAAACTGCAGGACAGTGTCTGAAAGATGGATATAAATTTCATTTTGTTTATTAAAGAACTTTTAATAAACAAAATGACTGAAAACATTTGGTATGTTTACTGAACTGAAAAACTACATTTAATTACCTTTCTGTAATTTTCCCCACTGCTTCATAAGGAACAGCTCTTTTGCTGTTTGCTCATATCTTGTAAGGTGAAAAATCATTATATTTGTACAACCAATTTGGAAATTGCAAGAGTGTTCCATATTGTTAAATACATTTTAATTATTATCAAAATGTACAGTAAGTTAAGGTTTATTTTCCAAGTACAGACAACTATAAATCAGACCAAAGAGCCATTTCAATGTTTTCTTTAAACTAATGAATGAAAGACCTACAGGGTCATCAGAAAAACAGTGATGCACTCGGCAGTTAACACCCACACTGGCATAACAACAATGTAATATTCATCACTGTCATGGTGCCATGTTCCTTTAAAATGTCCAATCTGGTGTTCAACGATTCTAAACTAACAGGGTCAAAGCCAAGGTCACCCAACAGGGGACTTCCAGCAGTTAACAGAGTGCTTGTTGTGGCCATTCAAATTCCCATTCTTTTCAAAGCGATTTCTCAAGGATCTCACTTCCTGGATTCTAGACTCTTTGAAACGAGTCACTTGCTGAATGAGTGAGAGCAGTGTTTAAAATGGGCAAAGATACAGCTGGAGTTTTCTCCAATAACATGGATATTAAAGAGGGAGGATTAGGCCGAGTTATTTTAGGCAGATTTGTGTCACCTGAGCAGTGTCTGGAACTTGTTATAATTATCTAGGGTACAATGCCTCTCTGTGCCCCGTTTGCTATAACATTTAGTAATTAAATCAACGGAATGTGCACCATTATTCACAAATGTAGTGCTCTCTCTGTCTGTCTCTCTCTCTTTCTGAGTGCCTTCAGCAACTTTAACTCCCCATTGCATCCAGAACAGCTGTCTTACACTACCAGATTCCAGGTCAGTGTAATTTTGCTTCTGCATATATACCTGAGTGGTTCTTGTAGGTACTGTTATATCCAGGGCTTCCACCTGGCATCAAACTCTTCATCCTGAGGGCCTCCTCTGGGTGGTTAAAGCGAAAAAAGGATGACTGACCAAAACACAGCATACACCCTGAGAAAAAAGCATACACACAAAAAACAGCATTAAAATACCAAAAGAAATACCAAGAAGAAAAAAATTATTTTAAGTAAACAATATTATTATTTAAAAAAAGACTAAATTCAAGACTGCACCTTACTATATTAAGTTACACCTGTAAAGCCATTTTTACCAGAATAAGGGGTAAAAAAAAATTAAAACTGTCATAGGATTTGTGAAATATACAGTGTTTATAAGTCAGCTGACATTTTCTGTGGCCTTTTTCAACTATTTTATCGGGTGGAGTTGCCAGCGCCATACCCAGCAACCCTGAATGGAGCAGAGGTTTACTTTAAGAAAAGACATCTGTTGAAAGTGTAATTAAATCTTCATAAATATGACTTTATTCATTCAAGGTAATCTAGAGCATCTGAATGAAACAAAACAGGGGCGTGGATGAAACATAATAAAGCCAAACAAAAGCAATCAGTACAAGTCACACAGAATTTGTCTGGTCTGAATCTGTGGCCTTATTCTCATGCTTTATTGCAACTCATATCACGGCTTATCTTGCCATATCATAGAGTTCAAACAATGAGATTAATCTAAGATTGTCTATTAGTAGGAAATGCACACATACCTCCTACACATTCATAACACTTTGTCCCTCTGCCCTTATGAAAGTGCTGTGACTAATGGGGCAGAGGGATCAATGCAGTTTGTCAAAATGCCAGAGAATTATGACCCAGACATCCATTTCATAATGAACATTGGCACAGAGAGCACTGAGAGAATATAAGATCAGTATGACTCATTGCTGACTTACAGTACAGTAGAGGACAAGATATGACATGCAACACTAGAATACAAAAATCCCTCTTTTTAACACTGGTTCACCTCTGTACATATATCATGTCTTGCAGTCTTTTCTAAATTAAACCACTTTCACTATTACGACCATGTCAAAGCTGGACCTTATAACGTGTCCATGTACTGCACATATATGTGGCAAAACTACATTATAAATATGGATGTAGCCACATATTTGAGACTGAATAAGGAACAGACTGTAATATTTAGCAAATCAAACACATTCTTCATTTAAAAAATAATCTGAAAGATTATTCTGAAAGGGCCAGTCAAAGAAAACATTCAGTTTGTACACTTCCTAAAAATGTGGTACAGACCGAATGAATAAGTTTAAATCACTGATGACAGACTATAACCTCTATTTACACTACTAAAGACTAAACAATCAAAAAGGCATATGGCACAAGGGGGCATCAGTGGGGTCAGGCTGGGCATAATGAGGTCAGAAAAGGGTTTCTTAGTAATTCATTAGAAAGGTCAAAAATCAGAAAAAATATATTGCAGTGCTGTTTTATTCTATTAAGCCTCAGTGTGTTGTAAAGCGTTCATGAAAGCATTAACAGTAGGCCTACTATACATTTTAGTATGTGAAGAACATTAAATAGTATTTAAGTTATTTGTATAATAACTCTCTATTTACTACACTCGTTACTGAAATAAATGAAAAATTCATGTGAATACCCTACATATCTTAAGATACTAACTTACAAACATTTACAACAGAACTAATTTAAGGTAAAGTTTGGTTATACTATGTTTAATACAGTCAGCTATAGATTAGATTTTTGAGATAATAAATAAAACTTTATTCTAACATATGAATTTATCATTTTTCATAAAACACATTAACCAGCACAACAAGATTAGTAAACAGCGTTCAATGGTTAATCAATAGCCTATACGGTGTCTTTGGAGTACAAAACCGCAACTCTACAGCGTAACAGGCGAATCATTGGTAAAATATTGAAGATAAAGCAGTTTCACCTACCAGGTTTGGAAAATAAAACTCAAACTTATATCCAATCGATTGGAGACGCTGGGAAATGACGGACACTGTGTTTGTGTGGAGCTCTCGCGTGTCGCGTGGAGTAAAGAGCGCTGCGCGCGTGTGTGTCTGCCCGCAGCTTTTGTGATGTAAATGTCAAGAACTACGACAACGCGTCCACTCACTGACTTCTGCTACAACACAATAGCTACAGCACAGCTGTCACCTGCCTGACTGTCATCGCCGGTCCAAAGAAAACGGACAAGACAAAAAAGAAGCAGTTAATAAGACATGGGAATTTAAAACAGAAACAGTTTTCTTCTCTGTGAAAATATGGACTTCGCGGATGTTCAGACGCTAGAAGTTGCTTTTATTTGAATGCAACCCGAATGTTTTAGTTAATCTGAGTTTAAAAAGACATACTTTACGGGCATTAAGTCTGTTAAGGACTATTGACGCCTCATTAAGACAAATGTAATGGAAGTCGCATGGGTGGCACGTTGGACAGCTGTCCTCTCGCCGGCTGTCTCATGTTATTGTCATGCACAGATTGCGAACAGGGGGGTGGACTGCAAATCAGCTCATCTGGATCAACACGATCACTATCCTTTAATAGCCTACTCGAATTGGTATTAAACAAATTACTCATAGCTAAACGTCAAAAATATATGCTTAGGTGCACCAGGCTTGAAATCTGCTAGCTTAACACATTTGTTTAATAGTTACAGCTGCTGTTAATAAGATAAAATAAGAGAAACCAACAAAACAAAACATTTCTGTAGCATTACACATTCCCAATGTATATAACTAATAAAGAGCAATGTGATTCTGGAGTGCCTGAAATAGAGCAGGGCAAGGTCAAGTTCTTCAAATGGAAGTTCAAACAAGCCCTCATCATTATCATGGTGCAATTTCCGGGCTCCATGTATAACACAAATACACACTGATGTGATTCCAAAGTGGACAGCCTGAAATAGCTCAAGAGTAGTGTAAGGTCAAGTTTTTTTAAAGGGATGTTCAAACAAACCTTTATCATTGTTAACACAAAATGGTTACACATGGTTAGTTTAGCTTTAGAAATGCAATCTTATCTGTGAAATGGTAAATATCTGACGCCGAGTCAGCTATTGCATTATATAGAAGATTCACAGCATTCTGAATTTAAGCAAAGGCCTTAACTCTCATTTACTATATATGCCGCCCTTCTAACTTTAGAACCAAGGAGTCCATCCAGTCTGATAATAGCTGAAACATTTGTCCACTGGAGCCACTTGGTGACTAATCCTCTTGATAAGTGGAATGGTATTCAGAAATACATTTTACTGATGCGCAGGCTGAATCTATGGATTAACTGTCTGTCAAAAAAAGTTCAAGGCAACCAGTTGAAAATAAAAGTGAAAATTCAAAAGAAATGCTAATATTAATAAACCATCAGAAAGACATAATGTGCAGTTTGTTTCCATTTCAAATTCCACATTAAGAATAATGCTAATTTTGTAGGCAATTCAACATATATGGAACTAAAACTTGAATGAGCTTAAGAACAACCTTAAAAATCTAGACCAACCGTACATGAGCCATTGCTTACCTTGTGTGAGTCTGACAGGTTTGGTAACTGCTAAGCCATCCATTGAGCACTGATTTCCGCAGGGGTACAGGGTGATGGCTCCCCCCACATTTTCAATGTAGCAATGTTGAGCAGTGACACCCGGACCCTGAATATTAATGTCTGTGTTCCCATGCCCGAGAGTAGTCTTCCCTGCAACATGTGATGGAGATTCAGTTGATTATTGCTGCATAAAACTACACTGATTAGACATAAGGTGTAACAATATTTGGTTTAAAAAAGGGTGTATTGAAAAGATAACACTTAATAAATTGTTACAATACTTAAAAAAATATTTCATTAATATACGAAATGCTGCAGAATGAGGTTTGCAGCAAAAGGACAGGTTAATGTCTGCTTCTTTAACAAAGACAAGACAGACAAACCCCCGCTCCTCCTCAAGTGACCGGCCCAGTCTGAGTTATTTCATTCAAAGTGTCTATGAGGCAGATGTGAGTAAAAGAGCCATAACCCAAGCCTATTGTGAGAGCAGACGTGACAGAGACAGTGGTAGGAAGCACGTGACTGGGGTGGGTGCATGTTGCACTTTAGATTGAAGATGAACATAATTCATTCTTTAAAAGAAGACAAATATGCTCTCACCCAAGCAAGCTCAGTCACACTGTGAAGCAACAGGGGGTTGTGTCAAAGTCAGGTCATAGCCTCGTAATTCTGTCTCTTGTTCTAAAGCCACTGCCATTGTGAATGCAATTTACAATAAACAGCTAAAACCTCAATACTCAGTCCTAAATAGAATTTCTCAGCCCTATTTCCTAAATAGAAATTCTCAGTCCTCAATCAATACTAGATCGGTCATATGGGTGGATCCTACCAATATATAAATGAGCATAGGAAATTGTATTCAATCCACTATGAAACGATTCACTGATGAATAGTGCACTACATCCACTTCCTCTGGGATTTATACTTGCATGCTTGCTCTCATTCTTCCTCAGTGTCAGGGGAGGAGAAGTCCTCTATTTGTCATTCTTCATGAGACGAAGCATAGCCAAGTTATGAGGACAGTACAGTGAGGTTTGTCCTCTCTCATGAACTTCCTGCCCATCAACGCACAAATACTAATCTTTATTTGTAGTCTCCAGTTTTTCATTTGGCATCCCTTCTGTTTGTACCATCATATAATTAGGTCTCAGAATTTGAAAGCATTGCCACTAAGCACAAATTCCACAGCAAACCACATCCTTAGTCAAAGGACAATGTTTGCATCTAATATAGTAGATCGAATCTGCTGGGGATACTTCATGAGGGTGTGTATTGCCTTCAGTTACTTTATAGTAAGGTGACTAAACTTACCCTCTGGCAGGGGCAGCAGGGTTATAGCCGTACTCAGACGGCCACTTCCCAAGCTGACAAGGTGGGGTCGTTCTGCCTGGACTTTGAGAGTCTTGCCTGTTTCAATCAGGTCCAGTGGTGTGCTCTGTGAACATATGACGGCAATACAACAGTAAACCTTTTAATAACAGATCATATTTTACAACCTTAGATCACCGTTAAAGTAACCTGTACTGCTCAGGGTTCCTAAAACAGGATTAGTGTAATTCAGTTAAGGCCATTGAGTACTGCAGCGACAGGGTAAGAGGCTAACTAGACTAAACAGGTTTAGCTCCATCAGGTACCACCATGCAGGCTAAGAGGCTAACAGGATTTAGCTGTTAGATGAAAGACAAGGGACCAGACCGATAAATGACCAAAGGAGGAACATATTTGGCCTCAGCATGTCACAGATGGAGGTTCTCAAGGGCAGCATGGGGATTATTTGCTTGGTAAGTCGCACTTTGATGTTTGAGGGAGTGCTGTTCTACATAGAAACAAATGGTAATGGCACATTTAATTTATTTTGTGTCTTAAGATGATGTTAAAAATCACACAGGCTTTGATGCACTAGAAAGGATTTTGGTAACTGAAGATCAACCAGTGGAAATTTCACATCAGTCTCTTTTACCCTTCTGGGATGTAAAACTTTACTAGGAATGGACAGACTATTGGGATTATCCAGTGGGCCGGACGAAAACAAATTTATATACAAAATAAACATACAAAACATTTGAAGAAGTTTATTTTCTTTTGGAAAAAAGGGAGAATGTTCTGACATCACAAGGATGGCCCAGGTTAAGTAGCTGCAATGTGAAAACAGCTACTTCATGAAGTAAAATACAGTTAAATCAACAATACATCATGAATGCATGTTATACTTATAGTGGGGAATTATCTATTACATGGGTTGTGATTGTGATAGCTGTTTTTGTGCTTGGCTGTTTTTAGTCCCTTATCCATGGTATGAATGGACTTTATCCCTCTAACTTTCACACCATTCACCAGTTAAATAAAGATTTTACACATCTTTAAAGTGTCTTCACATCATCTTTTTTTTTTTACGAGTCTAGTTCCAGCGTCTATATAGAAATAACCTTTAAAACTGAACAGGAATAAGGCTTCTAATAACAATGTATGAATTCTTTCTAAAGTGATTAAATGTCACTGTAGTTTGCTTTAGCTTTCATATCTTATCCTGTCATCTCTGGATAATAGGGCTACATATAAAGCTGCTCCACAGTTTCCATTGTCCTCTGACATTTTTTCCATATACGGCTCAGTTGTTTGTTTCTGTGAGTGTGTGTACTCAACTTTACTAGTGAAGTTTTAACAGGTGCGCTGAACGGTTTGATGTTCATGAGACCCTGTAATGTTTGATTGGTTGAATACAGTGCAGTGTTTGAGCAAGATTAAATGCAGACAGAAGGGCTGAACTCAGCCTCTCGAAGCAACAGTGATGAAGATTAACCCTATAATTAGGGAACAGTTCACCTCTTCATTTCCACTTCCTGTGGAGAGCTGCAGACTCCAAATTTTGGTGACAAAACCTAGGATTTTTGCAGAATTCTTTGTCTAATGTTTGTCCACATACTCACCTGTAAGACCTGATGAGTTTGACGGCCGTGTTCTGGAACATTCCGATTCAGCCTGTCCATGTCTATGGAATTATCGATCACTTCATGACATTCGTTTAGATCCTGGAATTACATAAAGATAAACAGCAAAATGTTTTAAAAGTCCAAAAATTCTTAATTGAAGGGGTGATTAGGTTAAAAAATCTTGTAAAATGTGATTGAACTTACATGTAATGAGTCAAAATCACAACTCATTTTTGTTTTATTTATACAACATTAACAGACTATTAAAATAAATGTGTTGATCTGGCACAGTTACAGTATTTAAAGCTTGTGTCTTTGATCTTAACAGTGAACTATAAAACACATCAGGTGTTTCCTTATTATAGACAAAATACAGTCATGCAATGATCTAACAAATGCATACTGTGATTAACCAACTGTCGTGAACAGACCGGAGTCTGCATCTTAGTCGAGATACACAGCATGAGTCAGTGTGACTCATCTCACACACAAACACACACACACGAACAGATGCAGCCAATTATCAATGGTACAGACACAGGCACATTAGCGTGAACAAACTAGAGTATAGACCTCAGGTCAGTACACACATCACAGCAGATCAGTCATTTTGGAACATCCCTAACCTGAAATCCCCCTCTCCCTCCTTCCCTCACCTCTCCTCCGTCTCTGACTCATACCACTGTCTCTCAGACAAAAGATGCTGGAAATCACAGAGAAACAGACCCACAAGACAAACTGAGCATCAGGGTCTATGTGTGTACGTATCTGTGTACATAACAGCCATTGCGAATCAGTGAAGGGCAGTAACGTTGCTAAAGTAGTGAGCTATTTGTTGAATTACATTTCTCGAGGTGGTATTGTAACTTAAATTCACATAACTTTGCAAAAAGTGTTTTTATTGCTTAAGTAGCAGCTTAGCTATTTACAATCAGAACAATTGATTCAGATTAAAAAGAGCCATTTATTTTGAATCAGTACAACCAACAGAACATACTGTAAAAAATGATTCAGAATGACTCTCTTGAATCAATTCTTTTTAATCAGTCTGAGTGCAAAATCACAAGTTATCAGTTATACCTAAAGAGAAGCATAGTTTAGCTCATTTCATTTCAGCATAGGTATAGAGTAGTCTATAGCTTAGCTAAACAACTATATTGAACATTTACAGAACATCAAAACATGAAAAAACATTTTTCATATTTGTGCATAAATGGTCATTGAGAATCAGTGAAGGGCAGCAACATCACTACATTTCTCTCAGTAGCATTTTGGGTGTTTACAATCAGAACATGTGATTCTGATTCAAAAGAGTCATTTATTCCAAAATCACTTGTTCTGGTTCTAAACAACCAACAGAAATCAAATCAAAAATGTTAAACCATTTCACCATGTATAATTTTCTTGACCACATATTAACAATAAAAACAGCTGTTTAAAATCAGAACAAGCATATCTGATGTCAAATAAATCTCTTGTTTTAATTGTAAACACCCAAATTTAGTAATCCTTTTCAAACTGACTCTTTTGGATCACTTCTTTTCAATCAGTCTTTTCACATTTTTCTATTTTTGCTACAACATTATGGAGCGAATTTTGTGCCAATATTCATCAAACAAATCCAGTGTTTTGCAAATAAACACAATCTGCTTTGCACAGAAAAACTCGACTTTCAAACAAACGCAAACTGATTTGCAAATACAAAACTCTATTTGAGAGAAAATGCAGAGGTATGGACAAATATGTATTGTGTGTTACAACTGTGAGACTCAATCGCCTTTTTATGACGAAATGTGACTTGATTTTCTCGCAAATGCATGCAGGCAGATTTTCTCACATGTGTGCAAACAGATTTTCTCACAAATGCAATCCAAAAACAGCAGATGGCGCTGTTGGTCAATTTACGCTAGTCTCTCGAGACCCGAAAAACCTGTTTACCTTTTCAGGGAATACAGCAGACCAACATGAGTGGGGAACAGGTGAGTTTCTGTCTTACTATATCTATAATTAACCATTTAGCCTATGTGTTTTCACAAAGCGTCCCCACTACAATGTTAGTGAAATTCACAATAAGTGCTGTAAAGTTGTTAACATGATTGATTAGTTCAAAAATCAGTAGTGACATGGCTAAACATTTAACTAGGCAGTCTTTCTCTATAAAAACTGATCCATTCTCTGTACCTCTCATCCTCTTTTGGATCGCGGGATATAGAATATATAGGCTACATATGTTGATACAATTGTTCAACATTCAAAAAAATGCATGGGGTATAACAATAAATTGTCACAATATATTGTAATACTAAAATACAGATGTATTTTGGATCGCGACAACTGTGTACCAAAAATGAATGTTATTTTTACGTTAGGTCAAGTAAGATTTATTGTCATTCTGCTATGTTGAGACATAGCCTCCAGTGGAGAGAAATGTTGTAGGCTACCTCTGCAGTAAAAGTTTAAACAAGTATAAAACTACACATAGACAACTTACTGAAAGGAGTAGGCTAAACTAATTACAAATAGGCTACTATAATCAAACTAGTTTAAGTTCAGATGAGCTTTATTGTGATTCAGCTACATAAATGTACCGAAATATTATCTAAACATCGATATCCCTTTCGAAAATTAACCATGGTTTTACTAAATAAATACCATGGTGTTTGCAGAAAAGCTGCCATTACAGAAATGGTAACCTGCAAAAAACAAAAAACAAAAAAAAAAACATGGTTACCACACTTTTACTATAGTAAAACCAACTTTAATTTTCATAAGGGATATCATAGTTTATTATCATATTTATGTTTATATATAGCATACAGTAGTTTATATGCACGCCTTGTACAACATTTAAAACTAAAAGTGGCCTGTAAGGAGATATTTCATATTTCAACCAATATTTTACTCTGAATACTAGCAGATTTTAGTCTTACAATAGCCTGTTTGGAAATGTCCAACTCAAAATATGTAGCTTTTTATATATAGCCGAGCAACATTTTAACTCATGAAGTTAAGAATAAAAGGCTACTGTCAGGAATTATATTAGTGGCTTTTCTTCAAACGTTCGTCATCTGAGTCACTCCGAGAAGAGTCCTCGCTGTCCAGAGTGTGTCTTGACCCGTGTAGCGTGCCATCATCCAACGCACAGAAAAGAAAGTAGGCTAAATTCTATGATGAAGCTTGACATTTTGATGGCATTTTTCAGGGGCATCTACATGTTTATCTGGCTGATCTCAGATCATTAACATGTGAACAGAGTGCTCAGTGTGAGGCGGGATCACATTACAGGAGAAACTGTACCTCTCCTTACTTTCATACAGATTGTATAGGCCTAATCAGAGAATATTTGTTTTCAATTTGAATTGGTTTGTTTAAAAGTAGACATGTCAAGCTTTCTATACATATATGTATCATGTACGTGAGGCACATATTCACTGAGATTCAGGTTGTTTTATTAATGTGCCAGTGAAGAAAATTCCCAGAGACGGATGAGAACGCACCCTGTTTGTTTTCTTTATTTTAGAAAAGCACATTGTTCTGTTGTTATTAAGACTATACACCAATAAAAGTAGAACCTTTGCAGTTTAAAACTATGCAATACTCGTATCTGTATTTTTAGTTATTTTCGTGGTCTTCGACCCCAAAGATTATTTTCTAATCATTCCATTGTTAAAATCATTCTGAAATACTGGTAAACCACTGTTTATTAAAACACTGAATTTAGTATTATATCAGCGTGAACTTGATCCTTCTCCCCAATTCACAGGACAAGAGTGACACCAGAAGAGAAATATTCATCATTTTGCTTAGCTACAAAATTACATAATTATTTGACACAAATGATTGCACAGTGTTATAACATTTAAAAAGTTTTAGATATTGCACTAAATAATGTGATTTGTTTTACTTTTTTTTTGTAAATAATTAATGACCTCTTGGGTGATATTACTATATCTGATACTAAATTAAATTGTCTAAGCTTTCATTTTTGGTACACAATATTGTCGCTATCCATAATACATTTGCATTTTAAAATTACTATATATTGTGACAATATATTGCTATACCCCATGCATTTTTTTGAATGTTGAACAATTGTATCAACATATGTAGCCTATATATTCTATATCCTGCGATCCAACAGAGGATGAGAGGTACAGAGAATGGATCAGTTTTTATAGAGAAAGACTGCCTAGTTAAATGTTTAGCCATGTCACGACTGATTTTTGAACTAATCAATCATGTTAACAACTTTACAGCACTTATTGTGAATTTCACTCACTAACATTGTAATGGGGATGCTTTGTGAAAACACGTAGGCTAAATGGTTAATTATAGATATAGTAAGACAGAAACTCACCTGTTCCCCACTCATGTTGGTCTGCTGTATTCCCTGAAAAGGTAAACAGGTGTTTCGGGTCTCGAGAGACTAGCGTAAATTGACCAACAGCGCCATCTGCTGTTTTTGGATTGCATTTGTGAGAAAATCCGCCTGCATGCATTTGTGAGAAAATCAAGTCACATTTCGTCATAAAAAGGCAAATGAGTCTCACAGTTGTAACACACAATACATATTTGTCCATACATCTGCATTTTCTCTCAAATAATTTTGTATTTGCAAATCAGTTCGCGTTTGTTTGAAAGACGAGTTTTCTTTGTTTATTTGCAAAACACTGGATTTGTTTGATGAATATTGGCACAAAATTCGCTCCATACAACATTTACAGTCAGGTACACCAAAACATCAAAAACAGACCTGCATTTACAATATTAATTCTAATATGCAAACTAATATAACATAGTATAATATAATATAACATAATAATATAATGTATAATAATTATAATATATATATAACAGATTACCTTAATCTGCCAGTTGTCCAATGAGTCAACTGTTTCCTTGAAATGTATCTAAAAGACATCCTAAATTGTACAGAGGTTTGAAAGCCAAAGCTTTGTGAGATTAATGCAAGGAAATCTCTTTCCTCTGCTGGCATGTCCAGTCAAGGAAACGACTGGAATGAGACGCTTTGCTTCTCCAAACAAGCAAAGACAGGTTAGGTAAAGTGAATGAATATTGATTAAGATGATGATGGACATTTACGGTTTTTAACTCAACAGCTGGTACAAAACCAAACTTCCTCTTCTTTTGCTCCTTCCCCTAGCTAGCCTCTCTCTCCCTTCATTCCTGATGTCATGTTTGCAAGTGCAGCTGGCAAGTCCTGCAGGCCGCCTCTCACAATCACGTCCAGTGTATGACAAAGAGGGAAGAGAGAACAGAAAGCCTCTGTCACTATACTGAATATGGCCACTGCTCTCACTGTCACACATACACACACAACTGGACAATACAGAGACACTGACATTAATGCACACACAGACATATACTGACGCCTTGATTCAAAGATACCTGTACACACATAAACAAATATACACCTAATAGCAGTTCAGCTGGAGTTTTTCATGCCGGTAAGTGGCTTGCTTCTGAAACGTGTCATTAAGTCTGCAGTTATGCCACTGTGTCCTGCCCTCTGCAGCAGAAAATAGACTCAACCACATAGCACAAACCACAAAGCTCCTCTTACAGGGGTTATAATCATACAGGCTACACATACGCATACGCATACACACACACTTATATAGACACATGGCATATGTAAGAGTTACAGGGAGAAGTGAGGAAACCACAGCAGGAACATACAGCTAATGTAACAGTACAGCTAAATGTAGCACGAACAGTAGGTGAATCTGGGAAATAGAAACCTAAGACTGGAAACATGAATGCCTGATGGCTTTTTCCCTATGTTAATACCATGACACTGTTAAATTAAACTGAGATTTAAAATGTCTTTTATAAAAAAAATCACAACCTAGACAGGCAGCAGTTAAATAAATACAAGAAAAAGCACATTAAAACATACATAAATACAAATAAATTATGCTTAAAATGAATATATAAATATATACTTACAGTGGCAATTAAATTATATTCTAATATTAAACTATAAAATTAATTCATTTATTGAAATATATTAAAAATAAAAATAAAAAAGTATTTTGTATAATATATTTGAATTAATTTGAGCACTCATGTTCTCTGCATAAATACTACGCATTATACATTTCTCTAGTCACTTATACAGCTGCCCAAATCAACAAAGTACTAAAATGAACCAAAATTCCTATTTAGAGTGTTTAGAAATACCAAATACCAAGGTCTTAAAAACCCATAAGCAATTTCAAGCCCACTTACCATCTTTTTTAGCGCAAGAAAGATCTGCTCTGTTGCTGCATGGCCTTGTTTACTCACAATCTCAGTGCTATGTCCTGTGTTTACACCTTTGAGCCTTTGGCTGACCGTCTACAGTCCAGCTCTCGCTGTTTGTTTGTCTCTGCTGCTCGCTCATGTCTCTTACTGAATGCTCTGAAGTTCTGGAGGACAGAATTACATAGTTCCACCACAGCTGGGACAGAGTGAGAGAGAGAGCTAGAGAGAGAAAGCACTAGCAGAGGAATCCACAGAAAACAGAGTGTCTGTCAGAATCCAGGTGTGCGGACCGTCTTTCCAAGCAACCATCAAGTTTATGTCTAAATTTAGAAAACTGAATCACGAGGGACATAAATCTACAACGTCACACATAAATCATTATCTGTAAACTTGGCTCACCTGTTTACTACTTGTATGCTCAGCTTACTGCTCAAAAACATGCTAATCGTATTACTAAAAATAACTGAATTATTAAAAGGATATTCAATCCAAGAATGAAACTTCTATTAGCATTTAGAAGCATTCCTCATGCTGTTCCAAACTTGTATGAGTTTCATCTTCTGTGGAACATAAAATAAGATATTTTTGAAAATATATTCTTTTGTGTTTCACAGAAGTAATGCAGGTTTGGAATGACATAAAGGCTGAACTATCCCTTTAAGGAATACATTAAGATGTTAATAGCATGTTTTTATTTGAAAGCCTTTAGAAGATGGTTAGATAGTAAGAAACATGCAATGCATGTTTAGTTTCTATTGTTAAAGAATTGCTGGAATGGTATAAAAAATTGTCAAATCAGTGCAGCAGATGGACTTAGATTTGAGTTTACATGCTGTTGTGGAGGACGGAAAAGACCTTGATTCCAGGTGGAGTCCCCCTATTCACTTCCTGTTCTTCCCTCCTCCACAGAGGCAAAACAAAAATGGTGTTTTCCATTTGATGTTTAACAGCTGCAAAACTGCTGATGTGAGTCACTTTAAGAGTATTTGTTACATAATTAGATTCATTTGTGGAAACAAGATGTTGGGAACAAAAAATAGTCAATAAAGTTGCCATGGAACTCCTAAGCAAACATTTGTCTCTTAGTGAACATACAACCGAGCAATCACTCATACACTGAGCCAGACTGATTGGTAACAATCCTAAAAAAACATGGGAATGCCATGAATCAGAGCGCTAGAGAGGAAAATATCTGTCTGGTGGAGAACGAGAAAGAAAGGCTTTTTTTTCCACAGCCACTGCCAGTGAGTAAGACAGATGTGAAAAGTGTCCAAACACATAAAAAAATGAACACAAACAAATCTGAGCAGCAACTAGGCAACCACAGCTGGAAGAGGAGCGGACTCTTCCGGTGTGGGCTCCTAAGCAGGACTCTTCCTGTCGGTTGACCCTATAATCTAGCTACTCTCTGGGAATAAACAGTCTCCAGCTGCCCCCTTCTCACCAACAACTGAGAAAAAATGTCAATAGGCCTGATAATCTAAAGCAGTCCTATGTTTTGAACCATGCATGCCTTATTATAGAGCCAAATTTAAGTTATTTATGTGTTTGTTGTCCTTTGGGAGTGAAAATTCCAATGACTTTATGTGAGAAAATGATCATTCCACCAAATAACGTCCAACAGTTATATGCAAGGCATTCAATTCAGATGTTCAGAGTGACTCACATGGTCAACACATGGCAAGCACACAAGTTGGGAAGTTAACTTTCCATATTTCCATGCTGGACTGCTATCTTGGAATAACACACGTGATATCAAAGCTAATCATTTTGGTCTCACTCATAAATTCTTTGATGGCAGGAACATGCGGCATTAATCTCGTACAGCATTTTGCAACGGTCTAGTCACTTATTATAGTATCAGAGTAAAGCAACAAGGCGTCAGAAAGATTGACCACAGATCTCACCCCAGAAAACAGTCACAGTGCTTGCGTGGCAGAAATGCTTGAGATCAGAACACTGTTTAAATCAGAATGTGTTTGTGAGAAAGCGAGAAGAAAGACTGGGTTTGTTTCATTGGCAGAGTAGTATGAAAAAATGTCTTCATGTTCTTCAGAGCTGTCCAAGAGGGAGTACAAAGTTCTTGCATTATGCACTTTTGTTTTGTTCCATTAGCAACCATTGGACTTAAAATATCCACTTTCAAGCAAGCATTTCCCGTCTTAGCCTGCCTATTTCTGTCAAATATTTCACACTTTCCTGCACACCACACAGATATGTCAGAATGGAACATGGCATCCACATTCTCCACTGCACCTGCACTCATACCACTTATTAAAGTCGGTATAAAATGAAAATGGACCCTGTCTATTTTGTAAATGCATGTTATGAATCCTATTGTGAATGCTTCATCTATGTATGCATTTTATATTTTTTTATTTAGACATTGTAATGTTTAATCCAAATGACTTAACTCAATCTTGTGGTGAAAACGACAGACTTCTCCAATCATATAGATGGCTAAAAACCATTCATTCATCAAAATCCAATTAACAACCAACAGATGGAACCCTCGTCCTACATTTTTTTTCTTTTTCAAAATTTTGTTACGCTCATATGTACATCACACCCTATTTCCATTTTATCTCAGTTTTAAGAATAATAAAGGGATAGTTCACCCAAAAATAAGAATTCTGACCATCGTTCAAATGTGACATTTCTTGCATTCTGCTAAATCCTTTTGTGTTTCGGACCAAAAATTATTATTATTATGATTTGGAATGACACAGATGACATAATGAACAAATGATAAGAGATTTTTAATATTTGAGTGAACTCTCTTTAAGAATTTGAACTGCCAACGCAACTGTTTCAAAAAAAAAAAAAAAAATTAACATCTTTTCGATTTGCAGACCTGCATTAGCGTTCCATCATATAGTGTTTGTATTTCCTTAAAGAGATGGAGATATGTACTCATATTTGATGATCAAATGGACAAATTAATGGGTCACTACAGGAAAAAGAGACTGGAATTATGGTTCAAGCAGATAGAGAGTTAAAAGACTGAGAAGGTAAGCAATACCTGGAATTGGAGCTGGTTGAGACTCACAGTGCCAGACTTGATTATTGACATAAATCGGTCAGTGCAGTGTCTGTGGGCATGCAGTCTAGAGCTGGTGAGACCCAGACTGAGTGAATGAATGAAGGTGTGGGCATTATGAGAAAAGCTACAGCACCGAATCCTGTTTGGCACTGTTTCACCAAGTCTGTGCTGGTGTTCAATTTCTTCTTTTTGTTACTCCTGTATGTTGTTTTCATCCACTCCCTGTTTCTTTTTCTCCTTCCAACATGCTCAATGTTCAAGTTAACTTTTATACACTTCCTGCAATCTTGGATACATGAATATACAGTATCAAACTCTCAACAACGTAAGTAACTAAGTTTTACTGACTCCACTGACTACATCTTTCATAATCCCAACAAACCAATGCATTAAACAAGGGGAAAGCCGGTGCACGTGTTCACGGTGTGGCCTAATCTCTCACACTTGCATCTACTCAGACAGCTTTGCTATGCCTGGACTGTACATTACACAGTCTTTATATTCAGACGAACAACACGACTGCAACAGTACAGATTAATATGTATGGCAGTAACAGGCCTGCGTTTTGGCTTTTTTTTGTACTCTCTATGTAAACATTGATGTGATCATGTGATTTTTCCTTTGTCATCTTTTAAAGCATCTCGCACAGGAAAAAGAGTTCCAAATAGGCTGTGCTCAAGTTAAATAGTTAAACTTTTAAAAAAGACGTCATTTTTTCATTTTTTCATTTCTACTGTCTTGCGTCTCTCGTTTAAAACAGAAAAACACTGCCTGTGTTAATCAACCCTAAGAAGTTAATATTAAGAAACATATAACGAAAAGTTCGAGACGAAGTAAAGGCAACCTGTTGCAAGTCTCCGAGCAGCACACAGGAGAGGTGATTTGTTTTTAACGAACGACAATAATTGATTCAAGGACTCAATAATGTGTTGCGTTTCTGAATGACTCAGTGTTCCAACGAATTGACTGATTGAATGGATCACTGACTCGCTCATAATGACATCCGAAATTGCATATTTGAATAAGTAACTACTTCAGCAGTGTTGAAAAGTAGGTTCTATGCCTCTCCTGTGACCTCATGTGATAGTAAAGTGTCAATTTTATGCTCACTTTAGAATGTCATAGTTGGTCATCTGGGTACTTTTTGCCTACTGTTTTATGAATAGGCTTCTGTGAATTCTGACATACTACTCATTTTTTTACTTACTGTTTTTGCTTACTGTATAAGTAAATATGCATATTCAGATGCAGTCACTCACTTGTAGCCGCTTATTTACATAATATGTCTCCTGAAGAAAGAGTCCCTGAACAATCCCTGCAAACACTGCATAGACTGACAACATGTCTGGAATGTCACTCAGCCAATCAAATTCGTGGACCGGAACTGAATCTATTGTAGCCCATAAAGTATACCACATATGACTTTAGCTGTATCATGTAAATGTTCAATCTGCTGCATTGCAGGTGTCATACAGAACACAGGTGTCATACAGAACACAGGTGTCCAGAAGAAGAATCTAATGTGTTTCCACATCTCTGCACCAGATTAATTAGACAGGTGAGTGATTTGACTGACAGGTGAGGAATTTTTCAAACCACCTGTTAGTCAGCCTCTTTTAGTGAAAGAAAACTTTGCTGGAACAAAAATGTGTCAGCAGACCCAGCACAGCCCTCCTGCACACACAGGCTTCTCATACACTGGTGTGCACAGTGCTGTCTCCACTGGGACAATAGTCTCATTGTCCATGCTTTAGGTCAGGGCCATTATTCCCATGCTGGTCCAGTGCAGCCCATTTTCACTCTCAATCATATTTGCCATAGTAAGACAAGAGTTCTCCATTACTCACACGTACCGTAACTAAAATGAAGAAATGCATTCATGTATGAGGTCACTCATAACTCATAATATAACATCATGTCCATAGTGACATTTGCACTGTTACTTTTTAAAGACAGCTTCCCCATGATATTTTGGCAGGAGTCACTTACTAAAGTTTGCATTTTTCATTGGAAATCTCTTTCAGTTCCTCTTTCAGTGATTCATAAACTGATTCTAATGAAGACTGCAAAAATGTTTAAGTTGTTTTAAAAGTGTTGACAGAGTCAAACAGACATGTGGTATATATACATATATATATATATATATATATATATATATATATATATAGATAGATAGATAGATAGATAGATAGATATAGATATATATATATACAGATATATAGATATATAGTGAAATTGGTTTAATTTTACAAATTTAAAGTGTTTTAAATAAATACAAGTACAAAAACATAATAATAATAAAATACTAATAAAATACTTCAAACTGTCAACAAATCCACCTCTGGTTCTGTGTACCTTATTTACCCCTAAAAGGTACATTTTAGTACCTTAAAGGTACATATTATTACTTAAATATACATATTAGTACCTAAATGTAACTTGGATTATTACCAAGTGTTTTACCATTTTTTTCTGAGAGTACAGCATTATTCTAAATGTATTCAGAAAACTTAATTACACAAACCCAGCTGTCAATCAAAGCCTTACCTATGAGTTCAGATCCTAACTGGGGCTCTGTCAGTCCCATGTGTAATCCTGAGTGTTGAAAACAGGTGTCTTTCTAACTCATGCTCACTTTAAGACACCTTAAACTCTGTGGAGCACCAGAGCAGGATGGACAAATCACATTCAGAACTAGAAATATCTTCCCTCGCTCTCTCTGTCCTGCACTATTCCCCCACCTACATGTTCGCTCTCTCCACCCCTTTCTCTTTTTCCAGCCCTTATAGTCTCACACACACTTCTTCCCTTCCTACTTTTTTCATTTACAGCCACAAGGCAGTCTTTTATTCTCACAGCTGAAGAGCTCCTCACTTGTTCAGCCTCTGGAACGAGACACCCACCCTGAGCCCAGATGAGGAGACAGACGAGAGAGAGAGATATAGGCAGGAGTACAATAGGGGTGACTTATCACCAAATACTGATGTAGAGATTTCAGAAATGGTGTCTTGTAAAATTAGATTTGTAATATCAGCATATTGGTATATGGAAGCAAGAAATCTAATTCCCACAGCATAGTTGAACTCTGGCCAAGCCAGATAAGCAAAATGTGAAATTAAATTCAATTACAATAAGCCAATAAAGCTGCCTTCTAAATACGTTAAATTGCCCTCTGTAAAATGTCTTATGACAACAAGCAGAAGAGAAAAAAATGCAAATAATTAAAGGCAAGAATAGACACTGGAAGGGTTTGTGGATACGTTAAGATTACATTTCCTCTTTTAAGAAGAGAAATGGCTGTTGTAATACTCTGCATAATGCCTTAATTTAGTGTCCAAATGTTTAACACCTTAAATACAGATACATACGCAATAGTGGCTCTCCCCTCAACCCAATCCAACCCAGCCCAGCCCATGAGACATTCCACCAACGCATGTCTGGAGAGGATGTTGTGTGGGTAGGAAACTTTGGGGAAGTTTACAAGGCTGTAAAGAACAGCTTGTGGACTCAAAATGCCAACTAACAAATCTGTCTAAAAAATACTGACTGAGATGGAATATGATTGGACAAATCATGAAACAAATGTGAATACAAGGCTGCTGCCTAAAGCCAAGTATCACTGTGGTAACTTGAAAACAGGTAAGTGTATGAAGGCAGGAAAGGATAGCCTACTCATTGGGGGTTATCAGATATTTGCTTATTCAAGTTTAAATATTGCTAAAATAATACTTTCCATTCGTTACTGTTTTGTCTGAGGTATCAATATTTGTCTAGAACAGCCACGGAATGTAATTTTGTGCCTCATATCTTTTCATTTTTCTTTTATATTTCCTCCTGTTATTTATCTGAAATCCACAACCAAATTCATAGACATTAAATCAAATCAAACACTAAATCATATGACCTGAGATACAGTAAATAGGATAGAAATCATTGCAGAAAAAACATATTACTTTCAAAGATGCACGGTGGTGTCAGTTGGGGTGACTGTTTCCATTCACAAGACACAAAAACCATCACGCAGAGAAGATGAAATGGAACAAATGATGACCTCTGGTGGTTGTGCAAATGTATTTCGTTTAAATCTAAATACCGTAAGCCTTGCAAATTCTAACCAACCAAGCTCTGGTAATAGGTGACAACGTGGCTTGTTTTTCCCCAGTTATTAGAAAAAATTTAATTAAGCATGCATTTGAACACATTATACAGAGTAAGTTGTCAATATGAAACCTAAAATTAAATAGTCTATAGGCTTTTCATGTATACAGCTATTTGGCAAAAATTTCAATTTGCCTTAAAGAATAAGGACTTTCCCTCAATTACATATCAAAAGCAGCAAAAGGAAACTTACTTGAAAGCGAACCCTTTTAGGTGCCATTGTGGTCCTTGGTTTGTAAACAACAGGAAAATTCTTGGAAATGGTCTTAAGGAATGGGATCAGTACAGACTGAGCAAGATGAATAGCTCTGCAGCTCTTTCAGAAACTCAGCTGGATCCATTGTATTTAATCCAAAAAAGGAGGGATGAAAAATAACTCATTCCTGAACATGACGGATCAAATTAACATATAGACATCCAGATAATTATAATCTCTTGATCATAGGCCCTCGGTTCACTTCCAGTCCTTCTAACTGTTTCATCAACATCAACTCTCCACCCCTGGTTGTATGGTGGAGAAAAAAAAGAAAGAAAAAAAAACCCAAAATGGAAAAACATGATTCATTCAGTGTGGTAATTCAAACACTGAGTAGTACGTGTGAATGGGTGAGCACAGTAGTACTGTAATATGGACTTCCTTTATAGTTGTGTTATTCTAAAATCAGATGAACTTAAAACATTTATTCCAGAACATATATGATTTACAGGGTAACCATTGTTTACATGGTGATGACCATTGCCAAAAAGAAGGACAGATAACAAAAGATCTTTTCCGTTTTAAACTCTTTAATGATTTTTTTTAATAAGTTTACACTGGAATGTTCTTCATCATGAATCCCTAATTCGTTATTTTACAAGATTACAAAAAAAAAATCTCTGATATCTTTATACCATTCCCCAATCCACATTACGATTCCTTGAAAACCGAACAAAAAACAATGGAAAAAGATAAACAAAAACATTTTAATACGCCCTTCCCCTCATCAAAATATCCAGAGACATTCAAGGCATTACTGGGAACCAAGACAGCAAGGGAGACCTATTTTCTTCAGCGGGGGCCATGTGGGGTTGAGACTGAAGTTTGGGATGATGGCTCAGCAGGCTGGGCACCACTCATAATGCTGATAGGACACCAGAGGTCCCTCCCTGAAAAACCTACTCACAATCACTGACACTCAGAGACAGACATGATCCCGATCCTCCACTGAAGGGCTCGAACAACTCGTTTCAGATGGTGAGCAGGTTGCCTTCTAGTAGTAAGAAAGTCCAAGCCTGAAGTTTTTGCTTTCAATAGAAAACATGATATAAAGCAGACAGACTGAGCACTCATTTTTGAAGCAATAAGTTTTTCTGACTGCAATGTTGTCATCTTGAATGAAATCATCTCTCTCTAATACACATTTGTTAATGGCTTTAAATGTTTTTCCATTTGAATTGGTGGTCAAATTGCCCTCAGATATCCATGATAAACTGGAAACAAAAGTTTTAAAAATGTACTACAGACTCAATTTCCTTAAAGGCTGGCATTACTACACCAAAACAATGTAAAACAGGAGAACAGACAGCCAGTCAAGAGTTAGACAAAGATGCAAGCACAGACTTCAGATGTCAGATGTTTAACAGCAGATGGAAACAGGAGATAAAATATAAACTTTAGACAAAACAAGGAGTCTGAGTGACAAAGAAAGAGACAAAACAATGACTACGGAATGGAAGAAAGGGCTATTACAAGCAAGGTACAACAATCTTCTAGTGTTTCAAAAAAGTTAGCACATTGAAAATAAATGTCTAGAACAACACAAACTGATAGAAACAAGCAACATGACCGTACCCTTACAGAGGAGGTATATAAACCATTAATTCAAAAATATACTGGCACGATGGCTTCCAAATAAATAAAGCTACACCAGCCCACTCCTTCCTGATACAGTCTCCATTTTAGCCCCAACCCTCACTGACTGGTTTGGCCATTAAAAAGAGGGTTGCTTTGTGAACCAAATTGGGTACAATTGGAGCCAATATTGCCAGCAAAGACTAAACCAACTTTGTTTTCTTTTCAGGGGGAAAAAAAACAAAACAACAACAACAAGGGGAATCCTGTTAATGTACTGCAGAAGATCTGAAGATGATAAAGATTGCATCGTCCCTCCATTTACATGTCTCTCCCTTCTTTTATTTATATGAATGTTTTCAGTCCATTTATCTGCTCCTCTGTCAAGTTGGGTGTAATTTTGTTAGTGATGTTTCCTTTTACAATATTTCATATTTGTCAACCACAAATGACGTTTCTGTGGAGAACCGAACCGGGCTGTCCCCATCCACCTGAGACACCTGAGTGACCTGGCAGGAGAAAACATGAACAGAATGTAGAATCTATTGTCCACATGACATTCTAATCTATTAACTAATTTCAGTACTCTGTATCAAACAATACCTTAACCCAGGAACTAACAACTTTTGTCAGCTGAACCCCTTTGAGATAAATTAATTTACTTGAAGTACCCCCTATGATCAATTATTGAACATCTCTGATGTAAGTCAAGAGAAACATGAATATACAGTGTTTTTTAATTGGCATTTTTATTATTTAAATAATTATTAAAGGGTTAGCTCACCCAAAAATGAAAAGTCATTAATTACTCACCTTCATGTCGTTCCAAACCTGCAAGACCTTCGTTCATCTTTGGAACACAAATTAAGATATTTTTGATGAAATCCGAGAGCTTTTTGACCCTCCATAGACCATGTTCAAGGTTTAAGCCTCGATTTTCACTCACCGACAGGTTTTGTGAAAAATCACCTACAAATGCCCGAAATCAGAGGCAAATCGGTGCTCGTTCACATGAGTGACATTCACGCAGTGTGAATTATCAAAAGACGCGATCTGAGAGAAATCGCAGACGGGTCACAGATTACCGTGAAATATTTGGCATGCTAAATATATCTGGACCTGTCGGCGATTCAAAATCCTGCTGTGTGAAATGAGTTCTGATTGAAAAATACATTGCCAATGACCTACAGCCAATGAGAGAGCAAGATACAGGGCAGTGGGAGGTTCGGGGAGGAGTTATAGACCACAATATCAGCAATCCTTGCTCCGCATGTCTCCCCAACCATTTCCTCCTCCATAATCTTTTTTTTCTTTTTCGCCCTTTTGTTGCAAATCAGCGCACACACCATTCGTATCGTGAACTTCTTGCGAACTACTATTTTAATAACATTTCCAGTCTTGCACAAGAACTGTGATCTTGTGTCATTTCCTCATCACTTCTCGTATGCGTTTGGTTGTGAAACGTAGTTTGCGGACCAGAAAGAGTTATCTGTGATTCTTCCTATTGTAAAATCGTGCAGTGTGAAACCTCCTGTCACCAACCCATCGTGCCATGTAAACACAGCAGCAACTGAATACTACCCCAGATTGTCATGCAGTGTGAAAACAACAGTGATCCGACGACTTTGAAAATCATGCAGTGTGAACTCAGCAAAGGTAAGGCTAGGCAAAAAAATGCAAGTCATCCTCTCTGTTGAAATGTTCAGACAGATTTACGAAGACTGTTTTATGTTCAGCATGCATCTTCCTCTGCTTGTAAACAAGGCACATCGCATCCCGGTTCACCACACACGTGTTGTGACACGGAAGATAAGAAATTGTTAAATAAAGTGTTTTTTCTTTGCACGCAAAAACTATTCTCGTAGCCTCATAAAATTAAGGTTGAGCCACTGATGTCACATGGACTATTTTAACGAAGTCCTTATTTCCTTTCTTGGCCTTAAAAGTATCAGTTGTGTTGCTGTCTATGAAGGGTCAGAAAGCTCTCGGATTTCATCAAAAATATCTTAATTTGTGTTCCGAAGATGAACAAAGGACTTACAGGTTTGGAACGACATGAGGGTGAATAATGAATGACAGAATTTTCATTTTTGGGTGAATTAACCCTTTAACTCTTCATCAACTCCTGAACTCCCAGCAGTTCCCTTGAGAACCCCAGTTCTACCCTAATCTATAATTAACCACTTTTCTTACCTGAATGTCACAGTAGCTGCCCTTAGAGACAAAGGAGACACTGAGAGGGAAAAAGTCATTGGGCTGACCAGGTATGCTGAATTCCAGGCTACCAGTCTTATTCTTCACATCAATCACAGGCAGACACCACTCCAGGACATTCCGTCTGCTGTCATGACGATATTCTCCATCTAGATCACCAATCACAGGAGCCCCTACCCCTGACCTGTGATGAAATTGTTACAATAGACAAATGTCAATAACAAGCCAAACGATTCTAAGAGGCTTCATTAAACATGGGGGAAACAAGGTGCATTAGTACGCCAATAAATGTGAATAATGTGTGAATTAGGGCCTGAACTAAAGCCTATGAATTTGTACTCACGGTACAGGGATAGAAATGACTATATCATTGAGTTCCAGAGATTCATCCTGCAGCTCATACTCAATGTTTACATCACAGCCAGTACCACTCTCAGAGGGCCAGCAGTTTACTGCACAAACAGAAATTAAATCAGCATAAGTCATGTGACACTATTGGAAAGACGTAAGCTGTTAAATTTACTGGTAACACTAAACCAGATGTTTAGGACTGACTTGTTAGTGGAATGAGAGATTCCTCTGTGGTCTGTAGCCTCCACTTCAGCACACCCACGTCACTCTTCAGAGGGAAGGATTTGTCTGGGTTTTTCAGACCAATCACGGACTCTGCTGTGAAAAGTTTTTTATCCACATTTGGATGGGTCTACAAGGAAGAGGTTAGAAGTGTGTTACAAACATATAACACATTTTATAAAAGTTTATTATAGTTTTTTTTGTTTGTTTCAGAAAATATAGTAAATTTTAAAAGTTATCTATTTTGGTTTATATATTGTTGTTTAGATTTAGTTTTTTTTTTTTTTTTTTTTTTTAATTTACTATTGGTTTTTATTATTTTCAGTACTCGTTTTCGGACTACAAATTGTCTATAGCAATACATTACTTTTTTTTTTTTTTAAAGATGCATCATATTCCAGATTGGGATTATTTAGGGTTTTCTTATAATTAGCTAAATGCTGCTACATTTAGAAAAAACAAACAAAAACAAACTTACCTGCAACTGCATGCCCCTCTTGTCATTATTGTTGACTTTCAGCCTAATTCGCCCATTCTTTTCATCAGACACTCTGAGAGTAATCATGCCAACCACTTCCATGTTTTGAAGGCCACCATCACGGCCACACGTGAGGGTGATCTTCTCCTCCACTCGCATATGCACACTGAAAATTAGACAGAATTTTTTGTAAGATATAGAAAAGTGTTGTAAAATTATCCTCTCCTAAGCTAAATCTTAGATGGTGCCTAATAATGCATAATACAGAGTTGTGGGTCTATACAGAAAAATAAAGTGATGTCTGGATTATCGCACTATGTTCTGTAATAAAAAAAAAAAAAAAGATCAAGAGTTGGTCATTGTGAACTATTTGATTGTCAAACGTGTAATCTGATTTACATGAGAAGAGAACCACTACTTAAATCCAGATTGAGTCAGACTTAGAAGGTGGAGCTTGTGTGTCTTCATTGTGTTGATGAAAAAGTGCATTTTCACCATATGTTCTGCTGAGTTCAGCGTGCAATACGCAGCAAAAATATGCTCAGTGCTGAAACTGTACTTGACACACTGCTCACACACACAGCATGAATGCTGCTACTGTTAACATGGGCAATGAAAAGAATATGTACAGCTCACATGCTGCTAACGTGAGATGTGAGAGGTCTTAATCTGAAACCAATTTAAACAAGTAGTAAACAAAGATTTTAAATTCATGTCTATTTGAAAAGCCTCTCAAAGAGGCATATTATTTACAAAAATTTCTTATTTTTAGTGCATTATTGAACAGCACTACAAAATATTTTAATTGAATAAGATCACAGACGCCACTAATGTCCTATTGACTGTGCTCAGTATGATTCTTGCATAAAAACATTGAGAGATCATTACCTCTCTGTGTGGGTTGGAGGCGGCAGAGATTTGGATGCCTCTGATGGTCTTTTGCCTGTGCTGGGCAAGATGATATTCTCTCCCTCTGACTTTAGTTTGTCCACAAAGTCATCAACCTCCTTTCCTTTGCCAACCAGTTTAAGCGCTTTACTTTGACCACTGGACCTAAAATAAAAGGGCATTAAATTGCAGCCTGCTGCTGTTTTTTTTATATATATTGCTGTAGTCTATTAGAAAGTATGGCAGTACCTGACAGGTACAGGAGTGGGTTTGGGTTTCTCATGCTCGATTAGCGTGTCTGTGATGATTGTCGTGTTGCTGCTGCTCATGCCCGAGCTGCCAAAACCACCGAAGCCCGGTCCCTTCTTTCCACGCTCAGCATCACGTCGTATCTGCTGAAGCTCTTTAGCCTTCCGTCTCATCTCTGCCTTAGCCTCACGCTCCTGAGTCTGATGAACGATTAATTGAGCGGTTTAGAGCGAAGAAAAGATGATCAACAGCAAAATTACATTTCAAATAAAGTATTTAATTCATCAAGTATCATCTGAGAGCCCTTGCCAGCATGTTATTTACAAACTACAAACACATGGCTAGGATCAGGGATGTTTAATTATGAAGTTCACACACAGCACCTTCACACTCTAGGAACTTATTGATCATCCTCCTTTGCATTAGTGCATATACCTGAGCTAAACAAGTCTAGCAGACTGGAGAATCTTCTAGAATATCATTATATGCTGTAGACTTCTGGGGAATTGCCAGATTTGTTAATTAGAAGAGATGGCAGCATACTTTTAGCCTTTGACTGCACAATAACAATCAAAAGTGTGCATTGCTATTCTTTAAGAAATGCCTTTCCTACCTCTCTGACGGCACGGAACACCTTTTCCTCATGAGAGTCCATCTCTGTAAATGTCCGGATCTGGGCCAAGTTGACATTCTCTCTATAACCGAGGGCAACAATCTCATCGAAAGCGAAGATGAGTTCAAAGCAGTGCTCAGAAATCTCACTCTCCTCCAGGACACGACAATATTCAGGAATCTACCAAAATATAAGAAAAATTAACATATAAGTCAGCTTCCTTTCAGAACTCTGATATTTACACAACAACCTACAATGAACACGGACAAGTTTTTGTTTTACAAAAAAAAAAAAAAAAAAAACTATTTGACTGACATAAAAATATTTTACTTTTCTTACTCTTCAAGGTACACATTTTCAGATGTCCCTGTATAACATCACATATAATTATTATATTATTTTATATAATTATTAAATAATTTTCTTCACGAAACGTGAACACTGAGATGCATCAAGAAATTTAAATTTAAATTAAAATTAAATTGTTCATAAGAAGTCTTTTATTCCATCATGTTTGCTGTTTCTATCATACCACGCGTGAGAAGAGACGCAGTGTCTCCAGGTCCTCCAGTATGTTACTGTTCTTGGTGGTGACCAGCACCATGTAGAGCTTCTCCAGAGGCTGGTAGACATAGCGCACACTCTCAGTCTCCACAAATGTGTGTTGTTTGCCGGTGTTCATCAGTTTGGGGAAAGCAGCCAGCAGACCCTCCACTCGCGTCCGTGTCATCTCCACAAACTGTCGCGACACTAGGGCCTTACCCGCCTTGGTGCAGACTGCTGCTGCCAACAGCACCTGGAGAAGAGTCATTCAAAAAGAATTTTAAGGAGCGATTACAAAAATAAAGTAGTAATCTTCAGACAGGAACGAGCAGAATGCAGCACACTACTTGGAAGTATTGATGGAAAGAGGCCACTAAGATTCAATATTAACATTCCTTCCAAGAGCAAAACTGACACAACTTTACTTGGCTCTCATGTTTGCGGTACTTCATCCATACTGTGTTTAACTTGAGGATAAAGCTCTTCTTAACAGCAAAGATGGAACCAATCTCCCAAGAGAAAGTTGTATAGTTTCACATAATCAACTGTCAGAACAGACTGACTATTGCATGCAACGAAAGTAATCTGAAACAAATCCAAAAGAAACTCCTAATAAAACCAACAATGTGATTACATATCATGCAGGCTTCCCACACTTTCTGACCAATGGATTTCCATGATTTTTCCAGTCATTTCATATAAATAATTATGGACTATAAAAAAACAACAACACATTATACACAAGGTCTTTTCAGTTTTCAGGTCTGGAAATAACACTTTTGAAATTAAGTGTCATTTCAAGGTTTTCAAAGACCAGAGAAACCCTCAGCATGAGAAAGCAAAACTGGCCAAAGTTAAGTAACAGAATGAATAGGTTCCATTTTGTCATCACCAAGAAACTGATAGGATGAAGAGTTTTGTGGTCTGTTTAGCAAGATATTAAACTGCACAAACTTCGATGCATTCATTGACTACATTTTTGAATAGACAGCTGCTACAAAATACTACAATGCAACACTCTGAGAGACAACCTAGCACCCATTACAAAACACTGAGCAAAGACTTTGTACTGAATTAATTCAATTCATGTTTATTGGTATAGCGCTTTTCACAATACACATTGCTGCAAAGCAGTTTCCCAGAAAATGAAAGTTTCTACATTACATCTACGAGTAGTTTATCAGTGATGACTGTCAAGGTGATGTCCATATGACAGAAAAGGACAGTAAATATCATGCAATTAAGATATCAACCTAACATTTCCATAAAACAACTGTACAAAAACTCAGATAATAAATGAAAGTATGATGACTCACACAATGCAGCTTCTATCCATCTACTCTTATTTTCTGCATGAAAAAACCTGAGTGGTTTCTTTCTTTCTGATGCTCTCTATTCTTGGGAAAATAAAATATTCCAGTTCACTTCAATTTTACACTAAAGCTTTGAAACAGTCAATCCTGTTCCAAATGATTTGGCAGAAATGAAGCAACATTGTCAAATCCATTTGCATAAACACACATAGGCTACTAGCTGCAGCTTTACCAAATTAGACAAAAGAAAGACAGAAACGTTTGAATTGATCTGAATGGTTGCTATTTTTATGATAAATTACTGCAATATTTTTTTAAACATTAAGCAAGCAGCTTCAAGGCTAACACATTCTGACCACGTCAACAGATGTTACAAATGGACTAGATATAGTCGTTTAGCCACGCTGTTATTAATCACAGACTAACATAACTGATTTGTTATCACAGACACGTTTAATGATAAACTGACAGCGAAAGTTACAGGCCTGCAGTATAGCGACTCGCGAGTATTTGACACTGATGTTACGTTAGCTCACTGCTCTTCATATTGACAACATGCCTTACTAGCGAGTTTTAACAGCTCGAGAAGCGACATTATAACTGAGCTAATTTACAAATTCACAGTACGCTAATTTTGAAGTTTCTCTTGATTTAATAAGCATACCGAGCAATAAATCAGTCTGCGGTTCGTTTCGTTAGCTAGCAGCAATCTCTCATGGAAAAACCGGAACCCGTCGTCAAAATCAGTTGTTTGTACATAAGCGAATAAAGATACTTACCATTTTCAGTGTCTGGTATGTTTTCTGCGTTTAATCTTATAAACGCCGTTTGTGTGGCTGTATAAATGCTATGTGGAGAAAAATAAAACTGTTTGTGTGCAGTGCGCTGCTCCGCGATTCAATATGGCAGAAGTGTAAGCCACGTCTCCAACCGGAAGCGGCTCGTCAGCGGGGTAAAAGGGCAGCGCGGCATATGTGGAAGATCCAGCATCAGCAGCACTGCCCAACCCTCACACAACACTAAATTAAATTATTAAAGCTTTCTTTTCATCGTATCCTTCACTATTATATTATCAATCAATTATATTATATTATATTATAACTAAAATATTAGAAATTTTAGATACCGTATAAATTGTAAATAAATAAACACATCATGTCATGTAGCCTATGTATATGTGGTTGTGATGAGTTGTTTTATGTGTTATACTATAATATGATTGACATGACACAAAAAACTGTGGCCAGCAGGATCTCAGTTCATTGCTGGTTTTGTTCATAATTTTGTTTATTTGTCACTCTTGAAAAATAGTATATAATTTGTATGCATTATTTATTATTTTTCTTGCCAAATAATCATTAAAGTAAAGAAATTATAAAAGCTTTGACCACCTCCTCTCACTTTGACCCTCTCCTCTTTTCCTCTGTAATGAAAAAAATAATGTACACCCTAAATAAAATATAACTTAAGTCATTAAATCCTTTTCATCTTTTTATTTACCCTTATGAACTGCTCTGTTTCACTGTTTCATGCATCGTTTCCTTGTTTTTTAACAACATTACATTATTAATTTATTCTTTTAGCAGACGCTTTTATCCAAACGAGGAAAACAACAGGCTATTCATCTATCTATCTATCTATCTATCTATCTATCTATCTATCTATCTATCTATCTATCTATCCTCTGTCTGTCTGTCTGTCTGTCTTGCATTAAACTGGTTTATACATTTTATTTTAAGTCATTATAACTAATTTTAAAACAATATGTGGAGATATGAGTGTAGTTGGGTTAAAGTATGCGCTGTGTGGCGCTGCATGACAGGCATGAACACACTCGCGGACCAGTGTGTTCTCGGTAGACGGAAGTATCGTTCCCGTCTAGGTCACACAGAAATCGGGTCACGAGTTTGAGGTAGCAGTTGGGAATTCTCGAAACCAGCCACTCGACCAAAACAACTTGGCAAATGAGTGAAAAATCTTGACGATACAGTTTGGGGAACAGATCGTTCCACTTGCGCGGCGGAGATGTCTGGGAACGTTAGTATTTCTCAAGTAAGTGCAATTACTACATGGTTTTACGCAACTGGCATATAGTGATATTTCATTGGCTCGGTGAACTGTCATTTTAAACGTTCTGTCTTTCCATTGGTGGATGGAAAGAGAAATAGGCGGGTGTCGAAACCATGTGGATCCAAGGAGCAAATATGAAATTTTGCAATTTTTGGGACTATGTAAAAAAATGGCGAAGGTATTTGATATTTCTATTTTAGAAACGATACACTTTATTTTAGGGAGTCATACTTTAATAGACATTTTTGACGACAAGTGCACCGATGATGTAACAGTTAGCGATTGATTAAGCATAATGAACGATATCTTAAACAAGATTATTTCTCATTTTCTTCTGTGTAGTTCTTTATAAGCATAAAGGTCTCTTCATGCACAGGTCAAATAGCCAAGCCTTTTAAAAAGAGAAATTGAGATTTCACATAATGTAATAAAAATGACATTTTTATGAAATGAAAGCTTGTGTCTTCTTCTAGCCTCTTCTGTCATAGTGTTTTCTGTACATGAACGTACAAATAAACAATAGCAGTGTTGTGAAACAACTGGTCAAACAGCGGTCAACATATATCTGACCCGCAACTACATGCATTGCATGGAGCTTTTAGTTTTATCAGCACTGCCCAGAAACACAGGGTGTGGGGAATGCAAGGACACTGTATAGAAGAAGAAAACCGCTCCACCAGTTGCTCATTCATTCAGTCATTCAGTCATTCATTAGGCCTTGGACCTGACACATCTTCTTCTGGAGCCTGAGCTGTAAAAGTGTCTGCAAATAACATGGAAGGGCCATTCAAGTATATTAGCGTGAGAGTTTGATGAAACCTGTTTTGCTATTTAGTAGAGTTGAGGTGAGCATTATTATGAAATTAAGTGATATTCTCTCTCTTGCAGGAAGAAAATGGCAAAGTCAGTCAAGTTATTCGCATGGGAACAAGGAAGAGCCAGGTAATGTTTCTTGAGGCATTCAGCTATGCTGTTTTGTAATTTATTTATAAATTCTTTCATCTTTCAATGAGAGTATTTTCTACACTTAACTTTAACACTGTATTTAATATGTAACATGTATTGTTCGATTAGTTTATAATGAACTATAACCATTTTTTTCCACTTTGAAAACAACAAACTGTGTGAAAAATTTTAGATATAAAATGTATATATAAATTCTAGTTTCTATAGTACATTACCTAATAATCTGATAAGCATTATATAAAGTAATTTTAGTTTAATAAAATAATGCATTTTAATGACATGCATTATAAAGTGCTCTTGAGGAAATGTGGCTTTTTTCCATCACTTGGTTGGCTGAGGGTCCCACAGTCTGTACCGGCTTGACATGGACCATTATTTTAGGTTTTCCTTATTGCAAGCTCAATTGAAATGATAAATGGAGTCAGTTAAGTCAAAAATAGAGAAAACATGCGGTTTAAATTGAATTAAGAGTATATAGAATTCGATTTTCTGCTCTAGGGAACCGTTACAAAGTGAGGGTAGATAACAAAATGGAAATGGGTGTGAAACTCGTGTGCTTTAATCAGATAGAAACTGCCCCTCAGTGTCGCCATAATGATTGCTGGGAGTGACTGCTAACATTTAATCATAAAAGTTAAGTTATAGAGAATCTTCAAAAGCACCTTATGAGGGAGCCACTCTCAGAGTAAATTTATTCATGTTTTTGCATCATATATTGCACTGGAACAGTTTATGACATTTATGAAATTACATTTTTGTATCTTCAATAATGAGATTGTGTGTGTCTCTCAGCTGGCTCGCATTCAAACAGACAGTGTGGCCGGCAGACTGAAAGAGCTTTATCCAGACATTCATTTAGAAATAGGTGAGGACATTTTGCCTGCTATAAATTGCATGAATTACCTCTACATTAATTGTATTGTATTTATTGTATCTTTCAATCAGAGTTGTCCACACACTCACACACACACACACGCACATTTTCTTGTCTTCATGCACTCACTGCTTGTTTAAGAACAGAGAGCGATTGTGTTCTGCTGAGAATGTGTAATCTATACGACCGCTTCACTGCTGAATCCTACTGTCTGTGTCAAAAGACATGAATGATGATGTCAGAATAGGAGCCAGTGCACAACTATTCAGCCCTTAACCTTTTTGTCTGTGTGCTTTTCAGTTGCCATGTCTACAATTGGGGACAAAATCCTGGACACTGCATTATCAAAGGTAGAATTCCATCCTCAATTTCATGTGCCATTATGTCAGGTTTTGGTAGGAAGAAATGCCCTTAAACTTTTGTGCGCTGCCCAATATGTAAAAATCCATTACCAGCTATCAGATGTGTCAGATTTACCATGTTTTAAACCTGTATTTTCTTAGATTGGTGAAAAGAGCCTCTTTACCAAAGAGCTGGAGAATGCCCTCGAGAGAAATGAGTAAGTTTGTTCTTATGTCACCCTCATTAGAAAACAAAACAAAAAAAAGACTATTGTTCAGTTGAGTATGCTGTAAAGTGCTTTAGATTGACCTTCACTATTATTGATATGACACTGAATACCTGTCTTATTTTCTCTTGAACATTTTGCTTCTGTTTTGCTCATATACAATAACTGTTAAGTCTCCAACACTCTGCATCAGAGGATGTGAAAGCAGTACTCTTAGACTTGATTCGACTTTTTGTGAAATAAACCTTATTTAAGCATGTAATAGAAACATTGTAAAACAATATTTTTCCTCTAGTGTGTGGGTTGGTGATTTATTTATTTATTTTATATGTGTTTATTCATCACTAGAGTGGATATTGTGGTGCACTCTCTTAAGGATTTACCTACCTCACTGCCCCCTGGATTCACTATTGGAGCCGTTCTTCAGTAAGGACCACAACCGCAACATCTAACAAATATTTATTTTTAATTTAATTTAAATGAATCAATTAGTTTATGAATTTACACTACCAGTCAAAAGTTTTTGAATAATTACTGTATTTAAATGTTTTTGAAAGAAGTTTTTTATTGTAACATATTGTAATAATGCAAAATATAGGGATGTCCCAATCAGGTTTTTTGTGCTCCCGATCCGATCCGAGTATTGTAACATATTATAATAATGTAAAATGAATAACTGTTTACTATTGTAAGATATTTTATTAAAATGTATTTTATTCCTGTGATAGCAAAGCTGAAATTTCAGCAGCATTACTAATTGTAATAATATTTCACTTTTTTTTAAATATAAAATAAATGATTATAATAAACTTAAAAACATTTTTAAGTCTTTAATCTTAATTCATTTTAAAGTTCATTTAAGAATTGCATATTTATGACTTGTAATTACCAAAGGCACTGTAGTAGGTACTTTAAAAACCTGTTTGAGCGGTGATTGATTTGTTGTGTATTGTTTTTGTGAAGGAGGGAAAATCCCCACGATGCAGTGGTGCTTCATCCAAAGAATGCTGGACTAACCCTAGACAGCTTGCCAGAGAAGAGGTGAGCTCTGTATTTTTTAACAATCTTGTCATGCCAAATAAAAGTGCCAGCATCTATCCTCCAGAATTTGATTGATGACCCAATAATCAAGGGAGATCAGTGGTTTTCATGGTGATAGAATTTAATTCAAAATCTACATTCTGTCATAGATGTCATGTTTTGACAGCTATATGCAGTTACGTAACCAAAGCTGTCAGAAACATTTTGAAACCTCTCTTTTTTTTTTTTTTCCAGCGTGATTGGCACAAGTTCACTTCGCAGAGCAGCTCAGCTGAAGAAACGATTCCCTCAACTAGAGTTTGCAAATATTGTATCCTGCCCTTTCCTTTCCTTTTGCGTCTGTGGATGTTTATATATTATTAATGGCAGGAGCTTTATCATTGATTTTGATGGACTGCCAAAGCAAGCACATATTTCCTGGGTATTTGTTACACCAGCCAGTTTCCCTGTACTGTATATAGCATTTTAACGGTACTAGAGTCTTCCTCCTTGACCTTACTGCTATAGAGAGGGAACCTAAACACCCGTCTGAAGAAGCTGGATGAAAAGGACGACTATGCTGCCATTATTCTGGCCGCAGCAGGCCTTAAACGTATGGGCTGGGAAAGCCGAATCAGTCAGGTATGTTAAAAGCCACAATGTAGATATTTTCTTATCTACAGTGACATACTTCTGAGTAATGGTTATCAAAAAAGAAAAAAATAGAAAACAAAAAAGTTGATATCAATCATACTGGCCTCTTAGTATGACCTCATATTCAGTTCTAACAAAAACTGTATTTCAAATGAGACATGATATGAGTGTACTAACCACTATTCTGAATATGGAGGTCTCTGTTGACTACAGCAGTGTTTATAGATTTATTTATAATGCATATATTATAGTATCTGATGTGTAAATTGCAGATTCTGGGCCCTGAAGATTGCATGTATGCTGTTGGCCAGGTAAGTGTGCAAACATGCACAACCATTCGTGAACTGTGAAATTGAATTAGGTTTTCATGCACTACATTTAGTAGCAAATCTTTTTCAGTGTTTATACCCGTCATGCTATGTACTTATTATTGTATTGTTCATACTGTTGTTCATGCGAGAAAATAAGCACCTGCAGCTGCCAGCTCAACTGTTAGTGAACATTATAAACACTAAAGGAAACACCTGTGTAACAAATTATGTTAACGGTTGAAGCCATGAAAGTGCAGTTATTTGGTATATGTTGCATGCAGGGTTTCTGCAGGTTTTATGATAGTAAATTTAAGACTTTTTTTTTTCAAGATAATTTAGGAAATACATTGAATAGAACAAAATACGTCAATATGATCTTTAGTTTGAAAAAACTACTTCCATCTCCATTACTTTTTAATTTATTTGAACAAACTAACTAAATAAATAGTTTAGGGCTTGAATACCTCTGTGGAAGGCAAACTAATACTTATTAAAACCTTTGTAAGACCCTGTACATGAACATAAAACATAATGCTTCATTTGCGATCAAACTGCTCTGTATACATGCATACTGTAACATTAACCTGCAGTGTCTCCTAAGTAAATGTCAGTCTGTAAATAAACAGAAATGTGTCTTATCATCAGGGAGCACTGGCAGTGGAAGTCAGAGCACAAGATAAAGACATTCTGGAAATGGTGTCTGTCTTGCACCATCCAGACACAGTGCTGCGGTGCATCTCAGAGAGAGCTTTTCTCAAGCAGCTGGTAGGTTTCTTTACACACACACACACACACACACACACACACACATGAACTCAGCTCTCATTGCGTGTGGTTCATATCAGTTTGACCTTATCCTGAGGGCATTCTATGTAGTCTAACAGTTTTATGGTTTTAATACTGCTCTTCATTCCCTTTTTCTACTTTCAGGAAGGAGGCTGCAGTGTGCCTGTTGCTGTTCATACAGAAGTGAAAGGGTCCATGGTAAAGAGACAAAATATACCTACATTTACAGACATTCAGTGGCATGATATTAAGTGTTGTTGATGTTTGGATAGCATAGACTGAATTATCTTTTTTCTGGTTTCAGCTGTATTTGACTGGAGCGGTTTATAGTTTGGATGGTGCTGATTGCTTGAAGGACACTATGCAGACGGTTGTGGAAATTGACAACAAAGTAAGGGTTAAATATACATATATACTAAGGGTTGGGGTTAGAACGATTTTTTTAATCAGTAAGAATGCTTTAAATTGATCAGTGATAGTAAAGACATTGTTACAAAAAAATGTTTTTTGAACTTTCTATTCATCAAAGAATCATGGAAAAAATGTTCCATGGTTTCCACAAAAATATGAGGCAGCTTACTGTTTGCAAAATTGCTGATGATGAGAAATCAGCATATTAGAATGATTTCTGAAGGATCATGTAACTCTGAAAACTGGAGTAACGATGCTGCAAAATCAGCTCCTATAATATGTGACCCTGGAGCACAAAAGCAGTCTTAAGTCGCTGGGGTATATTTGTAGCAATAGCCAAAAATACATTGCATGGGTCAAAATAATCGATTTTTCTTTTATGCCAAAAATCATTAGGATATTAAGTAAAGATCGTGTTCCATGAAGATATTTAGTAAATTTCTTACCGTAAATATCAACTTCATTTTTGATTAGTAATATGCATTGCTAAGAATTCATTTGGACAACTTTAAAGGCGATTTTCTCAATATTTTGATTTTTTTGCACCCTCAGATTCCAGATTTTCAAATAGTTGTATCTCGACCAAATATTATCTGATCCTAACAAACCATACATCAATGGAAAGCTTATTTATTCAGCTTTCAGATGATGTATAAAGCTCAATTTCGAAAAATTGACACTTAAGACTGGTTTTGTGGTCCAGGGTCACATATATGAAAATAGACAAATGCCTTGGTGAGCATGAGGTTTCTTTAAAAAAAAAAAAAAAAAAAAATCTTACCGACCCCAAACTCTTGAATGTCAAAGTATTTGCATTATCTATAATTTAGTTTTGTAACTTTTTATTCCAACTTGTTTCTATCAGGTGAGCGAGAGTGCACAGGAGTGTGTACACGTTGGAGTCACTGCCAACAATGTATCATCATCAGCCCTCGAAGCGGCTGAGAAACTGGGAATGGATCTGGCAAATGCTCTCCTTAATAAGGGGGCCAAAGACATTCTCACAACAGCCAGGAAACTAAATGATGCTCGATAACTGGCTTTTTATATTTTGTGCACTGGAGTATTAGACCTAGTTTTGGAACCTTTGACATGCTGTTAACGTGGATAAACAGTACACTCAACTATATGCTCTATAGCTTAAATACAACCTTGATTGGCTGTATAAATCTATGTAAAAACAACCAACAAATCACTTCGGACACTATACCTCAGTGCCTCAGTTTAACAATGAGGCAGCACCAATTTTTCTGGTTCATACACAAGACACTGACATTTCTACTATTGTGACTACCGTCGTCTCCTCTCAGGCACAGAATTCTGGAAGAATTCATGCTAATAGTCTTCCATTTCTAATGATGCCAGACTGCCATCATCTATGAACCACTTGAAAATGAGGTGGTCAAAATACCTACCTTTTATATCTGGCCATGGTTTTGAAGTGTAGAATTGAGTACATTTGATCTTTATATACCTCTCACAAAATATGGCATTTTTTGTAACAGCTTATTCTCAGTTTTTAATATGATGCATTTTAGTAATGCAGAATATTCATTAACCACAAGGTGGTAAGACATGGTTTAAGAATTTGGGCTCCATGTAAGATTTGACATATGCAATTTAAAGAAAAATGCTTGTTATTATCAGTTTTATATTTAGAATATCTTATATAGTTTTGATCCCACAATGTGCCTTCAAGATGTGATCACATTAACCAGCAAATTTTGACCAATGTTAGTTTCTTTATATCAATATGAAAAGTTAATGTAATAAAACATTGATACCACCATTATTCACTTTTTTCCTTCCCATTGATCACGTTGTGTAAAGTTTACTCATACCACAAAAGCAAACTACTAAAAAAAAAAGACCGTTTAATATGCAAAAAGTCTCGATACAGACTACAACCACAGTTCAGACACATGGAATCTGCCCCTTTCAGAATAATTGGTGGCCCTTAAAAGGGCCTTTGGGTGAGTTAACTCAGTTCAGCGTAGTTTTAATACTCCTGTGACTGGGAAGAACCCTTCTTTCCCGATTTGCCGGAGCTGGGGACAGCCTGGCCAGTTTTCTTGGGCAGCAGCACGGCCTGGATGTTGGGAAGAACACCTCCCTGGGCGATGGTAACTCCACCGAGCAGTTTGTTCAGCTCTTCATCGTTACGTACAGCCAGCTGAAGATGGCGAGGAATGATACGAGTCTTCTTGTTGTCTCTTGCAGCGTTTCCCGCCAACTCGAGGATCTCAGCGGTGAGATACTCAAGAACTGCAGCTAGATAGACAGGAGCACCAGCACCTACCCTCTCAGCGTAGTTGCCTTTTCGCAGGAGACGATGTACACGGCCGACGGGAAATTGCAGGCCAGCGCGGGAGCTGCGAGTCTTAGCCTTGGCGCGGGCTTTTCCTCCGGTTTTGCCTCTTCCAGACATATTGTTCTTAAAACGTCTTTCCTCAAAACGTAGAAGAAATCAGTAAGTCGTCTGTGGAGTTGCTGCAGTATTTAAGGACTGACTGAACTAGGGCTGTATGATCCCGCCCATCGTTATGATTGGATACGCGCAGTGAAGCACGGTCCTGATTGGCTGATAGAGCCAACCCTAGAGCGGATGTATTCTCCTATTGGCTTGAACTTGTAGTGCATAAACAGCGCAAACTAACGAACCAATCCGAGAGCATCTAAATGTGCGCGATCTGATTGATTCGCACGCTTCGTCTGTGATGCCAATGGTCTTTTGCTATGTCAATCCGATTTGGGCGGTAAATTCAAACCAATTGAACACATTCCCTCTGAATTTTAACACAGTTTGGCGCACAATTGTAAGGAAATGATTGATTTATGTTTAAACCCCCCATAATTGTCTTGTTTAAGGTGATATTTTATATATAACATATAGTTTTAGGTTACTTAACCCACTGTGTTTAAAGAAATAAATCTTTGCGGTGGTTTAATCACAACAACACTTTTTCAACTCGCCACATTCCCTTGGCCTTTTTCTCCTTTTCAAGTTATGTAGTTAGAACATTTTAGAGGGAAAAGGGAAAATGAAGAGGAATGGATTTTCAAAAATAATTTATTCAGAATAAATTAAACATCAAATTAACCACAATAATATAAAGCTCCGAATAGCTTAGAAGGTCCACTCGTTTTAGATTGTTCGCTGTTATATCATTCTGGTCATATAACATTTTCAGGCTTTATGCTCCAGGAGTTAGACTAACTATAACAAACAAACGCTTTGTCGTTGATTCATGAACTGCGAGTCAGCGTTTTATAGGTAAATGTTTTCCTGTAGTAATTAAATTCTGTTAACTTGACAACCAGTTGTCTTTTTTTTTTTTCTCCAGAGTTCCAGTAGAACCAAATGCTGAAATATGCACCGATCATATGGGATGAGGGAGGGATACGGCAAAAGAGATTCCTTATAACTTAGTTCACCCAAAATCAGATTTGTGTTCATTTACCCAGCCACAATGAAGTTGTTTCAAACCTCTATGACTTTCAGTACAAAAAGAGATTTTACCACTGCATGATGCATCTATGATCCACAGAAAGTAAACCGAGGTGAATAATGCTAGAATTTTGCGTGAACTACCTTTAACGCGAATAACTAGTTTATCTGAAAAATATTAAAATGTTCTTCTCAATACTATCATAAAAGCCATCTATGGAATTACCAAGAATAAAATCTACTTGTGTTTAAGTAAAACACGTACGGATGCCCGCTCCTCTGGATAAGTTATTGCAACTAAATGAATAAAAAGAGGAAACGGGGTTGTGTGTTACTGGGGTACCGCCTGTTTTGTTCAAGTAGCCATCTCTGAAAGAAAAAATGAGATAGATAAAATGATAAAACATGTTTTTACCTTTTCATAGTAACGTTATCCCCTGAGGTTTGTTTTCACGCGGACCCTGAAAATAGCACTTTTCTCCGCTGCAGATTCAGATTGATGTAGCCTAACATTTACAATAATTTGTGGAATAATTTATAAATATACACAAATGATTTCTTTTCCTGTAGTGTATCCCTTTTGTCATATGAAGGGCTTATACTTCACAACCAAAACACGAACGTAATTTAGTGAGATATGCCTACAGTAACTTATGAACGTTTCCTGTTTTCTTAAACAAACAGAAACATCATTATAAAAGATTATTAAGCCACAATGAAAGTCAAACGTACCACTATTTGAAAACAGGGCATAATATCCCTTGATCTAAATGCTATAGCAACAGCAAAACGAGAACAAAGCTCACAGCATGTCATTTCACACTCTGGAAATACTCCTAATGAGCTCAGGAGAAATAAATCAGTGCTGATAACAGTAAACGATACACAAACATGATAAAACGACAGAAAACGAGCTCCCCAGCGTTGTAAACAATCAGATTAAGATCCAAAGTGCAACTGATGAAATAAAATAAATAAGAAAAACAACACATAGCGACAGTGTTGGAGGCATCAATAGTCATTGGTCTATGCCGCCCCCTTGTGCTCAATAACCGCATGACACCCGTCCATTTTGAGTTTTTCAAGTTTGTTCGCTCATGATCATCCACAAAAGCAGCCTTTTTATCAGCTTGATCATTTTAATTAGGTAAGCGATGCATTCATAAATAGTCAAATCCTTTGATTTTCCACTTTTTTTTTTTTTTTGGCGTTTTCCATCCTGAATAGCTTAATCGTAGATGATGTTCCAGTCAAAAAAGAAACAACACCAAAACAAGGCTGGTTTCCTGGGTGCAATGTGGTCTGAAGTATTACGTTACCCCACTAGGTTATGGACAATCAGTATATAACATAAATAACAAGTTCTGGAGAAATTTGGAGCCAATTCCACACTCATGTGACTGGTGCCCGCACCGTGTCTCTTTCTCTCTATTTCTCCTTTAGTTATCTGTAGTGCTGGACCCTCCATTGGCTGTGTTGGATTTGCCCTTTGTCTTGGACGAGCGGAACGAAAAGCGTTTGATGAGGCGACGAGAGAAGCTTCCAGACTTTTTACGGCTGGTGGAGGAGCAGGAGGCTGTGGAGGAGTCATTGTCCAGGTTTGAGACGTCCTCGTGGGACTGACTGAAACTGGGGTCCTTCTCTCTGTGCTTCCTGCGGAATAGTAGCTTGGTGCCACTGCGGAGGAATCCCACTAAAACAGAACATTCATGCACATAAATGAAACCATAAAAAGACATTTTATGATGGATACATCCAAAATACATTCCAAAGAAGTTCACACCTTTGTGGTCTTTGAGGCTGCGTGTTTCCAGTGCTCCGGTTGATCCTGTTTCTGACTCCACATCATCCACGGACGGTCGCTCGGACACGTCAGACGGCGTAGTCTCGTCTGCTTCCTGATGTGTGGATGCTCCTTGGTGGTTCGGGGCTCCGCTGGGAGAATGTGCCCCCTGTAGGGCTGCGTCCATTGCTGCAGCGTAGCCCACTGATAAGGCTGAGTCATCTTCAGTAATGGGGACCTGAGGGAAAGACAGAAAACTAGTTTTAACACAGTGTTCCTCATGTACATGTGCTGCAGGCACAGCTGAGGAAGACAACATGTTGGCTGTGTGTTTGCAGAAGCGGCTCCGCTATCAGCCCTTCTGTGAACCCTGTCAGGTCAGACAGTGGATTTGAAACGGTAAGCGGATCAGTATGTTCTGATGATTTTTGAGATGTGATATGAGACGACCGAGCTTGTGATGACATTTAGATTTACAAACTTATAGATTACAATGTTTAAAAGGAAGTCAACATTAGGAAAATGTAATGTTTCTGTGTTATAACAGCCTAAAAGAGACAATTTCCCAGCCAAAAAGTGTCCTAATGAATGTTACATCAACATTATGTGACGGAAAGAGATGACTAACCAAACAAATTACCCTGGGGAAGCTCTAAAGAGACTGTTCTCGTAATCGTTTCCCTAGACGCTTGCCTCACTGTAACCAAGATGTTTTTATGACACTGATTAGAAATGTCCGTTTACTTGATGTTCAGACTCTAACCTTTGACACCCCAGATATGATGAGAGTGCTGCGTTTAGTAGGTGTCTTCTTGGGTACCTTACTGGCCGACTCAGTTAGCTGCCGAATGGCCGTTTCTGCTACGGGATCCAGCCCATTAGGGAGGGTGCCTTCTGGTTGGAAATAGCACACAGACACAAACACAACAGCATCACAAACTTTCTAGTTATTCATTCAAATTATACTAAAATTATATAGATCTATCTATCTATCTATCTACAATAAATAATATTTACAAAATGTATTTTAATATTAACAAAAATCAGTTTATAATAAATAATATATTTAGATTTAATAAATGAATAATATTAACAAAGATATATTGTAAAAAAAATAACAATATGTGACCCTGGACCACAAAACCAGTCATAAGTGTCAATTTTTTTAAATTGAAATTTATTCATCATCTGAAAGTTGAATAAATAAGCTTTCCATCAATGTAAGGTATTTGAAAATCTGGAATCTGAGGGTGCAAAAAAATCAAAATACAGAGAAAATCGCATTTAATGTTGTCCAAATTAAGTTCTTAGCAATGCATATTACTAATCAAAAATTAAGTTTTTATATATTTACGGTAGGAAATTTACAAAATATCTTCATGGAACATGATCTTTACTTAATATCCTAATGATTTTTGACATAAAAGAAAAATGGATAATTTTGACCCATGCTATGTATTTTTGTCCATTGCTACAAATGTACCCCAGTGACTTAAGACTGGTTTTGTGCTCCTGGGTCACATATATACAACAATATAAATAATTTATTATACATTTGTGGTACTAATTTTGTGAACTTGTAACTTTAAATTTAGAACACATTTACACATTGCATCAAAAAAATAAATGTTAATGTGGAGCTCACTGCTGGGAGTGGGACTGGTACTGGTGCTCTGCAAGCTGTTTGTGAGCACGGTGGGAGTCTTTTCAGTCACCTCCACCTTTGAGGGAGACCTAGACGGAGAGTCTCCTGCAGTTACAGAGGAAGAAATAGGATAGGATGAAACCGCCCAGTCACTTCAATGGTACTGGATGATACAGACAAAATGGTATGTGTGTTCTCAGTGTTCCTGAGTGAGCTTTACCTAGTTTGCGGTCCAGTTTTAGTCGTGACTGGATGGTGGTTACTGTGGTGACTATGGTGCCATCGGGCATGATGGTCCGATCCACGTCCACCTTCTTTGAGGGGGTGACTGAGGATCGCAGAGGAGTGGCATTCTGACATGCACGCAAATCACTGGACTCCAAATACAACAGCTATGGAGGCAGAAACATAACATTACCTTAAACATAATTCATTTTTAAAAATAAATTAGAATTATGGTTAGTACAGCCACTGATATCTTCCTAAATCATTTTGAGCTGACTTTGCTTATGTGTTCACAAACACAAATATTATTCAGAGCATTTAACTGTGAACCTGTAAGCACATGTGTGTAACAAGTACAGTGTGAACTGTAGTACAGGGTTAAATAAAGAAATAATTCAGTTATCGAGTTAATCAGAGATAAGGTGAGCATTCAATTCACAATGCAGACCACTGTAATAAGATATGTTTTCTATTAAATAATTCACATTGACATTTAGAAGGGACTTATCAGAGTGTTCGTAAAGTGAACACAAGGTGGCCAGAAGCCTTAAACGTTCTGACTGCCGTGTTATCATAGAAATCATGCCATCCATATGTATACTTTATATATGGGAGTTATCTATCTGTCTGTCTGCACTATCATTTGGGGTAAATAGATTTTTTCAAATTATACTACTTTTATTTAGCAAGGACACACTAAATTGATCAAAAGTGACAGTAAAGTCATTTATGTTGAATATAAATATATAGAATGATTTCTAAAGAATCATGTGACACTGAAGACTGGAGTAATGGCTGGTAAAAATTCAGCTATACCATCACATGAATAAATTACATTTTAAAATATATTAAATAGAAAATATTTATTTTAAATTGTAATAATATTTCACAATATTACTGTTTTACTGTATTTTTTTAATCAAATAGATGCAACTCTGGTGAGCATAAAAGACTTCTTACAAACAGATTAAACAGTTTTACCAACCCCAACCTTTTGAACGTTAGTCTATATAAAATATCAAATCTGAATTCTACTTTATGCTGTCCTTACTTCTAATGTTACAATTGCAGTTGGAGCCAGACCATGACCTGGTGCGATGGACAGTTTATGATGTCCATTAGGAATTCTTTTAGAGAGATCCAGTTGTAAGGAAGCACAACCAGGCAGAAACTCTGTCAAACAGGAAAAATACAACAAATTAATCAACAGACAGACAGAACGGAGAATATCAGTCTGTAATCATTCACCAGATCATCTGAAATCAATACATTTCTTATAGTGCTGGATGAACTATTGAACAATAGGCACTGAAAAGTGACTCACGTTCTCCTCTGCTGTTCTTCTCCACAAGTCTTACTTTGAGTTCTTTGGTTTCTGGTCCTACTTCCCTAATTGATAAAACAGACTTTGATTGATCACAAGTAAATAAGGATGCACACACACAAAACTTTAATTTTGTAGTACTGAACATTGGAGATGAAGTGAATTTCTGTATTATTAAAAGACTGAATTGACAGTTGAAATTGGATTTTAGGTTATAAAACTGTTGTATACTATCGGTATTGTGGTAGACTAAATATCCCCTTTGGCCCCACAGCAGCAATCTGTATACTGGCTATGAGAATTAAATTGGCCGTTCTGGTAATTGGCATCACAGGAAGTAGTGATGTGTTGGGAATGGCTGTAATTAAATGTGCTAAATAGCTCTTTGTTTCTATGGGAGTTGGCTGCTGCATATATTCACAGAGCCATTGGTGGAGCTGCTCACAGCTTCACACCTTCATTCATGACAGAAGGGCTGCCATTATAAACGGACTTTGATGAGAACACTCCATTGTGTCAAACTGAAGTGGTGAAGTTGACCTTTAAATGGAAGGTGTTAGAAAATCCCACTGGATTAACGGTCTAGTCCTGCAGCACAGAGTTAAATTACTTGGAAGAACAAAAAGGACCCTGTCTAATAGAATATGACATTATAAGAAACATTTCCTTGTAACCTTTCCTAGGAGTCAGGCATGTCTACACCTCACTCAGAATGTTTCAACCCACTCCATTAATTTAGTTTCAGTCTTGTTGTTGATCTATATCTGCTTTACAATAATGATGGCAGAATAGTGTTCTTACAGTTTGAAGTCGTCAGTCCAGTGCAGGGCTGCTCCAGGACTGGGGGAAGGAGTACGAAAGCCGGTTCTCCGTTCAATGGAAGGAGTGTCCACACTCAGCACACAACAAAGCTCTCCTACATGAGTCTGACATCCTGGAAAAGTAATTAACATAACCTGCATCATAAACTGCTCACATCCGGAGTTTCTGAGTTAAGATAAGATCATTTAAAAACTTTAAAAAATATATATATTACCCACTGCAAAAAAAGTGACCTAAAATACATCCAACTGGGGTGAAATGAATATGAAACCAGCCTAATAAGGCTTCCTTACAAAACAGTAAATTAGCCATTCAGGCAAATCACTGAGTAGCTGATTGTGTAAATATATAGGCACATATATTAACACAAAGATTTTAAGAATCGTGATCATTTTATACCTTTTTTGACATTGGTTGCTTTGAGTTGGTGCACCAAGATGCACCTGACAGGCGTGCTCTGAGATGGAGAGTTCAGACCACCGATCTGCTTCTCCCTGGGAAACTATAACAATAGAGAATGTACATGTTTTATAACACGAAAGTCGTGTTTTGAGTTTTCCTTTCTCGTTGTCGTTGACTTTAATTACATGTCTTGTATGTTTAGTACAGATACCTTGCATGGCATACGTCAAATACTCTCAACCAAAATATACAGTATCCACATAGATCTGTCACACAGGGTTTCTGCAGGATTTTTTAAGGTAAATGTAAGACGGCCTTTTTAATACCAAGTAAAGAAAATGTAACAAATAATGTGAAGGGAACATAATAAGTCAATATGTAAATGTCTTTGAAGCACCACATTAGCAACACTTGAAAATACAATTTCTCACCATTCTCCATTAATTCTTAATTAATTTGACAAAAAATAAGACTTAAAAGGCTTAAATTCTTTTGCTCCCAACCACTAGAATATGAAAATACCTTTAACAACATTGCAAAAAGGCAGTGTTATTCCTCAGTATATTATTCCTCAGTATATTTGCCTTATTTCCCAGTGCATGTCTAAAAATTCTTAAATCGAGATACACTTACTTGAAAAGAAAAATGACATGAATCTTATTTTCTATGATTAAAAAGAATAAATATCTGCCAGTGGACCTAGGATAAACAATTTAATTCAAAGGAAAAAGGGCCTTCGTAAACCATTGACATATTTGTTCTCGTTCCAAACAAACTAAATTTTTCAGAAAGCAAGACTTCATATCTTTATTTTGCATCTCAAGTAAATGAATCTTGTTTTAAGCATGTTTAAATACTTGTATTGGAAAACAAAACAAAAATAGTGAGGAAGACAATTTTTTAGCAATGCATACAACATCTAATACCATGACTTTCTAATACCATTTGTGAAAGGGTGAATTCAGACGTATAAGACCTTTTCAAGGCCTGCAGAAACCTTGGTCATAGAGTTTCAAACGTTCGCCACACTGACCCATTACACGGTCATAACCCCTACTGTGTGATATAGCAATCGATACTGGTATTTTTACCGCTGGGCTTGATACACAGGCTCTCAGGTTGAGGATCATGGCAGGGTGTGTTGTGTACAGTGTGTCCTCCACCAGCGCTGCAATCATTTCACTGTCCACCTCCACGTCAGACCCCTAAAGACAAAAACAAACAAAAGATTTCTGTTCATATGCATAGTTGTGAAAGTCGTTTCTTTTTATACCGTTTACAATTTGTAATATGTCACAAGATGAAAGGAACAAGACCTACATGACTAAAACTACTCCCTTACCTCTTTATGGACTCTATGGCATGGTGTTACGGTTAAAGAGAGATGAGGTTGCTTGGAAAAAGTCCAGGACACAAGGAGACCCTCTTCTTCCACTTCCTCAAGACAAACCTGCAACTACAGAAGCCCATAGAGAATATTTTAACTCCTATTTCACGCTGAATTTGCAAAAGTAATATAGTCATCAATGGCTGCTCCATTTTTTACCACCTAGAGATGAAACATTAAACTATGGCACTGCGCATCAAGTGGTGTCGTTTGTTTGAGATGAGTATCACATGCAATATTCATAGCCACTAAACCTCACAATCTACATTAAGCTTTTGAGATGGGAAAAAATTGGCAAAGTGAGAGGCTCATTCATGTGAGCAGTGGTAGGAGACGTCAGACTAATGAAAGTTGAGTGTGCAGCTATGCAGACTGATGCAAACTCGCAGATGCAAATCCATTTCATTTGTATTTTACCTGGGCCTGCATGGGCTTCATCGTGATCTGGTAGGTATCCATGGAAACGGCTGCAGGTGACTGCTGAGTGACAGTCACGGGGAATGATACTGTGCCGACTGAACAATTGCACTGCAGGACCTGGAAGAGGTTGAGGGTATGATTGACAAATAATGACTGAGTTGGACACAACATGGTATCTTAAAAACAGACTAAATATATACTGAATGCAATTTGATAAGATGGACACATTAGCCCTGATTTAAGAGTTTAAAACATATTGATCCAAAAATATTAAGAGCATGCACACATAATGTCTGAGCTGATCTACTAAAGTGGTTGGATGAAGATTGTGTCTAACAAATGAACCAAAAAATAGCTTCTCGGGTGCGTGTTTCTCTTAATGGATATGTAATTTACCTCCATACGCATGCAAATATAAAGGGCGTTGTCAATGCAAATATATTAAATATGCTTGAAAATCATTTTGGATATGATAACTGCACGTGCAAATGAATACTACTCAGGGCTCGCAAAATCCCTAGCCCGACGTCTCGGGGCTATTGTGTTTTCCAGTCGGGCTCCTTAAATACAGATCTCCCGCGGGTCCTTAAAAACTCTGAAAGGGAGTTGTATCAAAATTAAGGCCATAAAAAGTTTTAAATATGTTAAATGGTGTAAGAAATGTCTTAATTATAATTTCAAGAGGTCTTACAGTTGGGGACGGAAAGACAAGAGTCGCGATACTGCAGGATTACTTTAAACTTCAAAAGGCAATGATGTCATTGAATAAATATGAGCGCTGCACATTTCAAGTCAAAACGCTGCGCGGTTGTCTTTATGTGAATGTATCTGAAGGGAACCGACTGTCCTCAGAAATGTGTCGTTGGCATTTTAATTTCATTTTACCTATAATTCCTGATAAAGCAGCGTTTATGAGCTCTGAGCTGCTTTGTGTACAGCGTTTCCGGGGAAACCGCAATATTTCAGCGCTCCTAAAGCGCCACCTCGTGGCAGAGAGTGAATCTGCATTTCCAATAAGCCTTTCTTACTATTTATGGTCAGATCAATGCAGATATCAACTCATGTTTTTACGCAACAAACACATAGAGTTGTAAATGAGAAAGAAGTTGATGTGCCTTCTAAAAATCTAAACAATTAAGACAGTAATATTTATACGTTTTAAATTAACAATTTATATGTTTGATTGATCCCTTTTCATAAAAACGGCCTATAGCCTGAAACGCTGTTGTATAAGATTTTTGTTTTTGTGTAAACCTGTATCTGAACTGTAAATCATGTAATTTTATGGCTCAAAACTGTATGTTACCATAGACATTGTCCAACCCCGCTCATTGTGTGTTCATTTTACTTGTGCAGCTCTTAAAATGGGTCATAAATTAAATATATTTTAAAAAAATTCTGCAGATACCCTGTAAATAGTGAAATAAAATTCCTTCCTTCATATTTGTTGATATTTGTGTATTGAAAATATTTTTGATTGACATTTAAACTCCTATCTGATTTTCTATATTAAATAAATAAAGAAAAGAAAAGAAAATAGTAATTTTTTAATTCGGGCTAGTTAATTAATTTTCGGGCTACCAAAATCTGAAGAGTACCTGCCCGAGGGGCTACCAGGGATTTTGAAATTTTGCAAGCCCTGCTACTGCAAGGATGTGTGCATTATTACTGCTCTCATTCAGAGAATATGCAGATGAACATGATGCTGAATGGCTGACACTCACAAAAATTGTATTACCGTAAAAATGTATTACTGTAATTACTCACAATTATATGTAAAACACAAAATTATAATTCAATAACATTTAGTCCTAAATTCACACCATATGACAATTCATATAATATACATGAAGACACTTTTTTTTTTTTACATATACTGTTCAAAAATTTGGGGTTGTGAGATTTTTAAACGTGTTTGAAAATAGTCTCAAAGCTGTATTCCCCAGTAAAATAGTAATATATTTAAAATACATTTATTTCATACTAAGAATAATTCAAATCTATTAACCGGTGTACTAAAAGTACATTTACATTTAGTCATTTTAAAGTACAATTGCAGGGTATTTTTTATTAAGTATATAAATATACAAATGTATTTGCAGTATATTTTGCATGAAATACATTTTAGTAAATTTTTTTTCACTAGGGTTTATGTGATCAAAAATACAGTAAAAACAGTAATATTGTATTATTACAATCAAAATAACTTTTTTCTATATAATAACATGTAATTCTTGTGATGGCAAAGCAATTTTTTTTACTCCAGTTACTAATTTTTGTTTACTCCAGCCATTACTCCAGTCTTCAGTGTCACATGATCTTTTAGAAATCATTTGTATATTTCTTATCATTATCAATGCTGAAAACAATTGTGTTGCTTGATATTTTTGTGGAAACTGATATATTTTCTTCAGGATTTAGTTCAAAAGAACAGCATCTTTAACGTAAATGTCTTTCTTCCTTTTTTTGCTTGGATATTTGCACATTTATTTTTTGTTAGATTGCACAAACAAATCAGTAACCTTTATTTGGTGTCGTCTTAGTGTCTTTGACTGCTTACCATGCTGCGTACTGATTGGTCAGTGCAAGTCACATGGTCAATGGATGCAGAAGTTGGGAGCTGAAGACTGTCATCAAAGGTGATTTGAATGGAGCTCTGAGAAGAAATGGAGATTGTCATTTAGTTCATCTGCACATAAATCAGTGAAGAAAAGGCATTTCTGGGTGCAATCACTCTTCATGTCTCCTGGGCTAAATGTCTATTTGCATGTTTATATCAAGCAGCTAGATGATAGTGCATCCATAAATCTTCACAGCTTCAAAACAGAAATCCCCGCCACCTAGGGATAAAATAGCATGATAAACAGGCAAAGGAAGGACTGCAATATCATCTGCTTTACTTTCCCCGCAATGCATCTCTTGCAATTATGTAAAGTGCAACTGCAGGAAAAAAACGCCACTTTTAATTAAGAAATGCCATAAATCAATAAGCAATAAAAGTGAATGGAAATATAAAACACTCATCATTCCAGCTGAGCTGAAAAGAAAACAGGTTCCTCTATATTTTAACTTCTTAAAGATTTTGCTCACGTTTGGGCATTTATGTACTAATTATAGACAACATACATTCACACACACATATATAACTAAGCATGCATATTCACAACTATATCTAGCCAAAAACATTGGTCAGTGAATAGCATACTCAGGATATGACATCATTCTGTCCAGGCAACATGGCAGACTGCCAGGATGACAAGCTGCCAATGTACCTATTTGAGCCAGACTTCCTCAGTTCACAAATGGAGATCAAGCAACAAACATCGCACGCCAGGACTGCAGGTAGAAACACGCTAATCTAATATAAGCTTGTAAAACAGCCAAATAAATATCATGATGAGAGCAACGGCCTCCGATCACACTAAAAGAAAACCTCTGCAAGTGACAGGTTATTGCAGCAGGGCAGAAACCTTGGCCAAGTGTGACTGGCAAGAGAGAAGTGTGGTAATGGAAATGACTGAGCATAACAACAACACTGTGTGGAGAACACTGACTTATGCTGCTGCGGCTGTTGCTGTCACTGATGGACATAACAAGGGAAACTATTGCTGTAGCTTTCTTCTTAAATGATTTCATGAACTGTGAGACAAGATGAGGATGTGTAAATAATTATGTTTTTCATCATCACAACTGACATGACTAGAAGATGCCATAATGAATCTGTCACATCAAAAGAATATATAATTGAGGCTGAAGATGACAAGCCTGATGCATGAGAGATGCACGTCATCCAGAAGCTGAAGTAAACAGATACTCATCAATCACCATAAAATCACATCTTGGAGTACCACTTAAAATCATATGTAATTGCCCTTCTGATAATACGACTTGGCCATGGTATTACCATTGTATTTTTTTTATAAGGGATAGTCAATTCATTTTTAATTTGGAGAATGAACCACAGCAAAATAAATAAATACAGAGAATTTTTGTCATTTTTAATGAAGAGTTCCACGTCAGTATTGTATTTAAAAACATTTTGTGGTGGAAATGAAGGTGACAGACATTTTAAACATCTTTGGAAGGCAAATTTTAAAGTTAACATTTCAAAATACACATATCATATTTAATTCACTACGTTTTACATAATTTGACAAAATTATTTCTAGATTTAAAAAAGCACATTGTCAATATCTTAAACTTTTATGGTAGTAATTGGTGTAAAAAATAATTATTTTTGCTCCGTAAATGATGAAAATTTGTGATTAGGTTTTTTTAATGTATTTATATGATGGATTTTCATATTTATGATATGGATTTGGGACAAAGGTAAAACAAACAAATAAAAACAACTATACATAAACAGCATGTTAAAAGCAGTTTAAAACAATAAAGAATGAAGGCATGGGTAAAAGTTTTGAAGGCAGTTTAAATGTGCCCTCTATTTAAAAAGAAAAAAAAAAAAAAAAAAATCTGTTAGTTTGAATGAAAATCCACTCATGGAGCACATGGAAAGTAAAAGCATAAAATACTGGAGGGTTTAGCTCTCAATTCAGGATTTTGTCCAACAACATACCAAACTCTTGGCATGTGACAGTTGTGTAACTACTTGTCTTTAGACCATTAATGTGAAAGTACATTCTCATTGGGGCAAACCCCGAGTTAAAGGGTCACAATCATTTCAATGCTAAACAAACAAGGACTAAATGCTCTCAGAGAGTAAGATTTTAAGTTCCTCAGAGCTTTGAAATTAGAGGAGCTCAGGATAATTGACTTAGGTTTTCTCTCTCTCTTTGTAGCTCAGCCAATGGGACGAGAGGACATGTTTGACTGGGTAGCATTTACTGGCTCAGCCCCTGAGCTCTTGGAGAGGAGGAAGAGAAAACACAAATCCCCTACCGTACTGGCATATGTTCTTTCATACACATCTTTCCATCCTACACAGATACACAAGCATGACGATGTGTGTTAGTGTGTTCATACAGGCAACACTTGGTCATTTTTGTACAAGATAACAGAAAGATTCAACTCATGTTAAAAGAGACACCAGTTCACTTCAGTTGCATGATGCTGTTTGTCATAACATTCTTTGTATGTCTTCAGTACAACACACAGATGAACAAAAATAAGCTAAACTGTTTAAAACAAAAACAAGTTAAGTTTCTTTTCTACATTAAATGGAAGTCTATACATATTTTTGATCACATTTTGATAAGAAATTGTCTTACTCTGATTTTAAATCATTCTTGATGTTGGTGTGATGTCCAAAATAATGATTAAAATAAAAATGTCAATGTCAATAGGTTGACTGTTAACGCAATGTTAACATCAGCCAACTATGGACAAAACTATGCATGAATGAGAAGTATGATTATACTTAATCATACTTGATTAGAATTATTAGAAATGAGTATGTGTGTGAATTGTTTTTATATGATTATTGAAGAGGAGGGCTTTGGTTTCTGCCATGCAAGAACAATTATTTAAAATACAAAAATACTTTCATACTCATTTTATAGTCAAGAGTATGTGCAATATAACTTATCTATAACAACTACTAGTTTTGATTTTCCTTAATATCGCATGCTTAAATGTCGGCCACTATGATTAGTTTTTTATGGAGCGTGACACACTGAGAAGAACCACAAAAGCAATCCGATTCAAATGTGTGCTGATGTAGAAGCTGATGGTTTTACATTACAACACGTCTTTCTAATTCTCTCCTCAGCAAAGAATCACCACAATACATGCCATTTGCATATAGAGACAAATCCTTGTCATTTACATCACACATTTGCATGATCATCTGTGCTCTTCCACAACATCATGCTGTGATCCACACATTTGACACTGGCTATTACCCACTACAAACAGACACGTGCACTGAAACCAGGGAGGGCCAGAATAAGAATATTAGCGCTCTGATAAGTTGGGAATGCACCTTTTTTTTTTCGCACAGTGCTGAAGTTTTGATATATTTTTACATGACCATTGAAAATTAGTTTCTAGGGGAAAAACTGCACATTCAACTACATAACAGAGGAAAAAAGCTTGTTCTGTCCTGTGCATCAGCAGTTTGCTCAGATTCCATCAGTGAAATCAGCATCTGTAATGAAAAAACAACAAGACCTGTCCACCCCCATAGGGCACAGTCAAGTATTTGAACAAAATCACCACACATTCCACTTTGGCCACGTCAGTTTGCATTTTCAACACAAGTCAAACTCATAAAGATCATGTAGAATGCATGTTTGAGATAACTGACATAAGATAAATAACTAATATGCCTTAACTGTGGGTGCAACTGTGGTCTGACAGGTTGGAGTGCTGGGCAATGTTCGATTTTATCTAGGAAATGATAAAAAAAAAAAAAAAAAAACATGCCACAATATCATAACTTTTCCACCAGTAGAGTATCAGTCAGTGGCAGCCTAAGCAATAAGCAAGATAAGTGGCTGCTTAGGGCTCCAGGGAGTCAGGGGGCCCCATCTGATATTAGAGAAAAATATTTGGCAAACTCTCCAGTGGGTATTTGCACTCTGGAGAGCGTCAGAGGTTTCTATTCGCAATGTGTTTTTGCAGTGTTGAGCAATGTAGCCAATAACCGACATATCTGTTGCTTTCCTGAATGTAACGACCAATCAGAGATGTGCTTAAATTAGAATCCACTTACCGCTCATAACGCCAGAGTTTTTGTTCAGTGCCAAGTTTGACATGCATGCTAATCTTCTCATTGTAATAAACAAAGTATAGACATGAAGTAAATAAGAGATTCAATGTGCTGTGTAGAGAACTTCATTGATTATAATGTAACACGCTTTATAGAATATATATGTGTATATTTTAATATATGTGTTTGGGCCCCATAACTGGAATTTGCGTAGGGCCCCCAAATCAAAGGCCAACCCTGGTATCCACAATCAGACCAGTTGATTGAATGCAATTTTTTGTTAATTCCTCTATGAAAAAAAACAAATAGGATTTTTACTTTTGGAACTGTTGCACTTTATAAAGTGGTATGCAAGTACGAGTAAGACATAAGTCCATATGTCAAGAGTTTAACTGTGCTAGTAATTGTATACAGTTAAATATATGGCCGTAAAACCACTGTTCAGCTGTTCAAGCAACTCTAATAGAGAACACCACCTGGCAAGTGAGCTTCAGGTAATTTGAGCTTGAGAGAACGTGGTTATGTGTATGTGTTCCTCCTCTCATTCTTGTAAATTAAGATGTTCTTTTAACATGGTAGTGTGCTAATCTCAGTCAGGCCCTTAATAGTTCATTGGTGTGTGTGCTGGTCACAAAAAGAGGGCATGTGTGCAACTGTATGTGGATGACAGAGTGTGTTCCTAGACACATTAGTATAATGTCACTTCGAGTTTGAGCCACCCTCTCTTGAATCCCCCTTTGGACTCTTCAAATGTATCACAACAACCATTTGAACCAACCAAAAATATCCTTCTTTAAGGGACCATGACGCAACTTGATGACAAAACTAAGGATCCAAAGATTCCTTGGGGCAAATCTAAATCACTGGGTGCCAACAACTTAAGGCAGTGCAATGCCATTTCAAAATAAAGGACATGCACAAACTTCTCTGTAAGCCTTGTAATAGTCCTTTAGTGTCAATCGTAACATTTTATTGGTATATGTAGGGTTTGCTGCTCTGTAAGCCAGTATGAAGCAAGGTAAGGCTTACTTGATCCTTACATACTTCAGAATTAATGAGAAAACCGGCACAAACAAAAAGAGCACTTGTTTTATTTTCATTCTGAGTCATGGAAATACCACAAATGGTCATTCAATTCAGTGCTTATTTTCAAGTCTGTCCACCATGAAAAAGAAAAGAGAAGGCTGATAGCGAGACAGAAAGAAACAAACTAGTTTGACCTTGAGCCCTGTGTGTGCGTGAGCAGACATTGTGCTATTCTGTGCATGATAATGTGCCATCATACCATTCCATCATATGCACAGATGCCACACACTCTTTTTAACACAGACGATGCCGACACGGACACACATGCCTGGAGGTCTATGCCATTTTGGCAAGAGCTAAACTCTCAGAACATTGACGATATCAGACAGGCCAGCTGGGAGAGCAAGAGACATGAAAAAACTCAATCTCAACCACATGATTAATCAGACGCTCATTCTGTATTTCAATTACATTTTAAAAATAGTTGCTCTTGAAGACAATGACCCAGAGGATCTAAACTGTTGGACAGATCTATATGTTGCAGCTCTGGATGGACCATATGTGACCGTGGCAAATGCCACGTGATGACCATTTGAAGGCTATATTCAACATGCATTCTTTGTAACTACAAGTGACTCAGTGAAATAGACAACTGCTTACCAAGGCAATATTTATAGCAGAACATCAATTTAAATAAATAACTGTTTCAATTATATTTTAAAATGCAATTTTTCCTGTGATGACAATTGTTTTCAGTTTTCAGCAGCCATTATTCCTGTCTTCAGTGCTACCATGATCCTTCTGAAATAATTTGAATATGCTGATTTGGTTCTCAAGAAGCATTTCACATTATTATCAATGTTGATGCTTAGTACTTTGTTGAAATCATGATTTATTCAGGATTCTTTGCTGAATAGAAAGTGTTTACTGTAAAAGAAAAAAGACTGTCGTAACCGGAAAAAAAATTTGTGTAGTCTGAATCCTCTATGAAAACAAAAATCCTACTGACCCCAGACTTTAGTACGGTAGTGTAAGGATTAGTGCACAGTTGTAAATTAAGTCACAATAAACTTTGACCTCTGGTCTGTATGGGTCTTATTATATTAAGACAATATATTATTAAATAAGTATTCATTTATAACATGTATTATTTTGCTCAATAATAAATCAATTTAGTTTTTTTATTTATTTTTCCCAAAAATGTCCATAAAATTAATGTTAAAAAAAGAAAGAAAATATACTTAGATGATATACTAAAGTGAAACAAAAAACAGTCATTGTATATTTTAAAAACAGCCAGAGAGAACAACATTTCAATGTAATATGTAATTCGGTTCAATGAGGGCGTACATTCACACACAACTGGAGAAATCAAAGCAAAGTTAACTTTCCCTTGACACTCAAGTGTACTAACTACCGAGGAGTTTCTGTAAATCCTGTCAGAGTGACAAATTAAACCAATAACTTTGACAAGTTATCCAAGTCATTTTAGATCAAAGACCTGTGTGTTTTTTATACCATGTTTATTAGTGAGTAGTGTACTTAATTGTGTGTATGTATGCGTGTACAATCTCAGAGGACGTCCTTCTATTGTTATTGCCACATATAACCAGCTGTGCAGATCCCCCCCAGCCAAATCCCTGGATTACTAAGGGGAGTTTATGTGTGTGTGTGTTGGGTGAGAAAGAAAGAGTAAAGAACGAACGAAGGATAAAGCCTCTTAGCAGTCCTCATACATCACAGAAATGTATCCTGAAACTAACCAAATATGACCAGAATTGCAGCAAGCAACTCTTTATTCCCACTGCAGCTGAGTAAGCAAAATCACACTGACATTAAGGTTTCTCTTGGGTGCTGGTAGAGTAATATCAATCCATTTGTTTACTTGTTTTTAGGCCTCTGCCACCTAGGTTGATTCATATAGAAACAGATACACCCAAAGCAAGTTACTCAACACAAGATTCACACATTGTGTGGAGTGTCAAAACTGATCATCATGATCACATTCTTTATATATCATCTTCCCAATAATCCTTCCCTTATAGACAGCCCAACAGCAGTCCCACTCTCTCTGTAACAGTCAGCGAACCGATAATCAGATTAAAATCCCACCGCATGTGAAATTATGCAGAGGAGATTAACCAGTGGTTAACCCTCCTAGTAGGAAGTTATCTGGAGACCTTCATATTAACGATTATAATTAAAAAGTTGCAAAGTTCCATCTGGATGAATAAAACTCTCATTGGTGCAGTGGTATTCGTGCACTTCCCTCTTAATGCCTCAGGCAACCACAAAAACCATCTGCACCGAGCCCCGAACCAGACTTTTCCCCCTTCTTTAAACAGCTGCTATACTGTTATGAAGGCAAGGCAAGGCAAGTTTATTTATATAGAACATTTCATACACAATGGTAATTCAAAGTGCTTTACATAAAAGGAAGTAAAATAATCATAAAAAAATAATCACAACAATAAAACAGGGAATTTAAATACTTTTAAAATGATTTAGAAAATGATTTAAAATTAATTTAAAACAGTTAAAAATAGAAAATGATTATACATCAAATACAGTGCAGATCTCGCTGAATTACATTACTAGCTATCAGAATTTCAGCTTACTTTTTATTGCCATATAAATATCAGCAACTGCACCAAATTGCATAGTTTTGCTCAGTTTGGGAGTATGAGCTATATTTTTCTCCTATATAATACTATATTAGCCATAAAAGTATGACATATCGAATATTATACTCAACAAATAGACATATCCAAACTTTTTTGCCTTTTCTTCAGATTTTAGAAAACAGATAGTTTTGTTACTGTAAATAAATAACAATTGGTCACACTTTATTTTAATGTCCAATTCTCGCTATTAACAAACCATTAACTACAACTTTGCCTCAATAAACTCCTAATTTGCTGCTTATTAATAGTTAGTAACATAGTTGCTAAATTTAGGTATTGAGTAGGATTAGGGATGTAGAATATGTTTATACAGAATATGTGCTTTATAAGTACTAATAAACAGTCAATAGGTTAATAATAAGCAACTAGCTAATAGTGAGAATTGGTCCCTTTACTAAAGTCTTACCTAATAATTGGCTATTAACTGCATTAATTATTAGATCAATAAGCACAAACAGTTGGAATGTTTAACAGATATAAATACAGAATGAGAGACTTTGACTCTCTTCTCCTTCACTCTCCAACCTGAGAGGTGGTCGCCATGGCTAGGGCTGGAACCATGGTGTTTGTTTTCATGTTGCTGTGTCAACAGATGGCGTCGGTGCTTCAGAGGGGCAGAGCGAAAGTTGCTCAATCTCTTTTGCTCTCGATCTGATCTTGTACATACACAAAAACACCTTGCAAGCACTGGAACAACCCCTCTGGCAGGTTTTTCAGGTCAGAAGAACTTGATATGAGTGGATTGGGGTGTCAATGACCTGGCATGCTGAAAGAGCAAATATCCGGTCTGCTTGGAGACAAGATTCTAGATCAAAGCTTCCAAAATGGGAACTTCTCCCCAAAGCCCAATCTAACACAGGAATATTTAACTAGCACACGGAGGTCACCTCTAATGGAGAGTCACGTGACTAACATTTCACGGCACTATAAATTCCCACAAAAGGTCCAGTTATTGCAGAATAAATTGATATGCCTAGTTGAACACTGACACCTACGTTGCTTTTCTTGCTAATCAAATAAATTCAGAGTTGTTCCATTCCCTGACCACTTTTCATTGGAGCCAGTTAACTGTCTCCCCTCTGTTAGCCAACCCTCTCTCTTCCTACCTTATAATCACAGATGTTAAAACTGTCAAATGAACAGAGAAACGTAAAATGGTTTCCTTTCATAAAAGGTAAAATCATTAAAATGGGGAAGAACAAATAAAGCATGGCTGTCTTTTTTATACAGCTCCGCTTTGAAGCTCTTATGCAGTTATGGTCAAGTGCTTGGTATAATTGAAAGAAGAGAGTTGAACTGAACTCAACAGTGTGCTACTGTGTGAAAGTTTTTGGGAGATATTGAAAACAGATGCAATTTGGAAACAGATGGAGGGTTTGGAAAGACGTCTGGTAAATATTCTGTATTAAAAGGCACAAGGTCACAAATTTCGCAAGCAAAAAAGGTCCTTTTTCCATTGTCAGTAGTGTAGTAATGTGTGAAGCACAGCTTCAAAACAACGCAGCATTCTGTTGGTAAACGAGGTACATTTTTGTGAATGACTTCCAAATCTGTGTGAGGGCATGCTTCACCCTTACATGAAATTCCAGACTGCACAGATTCCTACTGAAATGACTGGATTTAGCCTGTGAAATTATTGTATCAAGAATCTATGATGTAGCCTGACCAACTTTGGGAAGAACTGTATGACAAAAACATTACACTCCTATTTTTAATTAGCTTGATTCACACAACCACACACAATGCACCAATATAACCTGTATGTGTACATGCATACCTGAAACTATCATCCCACACTTATAACCTGTATGTTAACAGTCATGAAACTGTAATTCCCTAAACGTTTATAATGCACCTTCCATACCACAATCATGAAACCGCAAATAACCGTTTGGCATACACTTAAAAATCAAGAACAGAACATGCTAGTCATAACCTGTGCCAGTGGTTTTTATTCTTTAAATCTAAAAACCACACACAGTGGCACATTACATCAACTCCTGTGATTCACTTCCACGTGGGGATTCTTAATGGTAAAGACATTCATTAGGAAAAGTCCTTACTTCAGGACTCTCTGATACAGAGTCTGCAGAATCGTTGCACTTCGCAGCGTTAAGTTGCTTTTTGGATCAGCTGACAGCATTACAATCAGCGCTGCAGTTATGGCACACAGCCAAAACGCACTTAAATTAAACAGCTAACTAATAAATGGCTATTTATTAGCCTCGGCCTCCTATCTTTTCCCAGAGAAGCCAACTGACTGTGAAGAAATTTAAGATAAAGGGAGAGCAATTGCATAACTGCATTCTGTAGCCTTCCCTCCCCCCACTTTGACAACCTGAGAAAATAACTAGGTTGCTGAACTGGCACAACTATCGGCTGGAGACCTCGGTAAGGAAATGAGATGGAAGGATTTCCCCCCCTCCCCCTCCCCCTCCCTCCCCCCCCGGACTTTCTATATAGCTCAGGTGTTGGAGCAAAGTTCACTGTATTCAAGTCTAAATCCCTTGAAGGCTCACATTTTCTGTAAAACCTGACTGGCACTGCCTGTTGGGTGAAAATGCCATTTCTACATTCTGCTCATATCTCATCAGACTAAATATGCAGATAGCCATCACTTAAAATGATGGCGAGTCCTCTGATGAACTGATCTTCAAAGACTTCAAGTAAAAGCATTTTTTCATGATTCAGCCTGACCTCACTGAGAAAAGTGTCTAGAGAGGGGATGGAAGGACATCGTTCATTTTTTCTAAGTACACCTACCGGGCAGACTGAGCTTTGATACAGACACAGATCAAATACAGTTAGAGTTAAATATAGGAGTGGAGACCTTTACACAACTCACCAGTCCTCAAACACACTCTTAACCAGACGAAGGGCTACAGAGGGAACCAGTTGTAAAAGAGACCTTTAACTCAGTGGTGTGATCTGTGTGGTTTTTCCTAGAATTTGAGTAATATACATATCTAGGATTGATTGTGGAACTGCAGAGTATCTGATTGGCCAAGAGATAACGAGCTGATCACAAAAAATAATCAACATTAGTATGCTGTACTATAATTAATCATTGACAAGTAATGTAACAATATAAATATTTTTGGTCAGGGGTCAGGACCAGTTAACAAAATGTAACACTTAGTTGTAATATTGCCAGAAAAGTTTAATTGAAAATTGTGATTATTTACACTACCATTACAAATATGGGATCTGTAAATATTCCTGATTATAATGAAAAAAAACATTTTAAAGTTATATTTATGGGCATTTATGGGATCGGCAAAGGACCTCGAGACGGGAATCGAATTCGGGTCGCGGCAAGTACAGTTGCGCTATGCATCGAAGCAATAACCACAAGGCTATTGAGAGGGATTATTGACGATTATTAATATTAAACACATTTGTTCTGCTTAATATTTTTGAGGAAACTGTTCTTTTTTCAGGATTCTTTTATGAATAGAAAGTTTAAAAGAAATCTGTCAATTTAACAGGTATCGTGTGAAAGTGTGCCTCTTAAATATAAAACCAGTGCACTTAGGCAATAAGTGTGTCACATTTTCAGCAAAATCGTGGCGTTTAAGACAGCCATTAAAAACTCCTCTCATTTACACTGATTAGCTAAGGAAAAATAAGTGCAAATTTGGTTCCATGAAAGAAACCCCAGAGGAGACTGAGGCTTGTCATGTGTAATACTCACTGCAGAGCAGATTTTCTGGGAGGAGAGAGAAAGTGTGTGGTTGTTACACAAGAACCTGCGTCCCCTGACACTCTCAAACCCACACATTCGCTAGCAAGTAGCCAGGCCATGATGTTATGCCCACACACACTCACATAGCCTAAAAATACTCTTACACATGTATAAACATGCATGGAGCAATGAAAACACACGCGTATATATATATACAACCCCTCCTACATATGTTTCTACACCGTATTGTCTCAAAACAAATTGAATTTTGCTCCAGATCGTACTCACCCCTTGCCTACAGGCCTGTTCGTTGAGTGCCCGGACCCAGGCTCTCTGCCAGTGCTCCCTGAATGACTTGAACGCAAAAAGCGAGGACAAAAGACCTTTGACGCCCGCCTCAGTGTCACTCCCTGCCCCGTCTCGCCCCAGCCTCAGCCTCAGGAGGGAACCCCACACGCCGCCCGTCAATGTCTGGTGGGTGAGACTCAAGGGCAGCTGCCAAGGGGTCTCCCTCTTACCCGGGACCCTCGTGCACCACCTAGGGCGAAGCAACGCCAGTGAGAACTGAACGAACCAGGCTAATACAACCAGCAGCGAGGCGCAGAAGAGCGCCACCTGAACCAGCCAGCTCATGTCCTGGAAAGTCGTCATCTCCCTAATCACTGTTCACTTAAGTCTCATGTTTATGAAAGGTTGAAAATCTTGACTCACGAAGGTTGGAACTCTGGGGAAAGGGAAAGAGAGACAGAGATTAAGTCAAGTGTAAAAAGACAGGATGTAGGGATATACCATGCAGCAAAGACAAAACATGTTAACAACATCTCATAGGAACAGTGACATCTTAAAGGGAAAGTTCTCTCAAAAATGAGAATTTTGTCATCATTTACTCAATGTCATGTTGTTCTAAACCCATAAGGGGCCATTCAAACAAAATCCTTCTTGCTTTTAAAAATGCAAGACGTGAGACAGGGGAGACAATAAAAACACAAGAGACGCATTTTTATAATGCCATCATGCATGAGATACTGCAAAAGACACGAGACATGAGCATGTCCATTTAGCATGTTAATGTAGAAAAATAACTGAAAGGAAAACAGCGGAATGCAAAAACGTGGTTGTGAACAGCCCTTAAGATCTTTTTTCTTTTACAAAAAGAGATGTTAGACAGCATGTTTAGGAGTCACTGATAGCAGGGATTGTTCACGCAGAGACACAGAGCAGTGGAAAGAAGAAAAAAAAGGCAAGGTCTCAAGAAAAATGACAAAAACAATGGAAAAACGGTGCAGTTGAATGTAAAAACGTATTCTGTGTGAATGGCCCCTTTCTTGATTGCTGTTCTCTTTTTATGTTCCAGGGAAAAAAGAAAGTCATATGTGTTTGGAACAACATAAGGGTTAAAATAATGACAAAATGTAATTTTTTTGGTGAACTGTACTTTTAAGTCAAGTTTTAGTTTTAGGTCAAATTCATGAAAATCAGCTATGGTTTCTTTTCTATTTACATATATATTATATTCTTGGCCAATGTTTTCCTACCAAACAATTCAGAAGTAAGGCCAGCTTACCTAAAAAAAAAAAAAAGGTATTTATTTCACAACACCAGACTTATTGCTGCTGTATTTGTTAACTGTGCTGTAAAATTGTAATAAACGTATGTATATGCAGAGCTGGGTAGTAACTGATTACATGTAATCTGGATTACGTAATCAGATTCCAGAAATTAAGTACTTGTAATTAGAGTAAGTTACATTTTAAAATACTCGTAATCAGACTACAGTTACTTTTTCATGGGTTACATGATTACATATTTACACAACAGCAATAATTTATTCATAATTTATTGATTCTCCCTAATTCTTCTTTTTCATCTTTTCAATTGGCCTTTCTATATTGGCCTGCTGCTTATATACATTAAGAAAGTCATACAGTTTTGTGGACATTCACACATAAATCAGTCATTTGTCAGGTGCTACACAGCATTTGACCTCAGATCATTTCAGGTTTAAGAAGTGTTTCAATATTGCATCAACTACTGATGAGCACATTAATTTTTATTTGAATTATCACTCAGTAGGTTATTTTACCATGTATTACGTGGGAAGGCGTTTGTCTATCAAACACATTAAAATGCACAATTTCACCAACTTTTTTTGTCATCTGATCCTCTTTCACCTAATATGTGACCCTGGACCACTAAACCAGTCTTAAGTAGCACGGGTATATTTGTAGCAATAGCCAACAATACATTGTATGGGTCAAAATTATCGATTTTTCTTTTATGCCAAAAATCATTAGGATATTAAGTAAAGATCATGTTTCATGAAGATATTTTGTAAATTTCTTACCGTAAATATATCAAAACTTCATTTTTGATTAGTAATATGCATTGCTAAGGACTTCATTTAGACAACTTTAAAGGCGATTATCTCAATATTTAGATTTTGCACCCTCCGATTCCAGATTTTCAAATAGTCGTATCTCGGCCAAATATTGTCCTAACATAACAAAGCTTATTTATTCAGCTTTCAGATGATGTATAAATCTCAATAAAAAATAAATAAATAAATAAATAAAAGACCCTTGTGACTGGTTTTGTGGTCCAGCGTCACATATATTTTTTATTTGAAGAACCCTTGAGATTTTAAAATAAAGATTTGAATGATGAAGTATCACATTTGCATGTTCATGGATCTCTGACGTTGGTTATGGTCACATGAGATGCAGGTAAACAAATAAAATATTTCATTTTTTCAGTAAGTGTTTTGATTAATTTTAAAATTATTTGTATTAATTTAACATTTTTTATGATTTACTTAATTATTAGCTTTTCATTAAACCCATAAACCCCTTGCAGTTCCTTCACAAACTCAGTTTGGGAAACCTTGCCGTAATATAATATGTAATGCACTTCATGTTGTTAATAACATCAAACTGAATATATTTTCTCACTCTTTGTATGTTTATATCAATATGGTACAAGATTATCTTATTTAAATCAATGTGAAAAACGAGATAGCTCAAAAGTAATCTGATTATATTACCTAAATTATGTAATGTAATGGATTACGTTACTAATTACATTTTTTGTCATGTAATTTGGAATCAGTAACGGATTACAATTTGTAAGTAATCTACCCAGCTCTGTGTATATGTATATTTATGTGTATGTACACACACACACACGACAGTGGTCTAATTTTATTGCACAATAATGACTGTAGTTACTACTTTAACCATTTGCGCCCAAACTAAGGTTACCATAGTAACCTTTTTGCAAAGGTTGCAAAGACGTGTTCTTATCAAAGAGATTTACAATGTTTCGTGTTAGTATTACCACCTGTGCTTAAAAGTTTAAGCAGTTAAGCAAACTGACTAAGCATTTCGGTGAAAGTGTGATATTCAATGCCTGACCTGAAACCGGAGAAGTGCAGAACTTCTTCCAGAAAACTCAGATCGGTTGCAGAGTCTAGTCCTGTGCGAAGCCTGTCTCATACAAACCCGTTCCGATTCTGTCACATTACTGACAGTCCAGGTTGTTCTGGGTCAGTAAAGCTTTGCAACGTCGAAATAGCTTATCATGACCCATTTAGCGATTCATTTCAATTCCCTTCTTCTTGACAGCTAATCTAAGCTTGTATTCAATAACGGTGTTCATATCAAAACATGCATGTTTACGTCCCCTTCACTGGTCACCATTCGAAAAGCTGTTTCAAAGCCTAGCGAGCTGCCTACCTAGACAGCATTTTTGGGCAACTGACTCAGATCGGTCAGTTCAGCTGACTCGGAACGAGCCTACGATGAACAAAAATGCTGGACGCGCATATATGACGCCGAATGTAGATCCAGTATTTAAAAAAAAAACAGAAAGGAAATATTACCGATCAGATGAGAAACACCGTCTTTGGACGCAGACTAGCTACAGATCACCAGCTCAATGGCTACATCATGTCTTCGTAATTTCAGCACCAGTCTTCAGGTCCGAGCATCTGCTACGATCAAACCTGAGCTGATCGGTACATGGCCTCCGTTTCGTGAATCTTTAGCGCGCTACATAAAACCACACATTTATAATATCCTGCGCTGTCAACTCAAGAGAAAATGTGCCCCCTCCCACCGTCGGTGTCGGATGGTCTGTAATGGTAATGCGCAGGAACAGAACAGTCGAGCTGTCAAATACAGTCTATGGTAGCAACACAAACACACACCGCTAACGCACTGCACGTATTTAAAGAGACACGCACACCCGCTTGAGCTGCCGAAACTGCGCATGCGCAGTGCGCATAATCGCTGCCTGCGCGCCACAAAGCGCACTCGCTGATGTTTATACGGATTTACATTATGTCACAAATATAAGAATGTTATGTTCCTTTTGTCATCACTTTTAAGATAAAAGTATCCATTTATTTTGTGTTTTGGGCTAATTTTTCTAATTCTATATTAGCCAACTTCTGTATTAGCCAAATGTTTTTTTTTTGTTTTTTTTTTGGTGACTCTCTTCATATTACATTTAGAATTATTTTATTACTATTCTAGCAACATTTTACATTCATAATTTACATTTTCAAAGATAATATGAATATAAATACATTTGATAAATATATATTCAAATATTTATATTCTTTAAAAAATCAAATTCAGCTTGTAATAATCTTATGTATGTAATACTTATACAATTATATTAAAAATATATAGTTTTATAAAATACTTAACTACTATCATATAATATATATTATACATACATATATAATAATATATTATTGTTTTAATGTGTTTTAATTTATTTCAGTGTATTGTAATGTATTCATTTTCATGTATTGTAACCATCTTATATTTTGTGTATTGTCTTTATGCTTGTAAATGTTGTGTTCACTGTTGTAAAAAACACAGGGTTATTATATGATATTATAATAGAGTGAGCATAACCTTTGATGACTGTCATATCCCTGTTACATTGTCTTGTCTGAGTTCTTGCAATTCTCTCCACATCAAAATTAAATGTTTGTTTTTACAATACCTTGTTTAATCAAATATAAGATTACAGCATTGCATTTTTCAGCTTTGATTCCTTAACTAAGATGTAGAGCTTAATACAAATTTTAAGGCAAATATTAAAATGTATGATTATATTAAATAGAATATTTTAAAAATACATATAATAATAATAATAATACGACTTAATGTTGTTGTTGTTGTTGTTATTGTTATTTGGTATTTCTAAAAATTAGAGTCATGTCACAAAACATAAAATTTGAAGGACAGAATCAGAATGTTACTACACTGAAAATGAGACCTTTAACGTACTATTAATTTTGTTTCCGGTTGTGTTACGTCTGCAAAGGTTCGACTGAAAACAAGATGATAACAAATATATTTACGTATTTCTCTGCTAAAAGACCTACCTGATCACTACCGTGTGTTTAGCGGTATTGCGCTTCGAAGCTTTTACTGTCGTACCAACAGTTTATGAGAGTATAATAAGCAAGCTGTTTTAATGTAACTAGTCGGCGGACGGATTATGTTGACGGAAGTAGACGTGGATTTTGTGGTGTGAGCAGAGCCAAACCTATACAGTAAACTGATAACGTTACATCTATTATATTTTGACGTCAAAGAATCTTACGAGTAACTAGTAACTCATAACCTAAACCGGGGCTTATTTTCTTTTTATCGCTTGACTGTAATTTACCCGAGTTTATGAAAATCTAAGTTAGCTGTCATCATAAAGCTAATGAAATGCCGTTCATTGATTCAGTACTTTTGTATAAAACCGTTTCGGTCGATTAGAAAACAAGCAAATTGTCGCGATTTCATTCAGCGATGTCTACAGCCATGTGAAATGTAATCCAATTTTTGTTAGCCTCGAAGAAACTTAAGCCAATGACAGCTTCACTATGGATATGCAACATAAAAGTTTTGAATGTTGCTGACAGGAATCGAATGCTGTTTTCAACTAGATTTTTCGACATATAACTGATATATAGTACAGTAGATACAGTATCTTGTATTTTTATGTCGTGTTAGTGCATGGAGAAGATGTCTCCAATTCCTGCTCTTCCTCTTATCATCAACTGTTGTATGTCTGCACTTGGGTGCATTGCAACGGTCAAACTTATTCCTGCTTTTAAGGATCATTTCATATCTGCCAGACTCTATGGCATGGACCTAAATAAAACCATAAAGAAAGAGGTGTAAGTGGTTCATTTTTACAGCAAACTTATGTATTGCAATTTGGTGTCTGGATCCTGAATTTAACTCCTGTTTTTTTTCCTTATTAACCAGGCCTGAATCGCAAGGTGTAATCAGTGGCACAGTCTTCCTCATCGTTCTCTTCCTCTTCATCCCTGTCCCCTTCCTCCAGTGCTTTATGGGAGAGCAGTGTCAACGATTTCCTCACAACGAGGTGAGATAATCATCCCTTAATTATAAAATCATAAACACATTTAAACAGAAACAGAATTCACCTTTTACACTAATGATCTGTTTAGGTTCAGTGTTTTTTTTTTTTTTTTTTTTAAGAAATTAAATTAAAAGTGACAGTAAAGACATTTACAATGTTACAAAAGCTTAAAATATGTCCAAAATATTAATCATCACAGCCGTTTCGACATTGCTAATAAGAAATGTCTATTGAGCAGCAAACCAGTAAATTATAATGATTTCTGAAGGATCATGTGACACTCAAGACTGTCACTGATCACAGGAATAATTCATTTTTTAAGATATATTGATGTAGAAAACATACATTTTCTATAAAATTTGTATAGATATTTTACAACATTGCTTGATATTTTTGATCAAATAAATGAAGCCTGGGGGAGCATAAAATACTTATTTAAAAAAAAAAAAAAAAAAAAACAAGAACTTTTGAACAGTTGTGTATGTTTTTAGACAAAAACTAATTTGCTTTTAATGACCTTTGTAACTGAGCCATACATGGCAGCAGTCATAACTATGGCATTTGTGCATATGTCCATGTAGTTTGTGCAGCTGATTGGTGCTTTGTTGGCCATCTGCTGCATGATATTCCTGGGCTTTGCTGATGATGTTCTGAATCTGCGATGGAGACACAAGCTGCTACTGCCCACTATGGCCTCCCTGCCTCTACTCATGGTCTACTTCACTAACTTTGGCAACACTCTTATCGTCGTGCCCAAACCTTTCCGTGTCCTGCTGGGGATGCATCTGGACTTGGGTGAGTTTGACAGTCTGTTTAAATGTCTGGTGCACTAGATTTGATTTTGTTGCCCTCTTGTTTGATATGTATGATTGTCAATATTCTCAGCATTTTTATACAATGTGTTTCAGGCATTCTGTATTATGTATATATGGGAATGCTGGCTGTATTCTGCACAAATGCCATCAACATCTTGGCTGGTATCAATGGCATTGAGTCTGGGCAAGCTCTCTTCATCTCTGGCTCTATCATCCTCTTTAATATACTGGAACTCAATGGTGAGGGGAGGGTTTCTATTCAACCTGTTTTATCAAATTTTCCACCTGCTTTCTACAAGCATAATTTATACCATTTATATATACTATAATAATAATATTATAGTATAAAATATATAATATTTTTATGTTTTTGAAACAAGTCTGTTATGGTCACAAAGGGTGTATTTATTTGATCAGTTAAAACCAGTAAAACAGTACTATTGTGAAATAACTGTTTTTTATTTGAATATATTTTGAATGTAATTCATTCCTGTGACACTCAACTCTGAGACGCCATTACTCCAGTCTTCAGTGTCACATTATATTTCATTTGTTCAAACCTCTCTGACACTGCTTGATTTTTATTTGAATAAGCCTGTAGATATATTCTATAACTTCTATTGTTCAACTGATCTTTGATTAATGTTTCTCTTTCAGGAGACTACAGGGATGACCATGTTTTCTCTTTGTACTTCATGATTCCCTTTTTCTTCACCACATTAGCCCTCTTCTACCACAACTGGTTTGTTAAATATATTGCTTTTTGATCATCTTTACTTACTTTAGTTTAAGACAGCCCATTAAAATGCTGAACTGAGGTTTGACAATCAGCACTGATAATTATCTTAACATCAAGCACTCCTAGTTTTGAACCTATAATAAACCTTTGAATAACTTTTATCAGGTACCCTTCCTCTGTGTTTGTGGGAGACACTTTCTGTTACTTTGCTGGAATGACGTTTGCAGTGGTTGGGATACTCGGCCACTTCAGTAAGACCATGCTGCTTTTCTTCATCCCCCAAGTCATCAACTTCATTTACTCTCTGCCTCAGCTGTTTCACATTATTCCCTGTCCCAGACATCGCCTGCCTAGGTTGGTTATTACACTAACATTTTAAAATCAACTATAACATAGATTCCTTTTTACTTACAGTAGAATTTATTTTCACAGCCATTGAAAGTTATTTGAATATGTGGGCATTTGAGGTGTTAAACTCTTTTTCACTCATGATTTATTTGTAATCAAAATTTACACATGCTTTACTTATTTCAACAGTGTTCCCTAAACATTTACCCTATAGATAAGGCTAAATGAAATGGTTATGAGAGCTTGACCTAAACTGATTAATGCAGGTTACAATCTGACACGGGAAAGCTTGGCATGAGCTACTCCAAGTTCAAACAGAAGGACCTGGGCAAATTAGGGCAACTTATTCTGAAGGTAAACACACTCATGCCACTGTCTGTATTTATCATTATAAATAGGTTTAGGAATGTTATAGTGCTGTCAAACGATTAATAGCGATTAATTGCATCCAAAATAAAAGTTTTGTGTGTGTTCTGTGTATATTTATTATGTAAATATAAATGCACAGACATACAGTATATATTTTGAAAATATTTACATGTCTATATTTATATTATAAATAAATATATTTAATAAATAAAAATAAAAATTTTCTGAAATATATACATGTGTGTGTGTGTGTGTGTATGTGTATATACCTGTATATACATAATAAATATACACAGTACACATACATATATTATGTAAACAAAAACGTTTAATTTGGATGCGATTAATTGTTAACTGTAACAAAAGATACAGGAGCATAACCTATATGGTATTCCCTTTATCTTTAAATGTGATTTCCTCTTTTATCCTGCAGGTGGCAGAAACGTTATGGCTTCTGGATGTGCGGAGAGGGCAGGAAGGAGATGATGAGTTTATTGAGTGTAACAACATGACCCTTATCAACCTGGTACTAAAAGTACTGGGACCTACCCACGAGAGAAACCTGACTGCAATCATGCTGTTAATACAGGTGAATCCCTTGAATTTATTACAGAGTTGAGAGGCAGTGTGCAATAATATGGTTATTTCAATTCAAAATGCTTTGAAACCGTAAAGAAGTTTGTGATATTTGGCATTACACCCTCATTAATGTATGAGAAATACATCTTTCTGGCCATTATCATAAGGCCCCCATTAGTCACAACAATATTCAAAGGCTCCCTAGCGCTTGTGTTGTTTTTAAAGCTTACTTTAATCTTTGGGCACTCTAAATATCTATAAAAAAAAAAAAATTTTTTGGCTGAAACTTCTTCAAGGTTTCTACTCTTCCAGTTTTAAGGATAAGGATTTAAATATATATATATTTCTCTTTCTCTTTATGATAAAATACTTTAGAGCAGCATTTCCCAATCCCAGTCCTCACACCCTCCCACTCTGCATATTTTGTATGTATCTCTTATTACGTATGACATTTGTTCTATTTGACCGTAAGTGCCCTGCGAAGTGGACATCACCAGATATTCCGCCATGATTCCAGTTCAAAACGAGTGTATATGTTCCATTCAAAGGGCATTAAAGTGTGCGAGACGTGAATTTAAATTGTATTTATTTACAGAGGTATATGATGTCCACTCGTCTGTGTGTGAAGATGCTGCAGGCAGCGGCGCAGCGCAAATCCATGAATGAATGTTCCGAAGTGAAGTAAACTTCAACGGATTTTCCCTGCTCAGGGAGTAGGGAGCAATGAACACTGTGCAGGGATCATATCAATCGGAACACAGTTCATACACGTAGCTCTCTTCTACTGAGCTGGGGGGGGACGCTTGCATCTAGCAAAATGTATATTGATTATAAAAATGACCATGGCGTTTTTAAGGTTTCATTAATTTACATGACTTTTCCAGGTGTAGAAATCACATTTTCAAAATTAGTCTACCTCATGTATGCAGGTTTTCAAAGACTGTGTAAATTCTTCGAAGGAAACTGATGTTTTGGTGGTTTGAAATAATATTATATTTCTTTCTCAGGTCCTGGGTAGTGTTGTGGCATTTGGAATCCGGTATCATCTTGTGCGTCTGTTCTATGATGTCTAGACCACTCAAGCTCCTGAGAGACTTTATAACCTGCTGCTTTCATTTGAAGAAAAAAACAAACAAAACTGATTGTTGTAAGAATGATTACTATACTGCCTGTCCTCTATAAAGTATGGAATCTTGATACTACACACTGTATTCCAGCTTCTCTGTCTATATATCTGCATGGGATGGGACAGTGTACACATATGCCCTTAACTGTCATGTGGACATGAAAGATCTGTAAATAATGAACAATGTCTGCATAAGGGTTCTATTTTGAAAGATTATGTGAAACAGTTACATGCAGGAATATTTTAGGGAGAAAGTTTCTGAAATATTACTTGATATATGCAGTTGTATTTTTTTGTGTGTCAGATCTAATATTATGCCTCTGACTGATTTAAATAAATCAATGTGACAATGAACCACACTAGCTTCCAGAAAGGAAAAAGTGCTCTATATTAATACTATTTTATAAATCAATTATTCTATATTTTATATGTGTTATATTTATACTGTTCTCATAACCCATAACCAAACATAGTATTAAACATTAATACTAATGCAAATTAAATTATTTAACGTGGGGGTTTTCTAGGTTTGCCAAGGACTCTCAAATTTGATGAAAAAACAAAGGCAGCTAAGTTTCATACATACTATGACTGTAGTAAATGTAGTGTTTTAAAAAGAACATTATGTTTTCTAAATTAAATAGTTTTTATTTGCCATTGTACTAAAATGATGGCAAATTGTTAAAATATTGTCTGGAAAATAATTACTTTATCACAGTTTATACTCTCTCTTTTCTGAGTATTAGAATGCAAGAAAAAGATGTTTCGCTTCTCTAGAGATAACAATAAGATCGCTCTTATTCCAAAGCCATACTTAAAGTAGTGCCATACAGCAAGTAAAACTTTTTTTAGTGTTGTAAGACGGACGTTACCGCCACTGAATACAAATTGCAAATCGAGCTGCGGAACACTTGAAAGAGTTTAGGTGTTGGAGGGAATGACAATTGTGATGTACTGCTAGTCTGCAATTTGATTGGCTGAGGTTTGAACGCGACGCCGCAAAGGTGAATTCTGATTGGTTTGGTTATTTCATGGGAAAAAAAGTAAGGAAATGTTTGAAGTATTCGCAAAAGGTGAGTTATTTTTCGGTCTTTTTAAACAACTGCCGACGCGTTCCCTCGCGATATATCCTTGAATGAAAACACATTCAATTATTCTCAACCGAAGCTTTTAAAAAGCCACTAGTCAACAAAATGGAGGCAGAATGTTAACTTGCCTTTTTGTTTTGCTAACCAGCTATGTGTCATACTAGGTAACAACTTCGTCTATGATTTAATACTAACGTTACTAGCTGTAACTTTACATTTGGTACATTAAGAAGTTGTAATATGTTGGAGGTAATCATTTTGGCGCAGTTCATATTGTGAATGTGGTTGTTTAAAGCCTTTAAAAGCAAACTGGCAGCTATGGACAGATAGCTCGAGCTGAGGTGTGCAGAACAAACTTACAGTCATGTCAGATCTCGCATGTGTTTCAGAAGACGGAGGACCACACATTGTGCTTTACATTCAGTGCTGCAGGATGCCCCCGTCGGGTAAACGCGCCCTGCGCAGAGAGGAGCTGCAGCTGGAGCTGGCGTGTGAGTGGGGCTCGTGTCAGGAGACGTTTGACAGGATGCAGGAGTTTTGCCAGCACGTGGAGAAACATTATAAAGCTACCGTGGACAGTGAGACAGACTTACCAGGTGCGTCCAACCCTTGAAAGTCTCAGGTGCCAGTGTTGATGTGTCTTGTAATGGAAGCATATATTTACTTCTCTCTCTTGTCTTAAAGGGATAATTCACCCAAAATTAACATTTATTTAACATCATATTGTTCCAACTTTTTTTTATGGAACACAATAGGAAAATTTTGAAGAATATCTGTTGCATGCATTGAAAATGCAAGGTGACTGCAGGTGTCTCACACTGACTTGGAACATAGAGTATGAGTCATATGGACTACTTCTAATGACTTTTTCTATTGAATTTGTAATTAAAAAATTCTATAATGAAAAAAGCTAATTCAAAATATTTATAAAATTTCTCAATATAAATAATACTTTATATTGAAAGCCTCCTCTTGTTGCAATTGTGAGATGTAAAGCTATTGTGTAAAAATGAGTAAAGATACCATTTTAAGAATAAACATACCATACATTGCAAAATAAATAACAATATAAACAGTCAGTTCTGTTATGTGTTTTAAAGGGGACTATCAGTGCTGAGGTTGTGCTAGTAACACATACAATTTCTTATTTCTTCATCTATTCTACATTGCACCAACAGTCACTGGCACATTTTTATGCACTGTTCAGTGAGATTGTTGATTGTTGACTTTGAGCCATAGCAGGCGTCTCAGCTCAAGGTTTCTGGCAGTCAGAGTCCCTGTGGCGCTGACTCCATTGGTCTGGTCCATAATCAATACTTAGCTTGCCTGCATGTTTTACAGAAGAGGAGCATAACTGTCTGTGGAGAGACTGTGGCTTCTGCTCAGTGGAAGGAAATGCAGAGCTTCTTAGACACCTGTTCTTCCATTGCTACCATACCAAGTTGAAGCAATGGGGTCTTGCTATACTCAAGGGCCACAGTGACATGGGTGCCTGTTCGGTCGGCCTCCATAACCGCAACATTGTGCCTGAGGTCCAAGAGAACTTCCTTTGTCTTTGGGAGCACTGTGAGGTATGGAAGCAATCCCAAGTGTTTTCCTTTTTTTAAGTAGATTATGTGTTACTGTATGTGGCTTGTCAAATCAGGTTTATTGAGGTGTGAAGAATAAGTAGGAGAGTTTTTATTCTATTATATGTATTGTGTTAGGCCGTGCTTTAAAAATAAAGTGCTCAGCTGATAAGTGTGTTTGTATTCAGATGTCTATGGATAATCCGGAGTGGTTCTACAGACATGTGGAGATGCATGCCCATTGTCTTGAGGCTAATGAAGACAATGTGTTGTTCTGTGGCTGGAAAGGTAAGAAACAACTTCAAGGCCCCTTCATTGTCCACAACAATATTTGAAAGCCCTTTGATTTTTCTAGTTATTTGTAATTTAGTGGAGAAGCATTAATGGTAAGGATTTAAAAAAAAAAAAAAAAATCTTTCTACAATTTCTACCTGATGAAATGTGTTAGAGCGAAGCATAAATATAAAAATGTATGTTCATTATAATATTTAAAGACTTTTCCAGATCCAAAGGTTATACATTTAAAATATATATATTCACTGGGAACCCCAACTCTTCAAAAAAATAAAAAATTCTAAAATAAATTATTGTAGCTTTTTAATGTTTTTAAAAAATGGCACCCTAGTGGTTTTTGGCACCTGGTCAAGAAGCAGTTTATTCAGTAGATGCAGCAAGTCAGCTATGAAATAAACACAGAGTCATAAAGAATATAATAATCAGTTATTATACTTCATAATGTGCTGCTACCTTATGTTAAAGCTAAAGCTGTTAAATTGAATATTTGTCCGTTTTGTCTGTTCTGGACCATATTTGTACAACCTATAAGAGTGAACCCCATGGCAGAAGATACTAAGCATTGTAGTTGTGTGAATATTCCTGAAAGTTTTCTTTGCTCAATAACTTTTAAACATCTGCACATTTTTTAGATGTTAACTTTTCCTTCTTATTTCTAGACTGCGAGGCCTCTTTCAAGGGCAGGTTTAAGTTGCGAGAGCACATGCGTAGCCACACACAGGAAAAGCTGGTGGCATGTCCGACCTGTGGAGGAATGTTTGCCAACAACACAAAGTTCTTTGACCACATTCGACGGCAAACCTCCATAGAAGGTGAGAGAGTTGTGTTTGAGGTGGTACACATAATGCAATAATGGAATCTGAAAACCTTCTGTATTGAATTAATTCGACACTTTGAATACTTTAGTTGAACATACCAAAAAAATGATTAGATTGATTAGTATGGCTCATTGCACCCTTTTGTTTGTGTGCGATTGTGTCTGTAGGTCAAAGATTTCAGTGTTCTCACTGCTCTAAACGTTTTGCCACTGAGAGGCTGCTGAGAGATCACATGAGGAACCATGGTATGGGTCTTTTTGTATGTTGAGTGGTAATGGTTGTACTTTGTTCTGCTGTATTGGACCACACAGGCCTTTATTGCCTAATAATGTTCTTCTCTGTTCTCTGATCAAAGTCAACCATTATAAATGTCCACTTTGTGATATGACCTGCCCATCACCATCCTCGCTGAGAAACCACATCAAATTTCGTCATTCCAACGAGAAGCCGTACAGCTGTGACTACTGCGAGTACAGGTGAGGTCACTTCATTACCAAAGACAGTGAGTCGTAATCCCTGGATATTTCTAATCTTTTAAAGTCTGCCATTTAAGACCTGTTTGTCAGAGCATGATCTGTCAGTTTGTTTGTGTTCGTCTGGCTTTCAGCTGTAAAAACCTGATAGACCTGCGGAAGCATTTAGACACTCACAGCAGTGAGCCAGCGTATCGATGTGACTTCGCCGACTGTGACTACTCTACTCGCTCACTTTACTCAATCAAGAACCACTACAAACGTGTTCATGAGGTGAGCCAGTCAGAAAATGCCAGCTACATTCATATCTACATATTAGGAGCCAGTAAGAAGAAAACATCAATATAAAATTATGTAATATCTTCTTTTGTGTTATTGTGTTATCTTACAACAGAATAAAGTAAGACATAGCCAATTTTACTTTATTTTATTTTAATATGGCAAATAAAAAATGAGTTCAAGCAAATGGTAATATATAAAATTATTACACTGTTACGTTTAGGACTGTTAATGTTGTTTTACCAATTTTTCCTTATTACAAATGTAAACAGGAAAATGTCATTTCTATGAGACTTTTGTTTTTTAGCCTGTAATTTAAGTAAGAATTGTTTATCATTACAAGAACTTATGTAATGATAAGGTCCTAGGTTTGATCTATAAAAATGATCTATCTAATCTAGAAATAATTAATGAAGGAACTTCTATAGATGTAACTTCTCTCATACAGCCAGCAACACAATAAATCCACAATAAATGTATTAAAAGGCAGAATGCATTGTCTGGAACAGTGTGAGCAATTAAAATAAAACTGAATGTTTATCAGAGAATGAATATAATTCTACATCATTACATTTGCACTCATATTCAGCTCATAGCTTCAGAATAGCTAAAAATGTTAATGTGTTGTTTTGCATTTAGGGAGATTACACTCCTCGCTATAAGTGTCACGTGTGTGAGCAGTGCTTCACCCGGGGGAACAACCTCACTGCCCATTTACGCAAGAAACATCAGTTCAAATGGCCGTCAGGACACCCGAGGTTTAGGTATGAAGACATCCTCCTTTCTTGTAGTCTAGTCTCCGACTTTGCTTTTGATTTCAGAAAGCTCTTGCTAGGCTTGTGTGCAATAAACATTAGATGGTGTATGTGGAAACCTACAATACTGTTCAAATTATTCCGATTTGTGAGGTTGTTTTTTTGTTTTGTTTTTTAAGTTTGATGTTTAAAAATAGTCAAAAGCAGTAATTTTTGTAATGTGCAGTTTAAAACCGTTTCTGTTTTAATACATTTTAAAATGAATTTAATAGATTTTATTTCTCTGAAAAGCAGACTCTTCAGTGTCACATGATCCTTCAGAAATCATTCTAATATGCTTAAACATTTGTGCTGGTTAATAATTTTTTTTGTGGAAAAGGTTACTTTTTCAGGATTATTTGATGAGTAGGCTTAAAAGAACAGAGTTTATCTGAAACAAATCTTTTGTGTTGGGTAACCTTTTGATCAGTTTAAAGAAATAAAAGTTTTGATTCATTGTGTTTATTTTATTTATCATTTATTTTTTAAGTTAACCACCTATAGTTGTAACCATAGTAGATGCCATATTTATTTTGATGTGGGTATCCAGTGGACAGTAAACCTAACCCATCTAACCTGACTATGGTTTTCACCAATCTTTTTCAGGTATAAAGAGCATGAAGATGGCTTCATGCGCCTGCAGCTAATCCGCTATGAGAGCGTGGAGCTGACAGAGCAGCTGATGCGGGAGCGACAAGGAGAAGGGGACAGCAGTGAGTCCAGCCAGCAGAACGCCCAGCCCGGTGAAGAACTGGAGGAGACGGGGCCCCTCAGCACCATGGGTGGAAATACAGAGGCAGGAATAAGAAAGGAGGGAGTGGATGTCTGTAGGACACAGGAAAATACAGAAAGTGTGTTCTTGGTGTTAACAGCTGGCACCTCTGCAGAAACAGACTCTACAAGGGAGGGGGCCGTATTGCATCAGCTACAGGACACTGCCCAACAGCTGGGCATGGAGGTGGTTTAACTGCACCTCTGATTACTGGAACACCCTAAGACTGCTGTGTCAGCCAATAAGAAGGTACTTTAGGACATTCCAGTTAACTCTTGTGACAAAAAGTACTAGGAGACTAACAGGGGACCAAAACAGGAATAGAGTGTGTGTGAGAATTCTGTCATCATTAAACCCCTTGAACATCGCACTGAACAGAACAGAGAAAGCTGAATCACAAGTTAGCTCTGAGGATGTGCTTAAACGAATAGTTCATTCAGAAAGGACCTTTTTTTGTTATGATTTTCTCACCCTCATGTCTCTCTGACTGATTATTTTGTTTGTCACAAAACGCAAAATGACATGTCAAACACAGTGTGATTTGTCTTTTTCTATTTAACAAACGTTAATGATAATTTATACTGCCAAGCTCCAAAACAGACAAAAAACACCAAGAAAGTATATTAAATGTAGTTCATATGACTTTACGTATGTTGTAAGTGTTATTTTCCCGTTTGGAACTTGGGAAAAGTAAGTCAGTTTCCTTATAGGAAAAACACAAGCACACACATGCAGGATCTCTTATTGTGTTTCTTGAAAGAAGGACACTGCAGGGTTAGAATAAGATTAAAAATATTACGCTATTTTCATTCTGGGCTGAACTATCCCTTTAAATTTGACTCTGTGTGTGTGCGCACGTTTGTGAGTCAGTGAGAGAGAGAAGAGGGTAATGGGGAACGGAAATGTTTAATCCTGCTGAACAGTTTAATCAGCTTTCTTTGACAGGTTCAGACTTAATGTGAAGGAAGACGGACAGATCTCTGTGCAGAACTCTTTACAGTGTATAGTTTTATACAGTGTGCTTCTGATTTAAAGTTGAATTGGAAGTGCTTCTGCAATTTGAAACACCATTCCCATTTAATTTATTTTTCTACTTTATATTGAGATCAGTTCTGTTGTGCAGAAAGGCCCATTCCAATTCCTACTGCTGTTGTTTCAAAGTGAAAAGTAGATCAAATAAATTCTCTTTTTTTAAAAAATATATATATAAATTTTAAGATACACCTTTTCCTTAGGACTTTTATTTGCCATTGAGTTCTAATAATTAATAATCTTATTGAGAAGAGAATTAATTTAGGGCAAACTGACTATACTAATTGACATAATTTTGTTTTAAATAAACAGTCATTTCAGTACATTTTTGTCCTTTTTGTTTTGTTCTTCTCTAATTTAAATATTTTGCTTGTAAACGGAATTTTTTTTTCTTGCCATTCAAAGTCAGAAAGGTTTTTTTTGTTGTTGTTGTGCCATCACATGAATGAATTACATTTTAAAATAATATTAAAATAGTTACTTTAAATTGTAACTTTCACAATATTACTGTTTTTGATCAAATAAATGCAGCCTTGGTGAGCAAGACTCTCCTTTCAAAAACACACAAAAAATCTTATCAACCCCAAACTTCGATCATTAGCGTGCATATATGCTGTATATATTCCTGTGTATGTGAAAAATGAAAGCTTGTGTGTTCTGGGAGTAATCCACTTTGTCCTGTGATCTTGTGTGTGACTGTAAGAACAGTACTTGTAAGTCCTGTTTGTTTGAATCTCTCAGGACAGGAGTCAGCAGGCAGGTTGTGCTGGGTTAGGCAGAAGTTTATGCATTACTGCGACAGTCAGAGGTCAGTGTTTGAACGCTTTTCACAGATCTGTGTCGTTACAGTAATTACAGTTCTCAGGCACACTAGACACTCTGCTTAGGGAAGCGAATCGGACTAGATTAATCTCTAACATTGTTAAATGTGAGAATCATGAAATTTACAATCGGCGCAACTGAAAGTTAAGCTAAACTGCAATTTAGACTTCCCATGGCTCTCTCCCTTTCTCTGTAATCTCTTTCTCTCTGCTCTAGTGATATTAGCTGGTGTGTTAGTCGAATTTAAGAGATTAGTTTGCGTTAAGGGCTTAGTGTAAGCTAAGATGCAACACTTCCCCTTTCTTTCCATCTGTCTCGCTCTGTCTCTCTGCAGGAAAACAGGTTCTTGAAAATAGCCTTTAAAGAATACAGATCCTAATGAAATTGTTTTTCTATGTTATTCACATAATTATGACTTCTACAATATGAGACAACAGAACAAGGAATTGCTGATTAGAAAATGAGTGTAAGACATTCAAAAGAGGAGAACTGAAGGGATATAGACTACTGTATTGGAAAAGAATTCCTGCCATTAAAACGACATGAAACTAGGAGCTCTTCTGCTGCTGCTTCTGGGGTCCTTGGAAGGGGTGTTCACTCAAGTGCCTATAACTGTATTTACTGAAAGAACAGCTGTGGAGGAAGGTCTAGGAAGCGGTAAGAGAAGCACTTGATTAATTTATGAATGAACAAAATATCTAAACAAAGCATCAAGATTGCTTTTGCAAACTGACAAAATGTTGGAAATATTGCACACTGAAAACTGATAAAAGATGCATGAATTTGAGCTCTGAAGACTGCACTGTGTTATTCAGGTCTTCTAGAGGTGGAACAGGAGGATGAACTGGCGGACACTTACTGGTCTGGGACAGCCCCCCTTTGTTTGGGAGGCTGTAAAGGCAGACACATGGAGCTGAAGAGAGACAACTGTGGAGATTCAGACTGCTGCTGGGTGGGATATAAATCCCTGTGTAGAGGTACGCCTGATCATCATCTTAAAGGGACAGTTCACACAAATTCTGTCATCATTTACTCACCCTCATGTCATTCTAAACCTTTATGACTTTCTTGTGTGGAACGTGTCTCAAAAGTATCAGTTTTTTTAACCAGAATGATTTAGTTTCTAGCATTCTTCAAATATCGTCTTTTGAACCATTCCTTTATTTGTAATGTACTCCATTTTTGTTGCCATCAATACAGACTTTTAAGTGCAAAACCACAGATCATACTGTTGATCTGTCTGTGTGTGTGTGTGTGTGTGTGTGTGTGAGAAATATAACTTTTTTTTGTGTATCATTATCTTCTGCCGTTTTCTTTGCCCTAGTGAATTGTGGAATGCCTGATGTGGACTTTAACGGAATGGTGTATGGAAGTGATTGGTGGGTGGGTTCTGTAGTCCGGTACGACTGCAGACCAGGGTTCGTGTTGGTGGGAGATCCTGCCCGAGCCTGTCAGTCCAATGGGAAATGGACACCCAAACCATCCTGTCTTAGTAAGTCTTGGTCTGCTTAGACGTTGCACACAAATTACGGAAATACCCAGAGTGCACACAAATCTGAGACCTAATCTGTCTTAAGCAGGGGCATAGACATCATTTCAGAAGTGAGGGGGACAGAAATTAAAAAAATAATTAAATAAAACAAAACTTTTTTTTTCATGACTTTTGTCTAATTGACAGGCTTTAATTTTTCTTATCCTATCTTTTTTAATTGGCCAAGGAATCAAATACACTGCTAGACAATAATCAGCTCTTCTGCATTGTTGGGTCTGGTGTCTCTCATCTTCCTCTTGACAATACCCCACAGATTCTCTATGGGGTTCAGGTCAGGTGAGTTTGCTGGCCAATCAAGCACAGTAACACTATGGTCATTGAACCAGCTTTTGGTACCTTTGGCAGTGTGGGCAGGTGCCAAGTCCTGCTGGAAAATGAAATCAGCATCTCCATAAAGCTTGTCAACAGAAGGAAGCATGAAGTGCTCTAAAACTTCCTGGTAGATGGCTGCGTTGACTGTGGACATCAGAAAACACAGTGGACCAACACCAGCAGATGACATGGCAGCCCAAATCATCACTGACTGTGGAAACTTCACACTGGACTTCAAGCAACATGGATTCTGTGCCTCTCCACTCTTCCTTCAGACTCTGGGACCTTGATTTCCAAATGAAATGTAAAATTTACTTTCATCTGAAAAGAGGACTTTGGACCACTGAGCAACAGTCCAGTTCTTTTTCTCCACAGCCCAGGTAAGATGCTTCTGACGTTGTCTCTGGTTCAGAAGTGGCTTGGTAGCCCTTTTCCTGAAGACGCCTGATTGTGGTGACTCTTGATGCACTGACTCCAGCTTCAGTTCTCTCCTTGTGAAGCTCTCCCAAGTGTTTGAATCGGCTTTGCTTGACTGTATTCTCAAGCTTGCGGTCATTCCTGTTGCTTGTGCACCTTTTCCTACCCAAATTCTTCCTTCCAGTCAACTTTGCATTTAATATGCTTTGATACAACACTCTGTAATCAGCCACACCTTTCAGTAATGACCTTCTGTGACTTACCCTCTTTGTGGAGGGTGTCAGTGTTCGTCTTCTGGATCATTGCCAAGTCAGCAGTCTTCCCCATTAATGTGGTTTCAAAGAACAAGAGATACCCAGAATTTATACTGTAGGGATGGTCATTTATTCAAACTCAAATGTAAATATTCTAATATTTTGAGATACTGATTTTTGACTTTCGTGAGCTGTAAGCTCTACTCATATTTCAAATGTTTATTTCTTTTAATTTTGATATCAGTCTGTGTGTAATGAATGAATATGATATACAAGTTTCACCTTTTGAATGGAATTAGTGAAATAAATCAACTTTTTGATGATATTCTAATTATATGACCAGCACCTGTATTTTTCTACAATTGGTAATTAACATAATTACCTTGTTAATTGACACATAATTAGGTATGATAGTTCGGCTTCAAGTATGAATGAAGCATGCACTGCATGAGTGTTTAGTGCTCCATAATGTTCACTTTGCCTCGTTTTGGATATAAATATTTTGTTGGGTCATACACAGATCTTGTTTCTTTGCGTTTAAATCTAGATTTATTCACACTGGCCCTTTCTACTTATACATGAACACACTTGCCCGTAAAAAGTGGGGGACATGTCCCCACATCCCCTGCGTATTTTATGCCCGTGGTTTCATGTATGTATAGTAAACGAGAGACTGAACACTAATTAAAGTTGTTATAGTCAGTACTGTTACTTTGTGAGTTGTTAAAAATAACTCTTCCAAATTACCACACACTGTAAGAAAGAAAATGCATAGAAGAATGGAAAAGGTACTGGTCATTTTCTGTCAGGACGTTATCCCTTAAGTACAGCCCTTTACTTTAATCCTAAAACACAACAAAATGCAATGAATAATTCAAAGGAAAGGGAAAACACCTATGAAAAATCAATATGGAAACTTCCTTCATATTAACACACACATAAATTGTTCCCTGTTTTTACGGAGTGCATAGTCATTGTACATAAAATGAAAGCATTAAATACTACTGATGCATAATATTTTTCATAAAAAGTGTATAGATGTATTAAGTTCATTTGATATGTTTATAGTATTTTATTTATTCAAATATATTACTTTAGGTCAAAGTCTGGGTTGTGGAGATTTAAAAAATGTACATTTTACATGAATTTCATTGGCTGTATTAAATACAAGTTAAGTACAATTCTCTCTCTCCTCCTGTATGTGACATTAGGAGTGTGTTATCGTGGCCGGGTTGAGATCAATGAGAAGGACATCGACGGGACATGTTCATCCACCTGTCCTGATGCTAAAAGCTATGCAGTCCCTCTGAACCACAAATGCAGTCGTATTGAGAACTGCAGAACTAAAGAATCAGGCTGGAAGCGCTGGTTTACACGCTGCAACTACTGCGATTGTGACTGCTTCACTCCCTGCGGTAAGTTTTTATAGAGTCATTTAAATTGCGACTAGTTAAAACATAGTGGCAAATACTGTAACTGCAGTAACAATATTTCAAAATCAATGTTTTTGTTTGTTCCCTCAGCTTTACAGGATAGAAGACAGTGAATCTGTATTCATTGTGCACTGGAAACAACAGAATTAATTTTAATTTGAATGTAAAGAGAGAGGCTTGACATGTAACCTTAACAGAACTTGTCAAACGGAATATAAAAGCATTTTATACATCTCTAGAGTCTAAATATCTACACAACTGGAGACTTTTATTTTAATCACTAACTACAAAAGCCCAGATGTTCGGAAATGTTGCTGTTTTCCCTATTCTGTGTTTAGTTGTACAGATATGTAATGCACATTTGATTGTATGTAGTTAGTTAGTCACAACTGTGGAAAGATCAGAGAAACATTTCTGTTCCAGTATTCCACTATTGTAGATGCAATGAAATTATTAGTTTATTCGTACACTTGATGATTGATACAAGATGTGGCATTAATATAGTTGATCCGAATCAGAGTGATCTCTTTTATAACCACAAAATATAACTGATATAACAGGGAAAAAAAAGTCCTTTTAGTCCCAAGTGGTGAAGTTCATAATGAAGTTTTCATTTTTCTTGGGTTGGTAGCAGCCAATTCCTGTAAAAGATTGTGGAAATGTGTATATAGTGTTGTAAATAAATAAAATGAAAGCAAAATACTAATTCATTAAAAAAAATTTAAAGTGTGTGTGGCTAATTACACCTACCCACATTCAGTCGGGTTATACTGTTTCCTTTCTTCGACAGAAGCTCCCAATATGTTTTATTTTCAGTAGATCCAGCCAGCCCATTCACACTCTCCAGATATATGCCAAAGCTTTTGCTTATACTGTATGTGAAACTAATAGAAATAAATGTAGGAGAATTAGCACAAAAATAACATTACCGCTACAACAGTTCTTTAACCCCTTAACTGTCACTCACAGTTTTGAACATAGACATTATAGTGCACCTTCCAAACTTAAATTTTTATAATTCATGAATGAAAACATTTTGTAACATGATTTTGATGTACCATTTCCATGGTAATGCAATGTCTGATTTTAAAATGGGTTTCAAAGGATGAATTTTGAAATTAAGTTTTCAACCGATATATAATTTCTTATTTCTAAAGCGTGATAGAGAAAAAGGCAAAAAAGAAGACTTTCTGTGACAAAGGTCAGAACTCCTGTTATGATGTAGATTTTTCAGGTCCACTCTTGTCATAAATTGATCTATTACTTTTCCTACATCATTTTTTAACAAAATAAGTGGTAAAATACCTATTCAGGAGTCTTAGACCTTTCCAGCGATTATATAGTTTCTCATGATTAGATTAGGATTTAATTGTAAAATAGTGAAGTAAACGTAGGCGTCCCACAGGGGGACGGTGACAGATAAGAGGTTAAAGTCTTGAGCCTTGTGTAGTAGACTGACATGGTAAAAAGATACCCCATTTCCCCATAACCAATCAATCTACTATACTAAACTTGCTTTACTGCATGTAAAGTGCATTAAACCAGAATAATTTGCTAACATTTTGTGACATACTTGAAGCTGTTGTTGGTGTCCTTTATTTTATTTAAGACCCCAAACATCGGCATTCCCACTGACACAGCAGTGGGGTAGGAGACCTTCGTGTTAGCGAGTTTATTAGTGACAGTCACCTTAATGGGGATCTGTCCCTGCTGTCCTGTTAAGAAGAGACATTTTGTGCATAAGTCTCAGAGAATCCTATAATATCAATGTATTAAATCTTTTCAAATGTTATTTAGGATGTTAGACCTAAAAGGATTTGAATTCAATCACGTTTCTCCTCGTGTTTAGCAGAAATCTTGACCACTTACCTGAGTGGTTGTCATGTCCCCCCAGCCCTGGAAAAGGCAGCAAAGCTGCAAAGCACAGAAGAGTAATCGCCGTCAGAGCCATTCTAGCAGTCTTCCCAGTGTGTCTGAATATCTCTCACAGCTGCACACCCTATTTATATTGTTTGTTTTTTTTTGCATTCCAACTTTGTAAGTCATATAATTTCTAGGAAAGTCGTACCTTAAAAGGAGTGGTCAACCAAGAAATGAGGAAAGAACATGACAAAAAAACAGCTATGATAGTTACATTCTTTGTTCTTGTTTTGCATAAACTTATTCAGTCATCAAGAAAGATAATCTGATTAGGACTGTTCATTGCAAAAGTTGTAGGAAAAAAGTGAAGCATAACACAGAGCACTGTACAGACAAAAATTTGGAGGAAAACATTCCAAAAAAAAAAAAAAACACTACATATTTAAGTTTACAGCACCTTTTGAATCACAAATAGTGAGAAATGTGAACTACTTGAAACTACACAAAAACCCCTTGTTATATCAGCAGAATTCCCCCAAACGTTGTCCCAACAAAGAATTGCTAAAATTTTAAGGGTTTGTGCCATCCTAACATGCACTGTCGCCTGAATACATTACTGTTACAGGATTATTATTGTTTCGATGTTTGCTGACTTTTAAACATTTGTTGTTATTTTCACTATAGACTTTTGTTGTGTTGTGATGTCAAGAGCTCATATGTTTACATTTTTGTTTATAGTCACCATTCTTGAGATTCGTGTCAAGTGTTCAAGCCTATGTACAAACTTCAAAAATGATCTCCGATATCTTTATCTTTATTTTATAATGCAATTGTGTAATTGTTGTTAAAGTCATTCAACCAGCCTGCCCAGTGTCTGATCTCACACCTTAGAAAGGAGTGTTCTGCAAAGACTTTTGCAATGAGATTCTGAGGCGTCACTCCAATTGTCCCATTGTTTAATGCAAACGTCTGTCTGTCTGTATGTCTACACTGAATGTAAGGATGCCTCTGGAATATTTGCTAAATTGGAGACCTATACATGTAAATCACAAACTACAATAGCCCAGATATTCTGAAACATGGATGTTTTTCCTGGCTTCTGTTTAGTACAGAGATGAAGCCTTATTTTTGTTACTCCCTGAGGATAAACCAAGTGAAGAGGAAGCACTATGTGTGTTGAATATTGCACTGGTAATATATGGTATTTATTTGAATCAAAAGTCAAATGAGTTAGTAATACTTGTTAAAAGACCAAGGAGGCTTTTCTGTTTTGGGAGCTCTAGGTATGTTTATTAGAGTATTACACTACTGTGGATATAATGAAATTGAGTTTATTTTTTCACTTGATAAAAGATAAAAAGATGTGGTATTGATACAGCAGATCTGAATCAGAGTGGTCTTGTTTATAACCACAAAATATCCGCATGCAGCAAATCTCCTTTTAGTCCCAAGTGGTGAAGTTCATAATGAAATTCTCATTTTTCTGAGGTTGGTAGCAGCCAATTCCTGCAAAACATTGAGGAAAAAATAATAGAATATCGAATAGAAAAACTAAAATACTAGTGAATTTAAAAAGTTACTTTCTTGCTCCACTATATTTGTACACATGCTCAGATTGTAGCATCATGCACTAACCCACGTTCAGTCGAGTTATACTGTTATCTTTCTTCGACAGAAGCTCCCAATGTGTGTGATTTTCAGTAGATCCAGCCAGTCCGTTCACACTCTCCAGATATATGCCAAAGCTTTTGTTAATACTGTATGTGAAACTAATAGAAATAAAAGTAACAGAATGAACACACACACACACACACACATAAAAAAATCAATTTTAGCACTGTAGCAGTTCCTAATTCTGAGCCTTGTACAATAGAATGACAAGACGAGCCTAGTGTCAGGTATGACTGTAAAAGCATATCGGTCCTAGTATGTTATAGAGTTGCCCCATTTCCCCACATACAAAGTGCATTAAACCACATAATTTGATGCCAGTTTTGTCTCATACTTGAAGCTTTTGTTGGTATCTTGTAGGTGATTTAGGACCCCAAACATCGGAATCCCCTTCGACACAGTTGTGGGGTAGGAAACGTCCACATTAGTGAAATGATTAGTGACAGTCACCTTAATGTACATTTGTTTCAGGTCTCCTGGTAAGAAGAGATTTTGTGCGAGAGTCTCTTTACAAATGTTATTTAGGATGTTAGACCTGCAAATATTTGAATTCAATCATGTTTCTCCTCTTTTTAAGCAGAAATCATGGCTTTAGAGAGGAAAACTCACCTGAGTGGTCGTCACGTTCCCCAGACCCAAGGAAAGGCAGCAAAGCTGCAAAGCACAGAAGAGTAATCGCTGTCAGAGCCATTCTAGCAGTCTGCACAGTGTGTCTGAATGTCTTTCACAGCCGCACACCCTATTTATATATTTTAGCATGGCAATTTTATAAATCACATAATATCTGGGAAAGTCGTATCTTTAAAAGGAGTGGCCAGCCAAGAAACGCAAAGAGGCAAAGATCATGACAAACAAAGAAATATGGAATTTACTTAAAGCGCATGTCAAAGTCAAGCTAAACAGCAAATATGACTGCCCATGGCTCACTCCTTAAACCTTGTCCATACTGACAAGATAAGAGTTGAGTGAGATATGACTGTTAAAGCATCTCATCAGAGATTATAGAATAATTATAGAGTTAATTTAATTAATTGTCTTCCATAAACATTCAATCATCACATTACAACTGTTAAGTACTGTACTAAGCTATGCTATACTATGCTCTATTATATTATACTATACAGTCTCTTTTTTTCAATTTACAGTGTGAATTTGATGAAATTTGATTTAAGTAATATGCATTTAATTTTTAAATATTAATATATGTATTTTAAGCAAGAAAAGGAAGACAATCTATTTAGGATTTTTTATTATTATTATTATTATTATTGCAAAATCAATAAATTAAATGTAAATTAAACTTTGTTAAATATAACGAAGAGTGCGCTGTGCATATTTTAGAGCAGAGAAAACCATTTCACTAGATTTTTACTTTTTTAAGACTACATTTATTTTTATTTTTATTTTCTTGCCTGGAAATCACCATTTAAAAATCCTTGATATTTCCAGCTTTTCTGTGGTTATTAGTAGCCAGTAAACTAATCCAGATATTGTAACATTTAAGCAGCATAATCTAACTACACACAGCTTCCTCGAGGTCACATATGTTAAAAAAAAAAAAGAAAACGCCCCAGAAGAAAAAGCTGCAATGTGCAAATTGCTAATTGTTGTCTATTTATCTATCTAAATCCCTAAAATCCCAGATATTCTGAAACATTGCTGTTTTCCCTGTTCTGTGTACAGAGATGAAGCCTCAATCTTGTTACTCTCTGAGCATAAGCCAAGTGAAGAAACACTGATAGTATATACTATTGGTTTGACTCCAATTCGTTAGTAATGATTGTTGAGAGATCAGGGAGGCTTTTCAGTTTCATCAGCATATGTTTATTAGAGTATTATACTGGGAATACAATGAAATCGTAAATTCAGTTAAACTTTGTGTTGATTCCATGACTGTAACAATCTGTGGTTTTAATTTAGCAGTGACATTCAGAACTGCTGAATACAACTGATGATTTGAAGAAAGAAAGAAAATCTATTTTTTGGCCCAAGTGGTGAACCTCAGGATCATATTCTCATCTCTCTGGGGTTGGTAGCAGCCAATTCCTGCAAAACATTTCATTCCAGAGTGTAAATAATAATCTGTATTAAAAAAGAAGCTATTTGTATTTTGTACATTTTAAAACTGTTTTAATTATTTTGTGACGTAAATCAAGATTAAGCCAAATTTACTTTTCTGCACCACAGCAATAAAGTAATGTTATATGATTATCTTCATTCACATACCCACTTCCAGTCGAGTTATAACTCCTTCTTTTTCAGACAGAAGCTCCCAGTATGTCTGGTCCTCATCAGATCCAGCCAATCCGTTCACACTTTCCAGATATATGCCAAAGGTTTGATGAATAGTGTATGAGAATCTATTGTTGTAACAGAATTAAAGGTAAAAATTAGCACAAAAATTCAGTTCACATTCTGCTTTCTAAATATTTTGTTAGCCCTAAGCCTTTCCAATTGAATGTTAAGACGATTGTTGAGTCAGGTACAATACGACTGGAAAAGAATCTCAGGATTATCACAGATAAACCCTATTTCCCCGTGATCTTATTCAGTCATCTCATTACTAATGCTTTTGCTGAAGTATGTCAGTCATCACTACCAGTAAGTTAATCACAACCAAAGTTAATCAGGTATTATATACTACAGGCGCTTTACTGCATATGAAGTGCACTAAATCAGTAAATTTAGTGAAGTTTTCTGGAGTACTTGAAATCAGCGGTGGTGTCCTGCAGTTGATTTAAAGCACCAAACATCAGCCCTTCCTCTATCACATTGGTGGAGTAGGAGAGCTGCTCATTAGTGAACTCATTAATGACAGTCACTCTCACGGGTACCTGTTCCAGCTTGCCTATTCGGGAGAGAGAGAAAAAAACAACATTATTTAGTTTAAATGCATGTTGTAGTAATTTAGAGCGTTATTAACTTTAATAACTAATAATGAGGTAATCTGTGATGAATTAGCTGCTTTTGGTCCTTACTCAGTTTCTGTGGATAATAGTGTCTCCAACATCGGTATATTCAATTTCATATTTTAAATATATGTCATTAAGATCCTAGAGCTGCAAGGAATTAAATTAAATCCTCACCTGAGTCTGCAGGCAGTCCCAGCCCTGGGAACGGCAGCAAAGCTGCAAAGCACAGAAAACTAATCGCTGTCAGAGCCATTCTAGCAGTCTGCCCAGTGTGTCTGAATGTCTCTCACAACCACACACTCTATTTATATTCTGGGTTTTCATAAATAATCAGTTTTATGGAGAGGCCTTATCTCTTACCATAAAAAGGTGTGGACTGCCAAAGGATTTTGCCATGGATTAACTGATGCTTGTTTCTGAGAACTATGGAGTGCAAACTCTGATAACATTGAAGTAATTATTTGGCATGGACCCTATTAATTCTTGTATGTTGTAAAATATGACAAGTTAAATATGGTCTACAGGGTGAGCGTTATGTGGTTATGTTATGATTTACAACTGACCCCTTTTACCTCTTAAAAGTTTGTGTACCTTTCATTAATAAACATTAATTATTAACCACCACAACATAACCTGACCACTGTTTCTTCATCTCCAGTGATGTGCGGGTGTTGTCTTTAAGTATTCTGAGCAGCTAATTTTATTATCTTTGTGTAAATATTTAATTCAATAATTTCTTAACCCAACCAGATCATCAACCAGTTCATTTCCTTTTAAAGATTTATTTGTCAATTCTATCTATCTGTCTATCTATCTGTCTGTCTGTCTATCTGTCTTAGAAATGTTATATTATGTCTGGCTGTGTGTATCTTAATTTACCTCACCAAATTTGATTCCATTTAGCAGGACAATAAAAGTATTTTTGCTGTAAAATATTTTTAAAAATTTGTGGGTTATCTGTCTGCCTTCCACATTAAGCTGTTTTTCCGTTTCAGCAAAAATAAATAAATAAATAAATAATAATAATAATTGAAAATATTCTTCAAAGCAATCACACATGCTGCAAGGGAAGCATTAGGCTACGTTCCCCAACATCAGATTAGCCAAACGTAGACAAAGTGAATGTGATATTGAGCGTATCACAACAGCAACAGTATGTGTACTCGCCATGGATGATGTAGGGCGTCGTTTGAACGCGAGTTACCCCGTTGATTTCACCGAGAATAACCCGAGCACTGCAGCATCAGCACCAGCGCCAGCAGCAGCCGATGCGCAGGTGCCGCCTTTAAAGAGACCGCGCACTCGATTCTCCCGTGCTGCTGGATAGGCTGTAATTTCCCTTTGTTTAAGTTTTTCGTCTCCATCATCTCCATCCCCACCCGTTTCTTTGCTTCCCCCAAAGTAGTCTCACAGGCAAGGGGTTCTAAAAATAGATTTAACATACGTTTTGATCCTACTGCCCCACTAAAATAAAAAACGTCCCTGTTGCTGGAGATCACGAAAAAAGACTATTCTATCGCACTGGTGTCCAAAAAAAAAAAAAAAGCTTTGCTTTAACATACACGAAAAAAAAAAATCTATTTATGGACATATCTCAGAGAAGGCTATAAAGACACAGTTGCACCTGGTTGAATTTTCTCTTGGATCATGGGAAAACTGAGATCCCCATCTGTCCCGTGACCATTAGATGGCATCAGGCCAGCCCTGCCTTCACTTTCCTGCAGAGGGGTTTGAAATGTAATCCACCACACAACAGCCCAGTAAGCCGTGTCTTGCGCGTCTGCCATCACAAATAAACAACACATTTTTAGCCTAAGAAGAACAATTGCGTTCTCAAAAAAAGAAATTAAACTGTAGCTGCACTGGAATAAATAAATAGCCTGTCTTTTGGACTAAATGAAATTAATTAAATCATATTGGTAACAGTAAGTTACACTGGTCCACGGTATAAAAAACCGATATAGCCTATATTTAATTAAACCCATGATATTTGAAGTTCATTGCAAAATACTGTAGCCTAAGTGTATGAATATAATCAGATAACATGTTAAGTTAATTTAGATAATGGATAGGCTATAGCCTACTTTATTGAAGTCAAAAAAGATATTGTTAATCAGTAATTGAATTTATGAATTCTTTTATTTATGGCGGGAAAGGGGCATTCCCAAAACTCCTTGCGCGAACCACTACGTTTTATTTAAGAAATGCTTATTATATTTTATTAGGCTATTGTTATTATTGTCAGTTGTGTACTTTTAAGTGTTTATTTATTGTTTATGTCATTATTTTAGTCTCGCGTGTTTGTGTGGTAACATTGATCTGCTATTCTTATTTGTTGGCTATAGGCCTATTAGTAGTTAGAGATTTCAGTACATTTCTAACAACCACAGCTGCCGGAATTAACCATAAATTGACCCAAAACCATTTACAGCGCAGAATCTTGCTGTTATTTTTCAAATGTAACCCCCAAACACAAGCCAAGCGTCATTACGTCAGATATATATATCACTGCTGCTTTAATCGTCCTCCAGTGTGTAACACGGGTTTATTTCGGACGAGAGCAGTTACGCCCAGTTCCACAGACCGCCGGGCGTGCCAGGGCTCCTCTGTCCACTGCGCGCTATATCACACTGCGGTGCATCATCCGGAGGACCGAGCAGGATGAGCACAACTCCTCTCCACACAGCTCCATACGCATACTGGATGACTGAAACAACGCAATGATCAGCTCACGGTTTGCCCTTCCGTCAGCTGTCCGAAATGAAACTCCTGGTTTAACACGGATGCTGCATCTTTTTAATTATGCATAACTGTTATGTTTGTTTTGGATAGGAATCGTCACGGTATCTTTTCAAGGAACGCTATGAATGTGACGAGTAGCGGCTTTCTGAAGGAGAAGAGCATCCTCTCCATCACCGGTGAGCGGGATCGGGCGTATAACGGAGCATCTTTTTTCTCAGCTGGACTATAGTGCGGGGCCGCTCCTGTTGCTGAAGCCTGTGTGTGCACATATCATGCTCTTGAGCTCAAAGGAATGAATTGGACATTTTTATAAGGAAACACGCTGCCACAGAGACTCAACGCGTCAGAAAAGTAGGTATCATGTCATTCTGAGTCTGGGTGCATCAACACTTATCGACCAGTATCCAGTATAAACACACTAGCCTGTGGTCTGCATGCGTGTGATGTCATTGACAGGGCATGTGATGCATGTTATTCTAAACTCTGACTCAGATCTCCATGAAATAACGAGGCAGAGCGCGCGTGTAATGAATGTGAAAGGTTACATTTTCAGCTTCAGTCGCGTGTACATTTCTTTATTTATGAAAATATTGTTGCCTCATAATTGCTCATTGTGTATTCTGTCTAATATCTGTGCTGGGAAGTGAAGTAAGTGAAAGGATACAATGACCTTTCTCTGATAGATCACAGAACAAGCCAGACTGGGTTTTAAAGGGTTTTCATTACTGGTTCTCAACCCTCAATACTGCACATTTTAACACAACTGGTTGATATCATCAGCTCATTAGCAGAAGCTCTGATACCTAAATTGGGTGTGTCAGATAGGGAGACATTAAAAATGTGACATTTTGAAGTATTTCAGAACCAGGATTGAAATCCTCTGCTCAAAAAACATAGCATTTCTATGACTGATCAGAAAAGACCTGGCAGTGTTTCATTAACTGTTGCCAATAGAGCTATAAGTGACCTAATCAGTCATATGTTTCACTCTAGTTCTGTAGCCCATCACTTTATAGAAATGCATATTTTCCAACCTGGTCATACTGTTGCCTGGTTTAAGGCCAAACTAGGAGACCATCTTAAACCAGTTAAACCCAGCTGTCTAGCTTAAATATTTTTAAATACAGTTTTCAGGACAACTCTCTTGAAGATGAATCACTTGAATATAAATGGGGCCATTGAGGATTAAGTGCAGGTCCATCAATCACAATGATCACCCAGAATGATGGATTGGATGAATTTACAGTTTCGTTCCATGAGAATTTTTGGTCCACTGTTGGTGCACTGTTGTGCCTTGAATCATAATGGACAATAAACTGAGCACTACTTAGTGGAATATACCATATTGACATACAAGCACTTTAACCATATAAATTGCTAGCTGGCAACAGTGAAAACATCGCTTCTTTATAGAGGCAGGGTTCTATCAAGCACAGCACCCGGAACTGGTTTAGAAGCTTCTGCAGCCTAAGTGCATTCTCATTGACGTGAAATACAATAACTCATATGGATTCCACATTCGCATTGCTGTCAGTACTGTTAGTACCTCTGTTGCTCAGTGCAATGTTTTCCAGCGTCAGTGTCATTGAATCTAAGTGGTGATTTTTAATTAAATGCTGAAATTCTTGCAAAAACTCATTTGTTTACTGCATTCTGTGCAATGCAATTCTTGTACGCTATAGACTAATCAAGTTACTGTTGCACTCTTAAAAATGAAGATTCTTTATTGGCATCTTTGTTTCCATGAAGAATGTTAAACATCTATATAGAACCTTTCCGTTGCACAAAAAGGTGCTTTATTATAGAGAAAGGTTCTTTAGACTATTGAAATGTTCTTTACACTGAGAAAAACTGGATCTTTTGAGATATAATTTACTGTATTTGTGCACACTGTGTGTGTGTGGCATTTTCCTATTCTGTGTCATTCAGAAAGTTCATGTGAATCAGCACTATACTGTTGTCAGGCTGTAATCAGGTCCTTACTCCTCACAGCATTTCTGGAATTACAACCTCAGCCTTGACACATCCAGCAGGAAAATATGAAAATCTAACTAAATCAAAATTAGAATATAATTCTATAAAAATCATATTGGATGATCTAAATAAAGAATAGCACATATTGTACTCAGGAAAGCTCTGCATTTCTATTGAAATGTACAAACAATACAAATATAGGAAATAAAGAGATGCTCGACCCAGTGGCCAGCTGTACTCTTGACAGCTTGTTTGTTGAGAGCTTCCCCCGCAAAAGTGAAAAAAGGTTTCCATCAAAGCTTCAAACGCTGGCATCAAATTCCATAGGCTTCAAGGGTAATTACTCTTCTAACTGAAACTGTCTCCAAGTGGATAACTCTAATGTCTGAACAGATGCTTCCTCTGTCACTGATTTTATGCTCAAAATAACATCTTTCTAGATGGTCTGGGAGTAATATAGTTAGTGTCCTAATGCCATTCAACTGGCCTAACTTAAAACACTTCATTAAAACAGAATGAGTGAATTTTAATACAGAATGATGACCACCCTAATTAATTTGTGTTTCCATTCAAGAGGCAAAATAATTGTGTTACCTTTCTGTTCCTCCTTTTCTCTGAGCTCCAACTCAACCTCACATATGTATCACAAACTCAAACAGCAGCGTGAAATTACACACCACTCATCAAAGATATATTCCCCCCTGCAAGTGTATGTGTGAACAGATTGCATTTGACGTAGATTTGATTGCAGATAGTACTTTTGCGATTAAAGAAATTCCTGCTTCTGTACAAATGTTCCATTATTACACATATAACCATTTTCTCATTTTCTTTCATTACATCCTCCCACATTTCCCAGGCTCTTGGTATGGCTGCGAAGTCCTTAGACCCGGGGTCTGTTTCCATTCCCATGGAGGAGACCAAGCGTGCTGGAGGAGCCCTTCCAGATGCTGCCATGCTGACCCACCTGAAGAAGGTGGAGAACCATATCACAGAGGCACAGAGGTTTTCTCACCTGCCTCGGCGTTCAGCAGTGGATTTGGAGTTTACAGAGCTCTCCTACACCATCCGTGAGGGCCCCTGTTGGAGGAGGCGAGGTAATACATGAATCCTCAAGCTTATGAAACTTATGTGATGATTACAGTAAATTGAAGCTTAAACTTGGAAGCATAACTGAAAGTAAGCGATTATAGAATTGATAGAATTTTTGTGTTTGCCAAGTAGTATTATTAGTAGTTTAATATAATAGGAGATTTCTATTGTGTCAAAAAGTGATCCAGTGATTTACTGTATTTATCACTTCCAACCCTTTCCAGAGATGATAAACTACAAAAAACAGTAAACAAATCAAACATAAAACACTGTTCATCTAGTTGCTAGTTTGTGGATTGTAATGGACAACTGTTTTCTAAGAGGAAGCTTTTATATAATTTACAGGTAAAGTTATAAAATAATTTTAACTCAGATTAATATTTTATACCCTCTTTTTTATTTGTTTGGCGAGTTGGCGCGTCAGTGTCATAATGACCCTGCCGGGGTTTATTTTGCAATAGTGAACAGATAGCTATAATTCCTTATCACTCCAAACTTACGACACACAAACACACATGTACGCATAAGTACACACGGGCGTAATACTATTAGCCCCTCACACACTCCTTCCTGTGTCCTGGACTGTAGAGTGCTGTTCTCAGCAGACTTAAGATATAGTAAATAATTCACTTCCCCAGACGGCATGCTGCTCAGCTGTCTGCTGCCTAGCCTAGCTAAACCTGCCCAGGATGAAATCAGCCCACACGCGTATGCTAACACACACTTTATTGATAAGGACACTCTTCCTCTACACCGCCCATATTTTTTCCCCCCTCTGGTTCCAATAATTCATTGTATATGGTGTTTTTGCTCTGCAGCATAGGCTGGCTTTTGATGGCCGTATGAGACTGGATAGGTTTTTCTGTGTAGCACATGAGATAAGATAAGAGAGAGAACTTGCTATCAGCAGTAGTATATCCATTAATGTCATACAAATACTCAGTTGACACACCTTGGAAAACTACATGGAGAACTACGCAGAATTTTGACATAGCTACAGACAAGTTGAGGAGTAATTTATGATTGCAGGAGAAATGTTTTGTGTTTAAATGCTCAATGATCTGGAAATGGGCTCATGGAAATTATTCATTTTATCCTTAAATTATTTTCACAGTACTCATTGTTTCTCTATGGAACTTCCTTTATATAACTTTTTTTTTATCATTGCTATCTATTTTTACCAGCTCATGGATCTTCAGTACATACCAGAGAAATCTCATGAAACTCTTGTGTCTTTCTCCTCTCTATCTGCTCAATGTATTTTATCCAGTAAGCAGCATGGAGAAGCTGGTGCAGTGCTGTGTTAATGCTGGTGAATGATGACTATTGCATGCACAGCAGTTCCTATAGCTTCATGTCCTCCAGCATGCTGAGCTCCATCCACACATACCCACATACACACACACACACACACACACACACACACACACACACACACACACACACGCGCACGTGTGCGACCAAGCACACAAACAAGACAGATGTATCATAAAGTCTCACAGGGGCACACATGTGGTGAATCTGAATCTGAAGGTGAATCATGCAGTGGTGATCTCTATGACACTGATAGCAGGACACTCCTGAGACTCGTATATGTTCCTTATGTTTAAATGGTGTACCTCATTATGCTGTTCCTGAGTTAGCACCTCATACATTAGTATGCCATTCTTTCATTATTACCTCATACTTCATTATACAGTGCCTCTGTTGTTCCATCTGTTGAGAAACATGCTCTTTCATGTGCAATTTATGTATTCGCAGTTATAGATGTATGATTTCAGTCTGAGACCAGTATAAACCAGCCTGAACTGGCATGGATATTTATATGAACTGAAATGTATTTGCTTGAATGCTAGATTTACTTGGTGATCCAGATTTACCATGTTGTTTTCTTCTCCGTTTCATTGCTGTGCAGTCTATGTAGGCATGTGGGAGATTTCATTGTGAAGGACATATTGTTCCTCTCTAAGTACTGCTCTAAGCTCTGCATGATAATGTATGTGAATACAGGCAGAGCAGATAGATTAATAGTGATGTTCAGGCTGATGGTTCTGTTTTTGATGGATGTATACAAGCTGTGTGTGGCTTTCCTGCTATTTAACCCTCCTCCTTAGATGTCATACTGCCTCTTCGCTCTGTTTTCCCTCTCCCAGCCTCTCATCTTTATTGATCCGTCTCTGTTGTTTTTGCTTTTCTGTATTACCTTTGGCCCCTCTCTCTCCACTTTGTCTCTCCCTCTGGACGCCTGTTCACCTGTCATATTTTATCTGCTCTATCTTCCTGCAATTTCTTATCCCTTGTTCTGTTCCTCCTCTCACACGGCTTTTGGAACACGTTGAGTCATAAACGTTCTGCATTTTGGATGGTTGCCTTGTTCTGAACCTTTGGGAAGTAGCATACATGGCTTGCACAGATGTTATGCAATACCAGTGCATATGCAAAAAGCTCAGTGGTAAAGTTAGAGTTACGGGTAATGCACAGGGCTGCTAACAATCTGCTCTGTGACTATTATGCTTTTGAACACGGATCTCACGGATCTCCAGAGAGACTGTCCCTGTACTTTAATAGCAGCTAATTAACCCAAAGACACTCTTGTAGCGCACCAGATATTTTATTCAGTTTGAGTTCAACGCATCTATTTTACACATATACCACCTTCAGACTTTGTACTTGTTTGTTGTAATGCAGAATATGTGATTTTGTACGCTGGCTTGAGGGTGTAAATTGTAAAGGAGAATTCCATCACTGTTCAGTTGATTCAGTTATTAGCACTCATAGCCTGCAGTTCGTACATCAGTGTTACATCTTTCACAACATCAGAGCAAATTATTCATATTTAAAAGTGAGTATATTTGCCATGCATTTTATTTTACTCTGACAATTGTTTCATTCTGTCACTTCATTCTCACATAGGCGGATTAACCATGTGGGAAATTTGCATTTAGGTATTAGTGCCCAGGGGCACCAGAGAGTCTTAATCTATGCTTAACAGTTAGAAATGATTAATTTATTTAGTGAGCAAAAGTGTCTGATAATAGGAAGGTTCCCAAAATAATGTGAGTCGTATATTGTTGGTCATGTGATTTCAATGTGGCAGCCTACAGGTCAAGAGCTCTGCACATGACGTGTGGACTAATAAAAAACAAGATATCTTGGCCACAAATCAATAATTAATTCCCACAAATTAATTTGTTTCCTTGTTTTAGGTAAATTGTTGCTCTGTTGTACTAATTTGTTCCCTTGTTTTAGGGTAAATCAGTTTAACCAAGAGTTAACTACATTAAAACGTTGGAACAAGTACATGGCTATAAGATTGTCCTAAAATTATATTATTAATATGATAATACCAAAATATGTATTTTTTCTGCACATCATGTGTGGAGCTCCATAGCAACCTGCTCCATGTAGAATTGTATATTTTTAAAATTTTTGGTCACACTTTATTTTAGGCTCCAGTTCTTGCTATTAACAAACAATTAACTACACCTTTTTTGCCTCAATATACTCCTAATTTGCTGTTTATTAATAGTTACTAATGGAGTTGTTAAGTTTGGGTATTGGGTAGGATTAGGGATTTAGAGTATGGTCATGCAGAATAATAAACAGCCAATATGTTAATAATAGGCATGCTAATATGCAACTAGTTTTAATAGTGAGAATTGGTTCCTATACTAAAGTGTTACCAAACTTTTTAATATAGAGAAAAAAATGAATTTGCCTTTACAATTATGATTTTAATAGATGATTGTAAAAAGATTTAGATTGTAATTAATTATAAATACTTACAGTGAGGAAAATAAGTATTTGAACACCCTGCTATTTTGCAAGTTCTCCCACTTAGAAATCATGGAGGGGTCTGAAATTGTCATCGTAGGTGCATGTCCACTGTGAGAGACATAATCTAAAAAAAAAAAAATCCAGAAATCACAATGTATGATTTTTTAACTATTTATTTGTATGAATAGAACAGCTGCAAATAAGTATTTGAACACCTGAGAAAATCAATGTTAATATTTGGTACAGTAGCCTTTGTTTGCAATTACAGAGGTCAAACGTTTCCTGTAGTTTTCACCAGGTTTGCACACACTGCAGGAGGGATTTTGGCCCACTCCTCCACACAGATCTTCTCTAGATCAGTCAGGTTTCTGGCCTGTCGCTGAGAAACACGGAGTTTGAGCTCCCGTCAAAGATTCTCTATTGGGTTTAGGTCTGGAGACTGGCTAGGCCACGCCAGAACCTTGATATGCTTCTTACAGAGCCACTCCTTGGTTATCCTGGCTGTGTGCTTGGTCATTGTCATGTTGGAAGACCCAGCCTCGACCCATCTTCAATGCTCTAACTGAGGGAAGGAGGTTGTTCCCCAAAATCTCGCAATACATGGCCCCAGTCATCCTCTCCTTAATACAGTGCAGTCGCCCTGTCCCATGTGCAGAAAAACACCCCAAAGCATGATGCTACCACCCCATGCTTCACAGTAGGGATGGTGTTCTTGGGATGGTACTCATCATTCTTCTTCCTCCAAACACGTTTAGTGGAATTATGACCAAAAGTTCTATTTTGGTCTCATCTGACCACATGACTTTCTCCCATGACTCCTCTGGATCATCCAAATGGTCATTGGCAAACTTAAGTCGGGCCTGGACATGTGCTGGTTTAAGCAGGGGAACCTTCCGTGCCATGCATGATTTCAAACCATGACGTCTTAGTGTATTACCAACAGTAACCTTGGAAGCGGTGGTCCCAGCTCTTTTCAGGTCATTGACCAGCTCCTCCCGTGTAGTTCTGGGCTGATTTCTCACCTTTCTTAGGATCATTGAGACCCCACGGTGAGATCTTGCATGGAGCCCCAGTCCGAGGGAGATTGACAGTCATGTTTAGCTTCTTCCATTTTCTAATGATTGCTCCAACAGTGGACCTTTTTCACCAAGCTGCTTGGCAATTTCCCGTAGCCCTTTCCAGCCTTGTGGAGGTGTACAATTTTGTCTCTAGTGTCTTTGGACAGCTCTTTGGTCTTAGCCATGTTAGTAGTTGGATTCTTACTGATTGTATGGGGTGGACAGGTGTCTTTATGCAGCTAACGACCTCAAACAGGTGCATCTAATTTAGGATAATAAATGGAGTGGAGGTGGACATTTTAAAGGCAGACTAACAGGTCTTTGAGGGTCAGAATTCTAGCTGATAGACAGGTGTTCAAATACTTATTTGCAGCTGTATCATACAAATAAATAGTTAAAAAATCATACATTGTGATTTCTGGATTTTTTTTTTTAGATTATGTCTCTCACAGTGGACATGCACCTACGATGACAATTTCAGACCCCTCCATGATTTCTAAGTGGGAGAACTTGCAAAATAGCAGGGTGTTCAAATACTTATTTTCCTCACTGTACTTTTACTATTATATCCTCTCAGAAACCCTTCTAACATTCTGTACATTTCTAACACAAGACCATATTGCTAGCAGATTGATGGCTGTCTTCTTCCTTATCAGCACATAACCGCAAACGGCATGGATGCATCTATTGATTAAATGTGCTTAAGCTTTCCAAGAACACTCTCAGACTGATCCCAGGTCAGCTCATACTATAGCGCAGGCCTATGTAAGAGATCTCATGCAGTGCTGTTTGTTTTTAACTCATGCGAAGAGGATGAATGCATGAGCAGATTGATGCTCAGGTTACACAGCGTCAGCATGTAGCAAAATCTAAAGATTAATTATTAGTTACAGGATGCAGGGCATATCATTTGTGGATGAGTTATCAGCATTTAATACTCATGCATGCCACAGATCATTGATATGCAGAGAAGCGTACAGGAAATTATAGGTCGATGTGGGGTGTTGCCCCTGTCACTCTCTTTCATTTTCTTTTTCTCAATTCTGTCACTCATCTTGCATCAATTCTTCCATGATGCAAACATAGAAAAGGACAGAGAAATGCAAGGAGGGAGGGTGAGAGCAATCAGAGCGCTTCACTAATGACTTGAGACTGTGACTGAAATATAAAGAGACACACAGATAAATTGGAAGACAACACATATAACATAAACTAGGGATCTTCATGGGCATATGTAGTCCTAAGGGGGGTCTGGATACTACTGTAATGACTCCTGTTTAATTTCAAACTATTTTTTTTTTTTTGTGTGGGAAAAATAGCATAAATACAATATTTTGTTGAATTCAAGTAAAGCGCAAAAGGTTAAGGTTCAGCTAGATAAAACTGCAGCAGTAACATTGAAATATAATGTGAAATTTGTGGTTAGTATGATTTTTGAAAGAAGTCTCTTATGGTCACAAAAGCTGCCTTTAATAATAATGTGAAATATGATTAGAGTTTAAAATAACTGTTTTCTATTTTAATATATTTTACAATAAATTATATTTAAAATATATGTAATGACAAAGGTGATTTTTTTGCAGTCATTGCATTACATTTCTTATTTCTTCTTAAACTGTTGTGCTATTTTTATAGATATCTATTTTTGTGGAAATGTATACATGTTTTCAGGATTCTTTGATGAATACGAAGTTGAAAAAAATTTACTTTAGTGTTACTTTGAATCAATTTAATTAATCCTTGCTGAATAAAAGTATTAATGTCTTAAAAACAACTTTACTGACCCCAAACTTTTAGCAGTAGTGTATATACATAGCAGCCCAAGTTTCTGTCTCCCTCTTGAGGCAAAGATAAGAGTCACTGTATGATTCAGGCCAATCACAAGGGGGTCTTCGGTACAGGGGTCAATTACTGTTGCCAATTATTGTTTGATCTCAAACTTATTTATGTGAAAAAAATATGTGGAAGAATTTCTATCCATCAGTCTAAAGGCAATTTCAACTGTTTATTCTTTTGTTACCTTCGTTAAGTAACAATTTTAGTGTATTATATTGTACTACACAATATAAATTCCATTCATTGATGTTTATTACTCTGCGGTGTATTTGGTTATTGATGTAAGTTATTGCATTGTTCATTATTATATCATAACACATAATGTGTTTAAAATGAAATGAATCAATGTCATTTCTTTTCCAATGAAAATAGTTATAATTAGCACAGTTGGATGATGGTATAACTCGTAATTGTTTTATTCTGCTGTTTAATTAATTTTATTGGACATTACTTGAGGGTTAATATTTTTCTAGACTGCATAATTAAAGTACTTTGAGTACAAAGTATTTCATTGGAGTTCCATCATATAGCTCACAGGTTATAATATTATTATACTGCAGTGTTTTATCAAGCCTATATGCATTTGATGCCAACTAACTCTGTCATGCATTTCATTTGGCAGCTGGTAGCTCTAACTCTAATAAACATGATGTACCCAAAATGCTGTGTGCAGGATTTAAGGCCCTTCTGAAGTGTCTGTCTGGAAAATTCTGTAGTCGGGAGCTCATCGGAATCATGGGACCCTCGGGGGCCGGCAAGTCCACTCTCATGAACATTCTTGCCGGCTACAGGTAAGGAAAGTTCCAGAATTTGGTTCCTGTTTATCACTTTCTAGCCTTTCTTTTTATACTCATCAAGTTATCTGTCCCGTATCCCTTCTTTCTGCAGAGAGACAGGCATGAAAGGTCAGATCCTGGTAAACGGACGACCCCGTGACCTCCGCACTTTCAGAAAAATGTCGTGTTATATCATGCAAGATGACATGCTACTGCCACATCTAACAACACTAGAGGCAATGATGGTATGTGTTTGCGTGTGTGAGATGAGAAGTTTTCTGTCTTATGTTAATGTTCAATAGGCGGCGCTCTAGAATATTTGATTCTAATTGGTCAGTTGCTGCCATCTGTGGACAACATTTGCATAATAATCACTAAGCTCTCTTTCTCTCAAATAATTCTGTAACTTCAACTCAAATCAATATTTTATGGGCGCTCATTTGCTCATTATCACAACCTAATCTCCTTCAGGATGATATTTATTATAAAAATTACCAGTTGATTATACATTGCCCCTTATTTGCTGTAATCTTTCTTTTTTGTTTAGGTTTCAGCTAACCTTAAACTTAATGAAAACATGGAAGTGAAAAAAGAACTGGTAAGTTTATGCGGCATCGCTTTACTGTATGTGTTCTGTTAGGAAATGATAAAAACTGTGGTTGTATGGTGACATTGCATTTATGCGTTTTTTTAGCCAAATAATGATATAATGTGTGATAGGTGAATGAGATCCTCACAGCATTAGGACTGCAGGAGTGCGCTCACACTCGCACCATTTCTCTGTCGGGTGGCCAGTGTAAACGGTTGGCTATTGCTCAGGAGCTGGTCAATAACCCACCTGTCATGTTTTTTGATGAACCCACCAGGTACCCATTACACACAGCCTTATTCTTAAACATAATCCTTTCGAAATTTGACGTTTGTAGTAATATTGCTCCTTTGAAAACCATTTCCATTTTATATCCCTAAACGTGCACGTGTGATTGTCTCTGTGTGTTAGTGGTCTAGACAGCGCGTCCTGTTTCCAGGTGGTGTCCTTGATGAAATCTCTGGCTCAGGGAGGTAGAACCATCATCTGTACCATCCACCAACCCAGTGCTAAACTATTTGAAATGTTTGACAAGGTAATGGCTGTATTCGAAAATTATCAGTGTTGGGGGTAACGCGAGTTACGTAATCAGATTACTTTTTTCAAGTAACTAGTAAAGTAACGCATTACTTTTTTAATTTACAAGAAAATAACTGAGTTACTTTTTCAAAAAAGTAACGTCAGTTACTTTGTTTTCCCATTTATTGACTGACAAGTCTCCTGTCCCCATGTTGAGAGAAATTGGAAGCACAGAGGCATTGTATGTGAACATGATGTTACTGTAGTTCTAGACTAAATGTGAACGTGCATTAATTCGTCTCACTGGCAAAAAACAAAACAAAAAACAGATTCAGTATTCATCAAAATGAATTAAAACAGTGAAATGCAAACTCAGATTATGACCTGCAATAATTAAATAACACAAATGTATCTAATCTCATTTTATTAACCCATGTCTTTGCTGCTGACCTTTGATGATCCAGTTCAACCACACTAATGAGCAAAAATGACTTTAGATAAACTAACAATTGTGCTTCATTGTTTTTTTTATTGCTGAAGAGTGTTGAACCTTCTTCTCCTGCGTTCTACTGTACAGATGTTAATTTACTTTTCCTTCAGCCTGAGGTTTATTCATTACACTTTTTGGTGTGAAAGGGCTTTTACATTTGCTATAAATAGAAATTTTTATATTAAAAACAAACAATCAAGCCCTGCTCATATTTAAAAAGTAACGCGAAAGTAACGCAAAAGTAATGTAACACATTACTTTCCATAAAAAGTAACTAAGTAACGTAATTAGTTACTTTTTTAGGGAGTAACGCAATATTGTAATGCATTACTTTTAAAAGTAACTTTCCCCAACACTGAAAATTATATTGTACTGTGAAAATGTTTTTCTGGGTTAAAGGACATATTAAGTGTGTGAGGATGTTAATGTGTTCATGTTCTTGTTTAATACTCGGTCTGTTTTTCTTTGCAGCTTTATATCATGAGTCAAGGTCAGTGTATATATAAGGGAACAGTACCAAACCTTATCCCCTACCTGAAAAACCTTGGACTCCACTGCCCTACGTACCACAATCCTGCAGACTTTAGTAGGTCTACTGTGTATGTGTATGTGTGTGTGTGTGTGTGTGTGTGTGTGTGTGTGTGTAAGAGAGAAAGTGATAGATAGAAATAGATATGCAGCTAGAAATAGATCTTTATGTGTGCTCTCTATTTTTTTTAAAAACTTATATAGCATTAATGTTGCAGTTTGAGAATATGTAATTAACTGGAATTTTTTTTCTTAAAAATGTTTAAAATATACTCACTTAATATGTACAAAATTTACACTAACTTGAGATAAATAATATATGGCATAGCTGCCATTTTGTTAATATAATATAATATAATATTTAAATGTGGAATAATAAACAGAATAAATCTACAGTATTGTTTAAAAGTTTGGTTATTAAAAAAATAATAATAATACTTTTATTTAGCAAATACTTTTATTAATTGATCAAAAATTAAAGTGAAGACTATATTGAACAATCATGTGACACTGCCATCTCATAAAATATATTAAAATGGAAAAATGTTCTTTTAAATTGTAATAATATTTCAGACTACTATTTTGTACTGTTTTGTTTTTTTTGATCGCATAAATGAAGCCTTGATGGGCATTAGAGATTTCTGTTAAAAATATGCAGAAATTATATTGACCCAAACTTTTGAAAAGTACTGTATCTTCCAATTGTAATATTAGCAATAGATTGTGTCCTCTCAGAGCTTTCAAAGATTTCTGAATTCTTTTCGGCTCCACTCGTGTATTAATCAATCATTCAGCATGTGTATGAGTTCTGCTGTCTCTCTGCTGGCAGTAATCGAGGTCGCCTCAGGAGAGTACGGTGATCTGAACCCTGTGCTCTTTGAGGCGGTTCAGGGAGGCCTGTGCTCAGATGAGGGCAAGAAGAACTCCAGTGACAAGAACGACGCCACCACATCCTGTCCCTCCCAGTGTTATAATGTGAGTGATTGACACACACTCTCACCTACAAAATCCATCTTTTTATCAGTCTCTGACCTGCCCACCTCTATTGTTATGTGTATTCATACAGGATTCAGGCTACATTGAGAAACACACTTTTGACACCAGTACCCTCACACAGTTCTGCATCCTCTTCAAGAGAACCTTCATCACTATATGCAGGGACACGGTAAGAATTGTCCTCTATTGTTATCGGCTGTGCTTAATATATTAAATGCTTAAGAAATGTGTGTGTTCAGGTATTAACCCACCTGAGGGTGATGTCACACCTGTGTATTGGTGTGCTGATTGGTCTGCTGTACCTAAACATTGGAAATGATGCCAGCAAAGTGTTCAACAACACAGGCTTCCTGTTCTTCTCCATGCTGTTTCTCATGTTTGCTGCACTCATGCCCACCGTCCTGACATGTAAGACAATCTGTGAGCTTGATTCTTTATGAGCATGGAAAATAGATTTAATATGATTGATTAATAAATCTTTTTTTGGTTTGTGATGGATTAGAAGCGCTCTTAACGGCTTGATTGAGAGTTATGATCTTTACAGAATCAGTGGAGCGGATTGATGCACTGATGCAATGATGTATTTACCTTGCAGTTCCACTGGAGATGTCTGTGTTTATAAGGGAGCATCTTAATTATTGGTACAGTCTAAAGGCATATTACCTGGCCAAGACCATGGCTGACATTCCATTTCAGGTACTTCTGTTTACCTACTTCTGTCTTTACGTGTTATAATGCTAAATCAAAAGGAGGAGCCACAGTTCTAACTGATTGGAAGGACTTAATATTTCTAAATTTAGAGGTGGGACATGTCAACCAATGCTTTACTGTGTCTGTGCCACTTTTCAAATCATTCCATGTGCCCCAGGTAGAATCCAAATGTCAGAACATGAGTGCTCCTCTGTCTCTTCCAGGTAATTTGTCCGATAATTTACTGCAGTATAGTGTACTGGATGACAGAGCAGCCTCCAGAGGCAGGCAGATATCTGCTCTTTATGGCTCTGTCCACCTCCACTGCCCTAGTGGCTCAGTCTCTGGGGCTTCTCATTGGAGCTGCGTCAACCTCCCTGCAGGTATGAGAACTTCAAACAGTGGTGGTAACATTCAATAGTTTGGTGTCAGTAAGATTTTTGAATGTTTTTTTTTAAAGATGTTTCTTAAGCTAACCAAGGCTGCATTTATTTGATCAAAAATACATAAAAGAGTAATATTGTGAAATATCATTACAAATTTTAATATTTTTTTAAACGAAAGCTGAATTTTTATTCTATTGCTTCAGTCTAAAGTGTAACATTCTCCGTGATCCCTCAGAAATCATTCTGATATGCTGATTTGGTGCTCAATAAACATTTCCTATTATCAGCAGTGTTGAATATGCATATTGTTGAATATATTTTTTGCTTAATATTTTTTGTAAAAACTGTAATACATTTTTTGACGAATAGAAAGTTCAAAAGAACAGCATTTAAATGAAAATGAAACATTTTGTAACTATAAATGTCTTTACTGTCACTTTTGATCAATTTAATGCATCCATGCTGAAAGAAATATGAATTAAAAAATGTAAATAGATAATACGTTCTGACATGTATAAAACAAAAAATAGGTATAAATAAACCTATTTTTGATTTAGATATATCAAAAAATGTGTATAGTGCCCTATAAATGTTTAATTATGCAAAGATGAAAATGAACAGGGATTTTCAAACGTAAATGAAATAATCAATCTGATTAATAAGTATTTTCATAACTTCAAACAGTCTTTGGACAACACAATTAGACAGTAATTATATTGAGATTTATTGTTTTGCAGTAAAAATACTGCATTAAGCATAACTAATATTTTAATTTTGACAGTCTTAAAATATACATTTAGTAAAATTCCATCAAATTATGAAAATGAACCTCTAAATTGAAATTCCCTGCTTTAACACACATCGATGTCTTTTGCAATTTCAGGTTGCCACATTCGTAGGTCCAGTCTCTGCCATCCCAGTCCTCCTGTTCTCGGGCTTCTTTGTCAACTTTGACACCATCCCCAAATACCTTCAGTGGAGCTCCTATGTGTCATATGTCAGGTTGGTCAAGAGCCACGACAATAACAATCCTAAACAGGCAATCGTGCCCTAATCGCAAAAAATCTCTCCCTCGACAGATATGGCTTTGAGGGTGTGATCCTCTCCATCTATGGCATGAACCGCTCAGAGCTGGAGTGTCCCGGCGTAGTGTGCAAGTTCCAGAAACCAGAGGAGGTGCTGCAGCTGCTGGATGTGGAGGATGCTAAGCTCTACGTGGACTTCATGGTGCTGGGGGTCTTCTTCGTAGTTCTGAGACTTGCCACTTACCTAGTTCTGCGTTATAAAGTCAAGTCAGAGCGTTAGGGCCAAAACTCATCATCAGACATACATTTAATTTCACATACACACGTAAACTCTCATAAATGCACATAAATATCTTTTTGCAATGGACACAGAAGTAAATGCACATTGATTACGGGGCCATTGTTTGGCAGTGCAACATTTATCCTCAGTGTTTGTTATTTGAAATATATTTTTGATTCTCTAAGTATAGAAAAGCAAGTTAATATAGATTTTTTTTGGTTTATTTAGTTTTCATTTTTGAATGTATTCCATGCAGTAACAGTGTAAATGCATTTTACCCGTGACTGAACTTTGAAGCATGAAGTCTCTATTGACAGGACTGGATGTATTTATAATGACAATCCCACGACAGCTACCAATAGCATGTGGATTGGCCAACAGCCGACATGCGAGTCTATTTATACCATACTGAAGGATCACCATATTGTCTCTCTGTTAATGCATTTAATTCATACTGAAGAACATTAAGAACGTCATTAAAATGTGTTTCGGAAGAGAGTGCACTGCATGCTTACATAGGACATACAAGCAGCCGAAGTGAGAACTATGCGATATTACAGACTATGAGAATGAATCGTCCAACCAGCGTATCTTCAATTACATTTTTGTCTTCCCACAATACACTGAATTTGAGGAGAATAATATGATGTAATATGAGAATAATATAATGATCTCCCAAGGCAATTCTGGGCAAAGCATCAGCGTCAACTTAAATCTAACCGTTTAAGGAATGTTGCAGCAAGTGCCCTTGATGTGAACTGCCTATCTCTTCTTTTTTTTTCTGAGGGTCAATACCTTGCTTGAGAACCATTTTGGCATTTTGGCAGTATCAATATGTCCTGTTACCTTGAATTCTCTGACAACTGCCTCTGTGGTATCCTGAGAGAGAAACAGGCAATAGTTTGTGGGCTTTTGCTCTCTCGTTTTCATCAGGAGGGATCAAACCTTGAACTTGTATAGTACAAAAACTCCCTACAGTGACCAAAAATGTGTGAATCGGCTTATCACAAAGCACCACTGAACTAACTGCATTTAGCCAAAAGCAACACATATCAAAGTCAGAAAATCATTTGCAACTGTAATCCTATTGAACATCTTATGCGAACATTCATTACTGTCGAAATAGCACTCGATGGCCTGTTTCTTTTTGCTTCTTTTCACGACTGTTCCCTGGACGCTTAATCTGCACTGCTGAGGATGTCAGGACATTTGCGGTTAGTTGCAAGTGACACAATCATACACCTGGATAGAGATGCTGGATGAACACTTTATGCCATGGTGTGTTCACTTCAATGGTGTGGTGCACTTTTCTGGATGGATAAATCTCTTGTTTGGACCTGTATGTACACATCCTCTTCCCTGCTTCTCCCCTCTAGCAGCCAGGCTATTCAATACCACAATGCAATGCAAACATCTTCACAACTGACTCAGTGTTACTCTGGAAATCTTTTTGAGTCCTGCTATGTGTTAACGTCTCCTTATATAATGAAGACTACTAATAATCTGAGTATATACACTAAGAAAAGTATATGTTATGCTTCGAGCAAGATTGTAAATACATGTATGCACTTTTGTTGATGTTGTTTTATTGGAACTTTTCTGCACATTTGTTTGTAATTAATTTTATTTTTATATCCGAAAATATGACATGCAATTCTGGAAAAGGGAGTGGAAAATGCATGATGAATTTGAAATCAAAACACAAGATGCTGTGACTGAGGAATTTATCTTGTACATGTGTTGTAATCCAAAAAATACTCCCAAAATTATTGAAAAATCAGCAGCGGGTTTATTTTAGGACATCTTTGTATTGTTTTAGAATGTTACCATAGGGCGAGCTGACTCCGTTTTGAGCCATGCGAGTGGTAAAAATGTGATATACAGGCTTTGAGACAGGAAGACGGCCTCCAGAAAACGTTTGCATTTAGTAGCATTTAGTTCTAACACATAGTACTGTAAGGTACGATTGCTCTTTTTCTAGAACAATCTGTCCTCCGAAACATTGCACACAGCTTTAAAGATGATCTTTTGGTCATTCTGCAATTGAAGAATTGCTGCTGTAAAATCATTTTTGCTTTTTTGCCATATGGTTTACCCAGGGAAAAACTAGGCCAACTCATGGTTGCGGATGTTTCTGCAGGAGCACAGGCTTCATTTTCAGAAGAGCTGCTTTAGAGCAAGAGATCAATGAAGCTATTAGCTGCTCAACAGTCAACAATCCAGTATTCAATATTGCTTAGACAAAGCGTGTTATATGTTTTATTTCCTTTTGAGTCATTGGAGAGGTTTAGAGTAAGGAAATGTTCACCATCAAGAATCTGTCTTCTAATGGTACACAGACATCTAGCGTAGAGAGTTGGGTAATACCTGTTTCTAATAGCAATAGTATTGTTCTGTGCCTAGTGAGTGATATTTCCTATCTAATCCTTGAATATTCAATATATTTCCAGTGGTCGTTTGTCAAATCTCTATTGTGTACAAATCATCATTTTGCGTGTCTGTGTCATTAGTATGTGTCGATATGGGTTTCTGTATGTGGAGTCTCAGCTGAAAGATGTTGAGAGACACCCGGATGAGATCATATTTCACACACTTATATTTAATTATCTTCATTTCTCTTTAAGCAAAATCACGTTTTTTTGTTTTTGTTTTTTTGTTACTCAGAATGCATGCCTTAATGAATAAGAAGCATTTGACGGGTCTCTCTCAGATTATAAAAATTAAAATAAAAAAGATAAGCAGGTAAAGTGCAAATTCATTTTCGAGATATTGAAAAAGACTTTTGTTGATTCGGTTTTGTGTATGAAAACATTTTGCGAGGTTTTGGCTTGCACAGCAATGAGAGTTACTGCAGTTTGCTTCCCAGTTTTGCTGCATAATTATTATGTTCGCCTCATCAGAAATGCAAGTTATGTGTGCTAAACCATGTTCAAATTATTATAATAAATGCATTTATATATTACCTACACCTATTGATGATGATTTCTGTCTCTATAGTGGTCTGGGCTACACATTTCAAATAAACTGTAACTTTATTTATTTTTATTTATTTATTTTTTTTAAGAAAGTATTATTTTAGTAAATTTGATTTTCTAACCCTGCAGTCAGTTTCATTTGGACAGCCTGCTTGAAGAGATTGTCCAACCAAAAATGAAAATTCTGTCATCATTGTGATGTTCAAAACTTGTATGACTTTTTTTTCTTCTGTGGAACACAAAAGAAGATATTTTGAAGAATGTTGGTAACCAAACAGTTTCGATATGCACTGATTTCCATTAAACTGGAAGTCAATAGGAACTGAAACTGGTTATCAGCATTCTTAAAATTACATTAAAGTTTGGAGCGAAATGAGAGTGAGTAAATGATGACAGAATTCAATTTTTAGATTATCCTTATATTGAATTTTATTGAATATTCAATTTACATATATATATTGTGACGAGCGTCCCGACATCTCATCAGCGTTGTCCTGGAGACGAACACGAAACACTTGCACCTGCTCGTCACGACGGGATCGGCCACACCTGCAACTCGTCAGCCCGCGGCCAGATAAGCCGCGTGAGGCTGTACTATAGAGAGAATTCCGCTCAGGCTGAAGGCTAATGTGTGTTGTCTCTTTCCTTTCCCTCAGAGGCCAGAGAGTGACCGAGCCCGCTCTGACGAGAGCTGCACGCCACATTCACCGCACCACGAGGAAGCACATTGAGAGCACCACTTCACGCCAGCCTGCCACCTTTCACCTTGCATCTTCACTTCTTGTTAATAAATCCACCCTCCGGGGTATTTATTTGAGCTCTCCTTGTCGCGTGATTCTTCCACCCCGTCACAAAATATATATATATATATATTTTTTCCTAATGTATGTTGTTATGAATCCAAACCTGCACAGATAAGTAATAAGTATTATCTAAATGCTTGGTACTGCTGCCATTGATATTACCATCAAGACCTCTGAATTGTATTAGGATGGTCTCAGAATGTCCTTGAGACTGTGTCAGATTACATTGGTTTCATTATTCTTCTAATTATCCTGATCACACTCTCTCAAAAAAGATTAAAAAAACTTTAATCTTAGCTGAGCCTTTCTTTTCATGGCACATTTGCATTTGTTGGATTAGCACTGTACCCTTCAGAGAGGAGACATACTGACAGCTCTGAATGAGTCGTCTCTCCTACCCACCTTCCATCTTGCTCCCCCTCATAGGCCTTCAATCTTCCATCTCTTATATTACTTTGACAAAAATGTATTCACAATTTGCTGTTTTTAAGCAATTGTTTACATCAAGAAATAGTCCTTGCAATAGAACCATGTAAAGTTCTGTGAGAGATGTTGTGTTCACTGCTGGTGTGAAATTTACAGAGAGAATGACGTGTGTGTGGGTTTTACACCCAGGGGTCAAGAACAAAATGCCTGTCTTTGTGAGCACACAGTCAGATTAACCATTAAAAGTGGAGCAGGACACAGAACACATGAGAGAAGTGTATAAGCTTAATGTGTTCCTGAAACTTACATCTTCCACCGACTATGAGACAAAGAAACAGCTCAGGTACCTCTGGCCCTTTTTTTTTTTTTTTTTTGCTCTAGCTCAATGTTTTGAAGTACTGTAGGCCTATTATGCTTTATACTGTGTGTGTTTTTTTTTCATCCATTTATTTATTTACATTTGTACACTGCATGCTGATGCTCATTGTTAAATCATTGTAAAAATGTAGGAGGAAAAAGGCTATTTTATTTGAGTGGAATTTATGCAAAAACATAGTAACTGTTACCTGCATGGTCATGGATAATCCTAAATTAATGTTATGTTTTTAAAATTGTATTTAATTTTTAGTTTTTTATTTTATTTTATTTTATGTTGTTATGTTATGTTATGTTATGTTATGTTATGTTATGTTATGTTATGTTATATGTTTTGCTTTGTTTTGTTTTGTTTTTGTTTTGCTTTGCTTTGCTTTGTTTTTGTTTTGTTTTGTTTTGTTTTGTTTTGTTTTGTTTTGTTTTGTTTTGTTTTGTTTATTTATTTATTTATTTATTTATTTTTGTTTTTTGTTTTGTTTTGTTTTGAAAATAGTAAATCATGGTCACTCCATCAGTGGTGTTTATGTGAACTCAAGACCATGGGCTCTGTTCATTTATTGATGAAAAAATACAGCCAGTCTCTATGGTATCATTTCTTCGTATTTATTACATTTCTATTTTTTTTAATTGACCTAAGTAATGTGTAAAATTGACTTAAGAACTAAGTAATGTGCTGAATGTGGTGACGTGATTCATCTTGCCATTCTTGACATGCCGTACCTCAATATAAAGCTGTGATTGTCAACAATAAAAAATCTCTAGTTGATTGGCAATAGATAGCAACCTCAGTATTGCCAACAAGGCAAATATCCAAAGCATATTTTACTAAGATGTTTAATCCAAGCCTATCTTTTTGGCTAACAAACATCACATGTTCTCACTATGGATGACCAGTCTAAAGTATAAAGGGAAGTCAGAGCAGATGAGCTATAGCCACATTTTCTGAGTCAAGATCTGTTTGTGAAATCCCCAGGTTAACTGTAATCTTTAAAGCAAAATGACTGATCTTGACTCAGAACTAGGAATCTGTGTTGTTGTCCAAGAATTTGAGGTGTGTTTGGCCTTGCTGTGAGGTCGTCAGCATTTCATGTTCCTCTATCTCTCATTACTTTAGTTGCAGTGCTATGGGATGCCATGGAGCTGACAGAGTAAGTAATGTTTTTATGACTCGTGTCCCTTCACAGACATACATCCACACGGACTGTAGCTTTTGACTTTGTGCTTTCTGCTTTGATAAGTGTCCACATGGACGGGCACACCTCACCTTATGGCTTCATCTGAGTGTATTATCTAAAAAAGTGTCAGTGAAGTACCTGTGTGGAGGGATTATTGACTTGTTTATGGTTGTACACTGGATCTCATTGGCTGTTGTGTACAGAACTTATCAGAGGGCATAAACTAAATCATTAACCTGTTCTTATGTTCACTAAGGAGGTTTACCTTCAATTCCAAGGAGGGAATAGACAATCCAGCCATGGTGACTACAGATGATACAGGTTAGTGTGTTTTTTGTTATTAATAGTGTTAGCTGCTATGTTGCAATTAACGATTTCAGTCATTTTATTGTATTATTTATCATTTATTTTTATTTTTATATTCATTTTTTTGCTCATACCACAAAGGAAGTTTTTTTATACCAGGGTATCCCAAGCTGGATTTCGCAAACCCCTGGGGGTTCATGAGTGAACTGCAGGGGGTTTGTGAGAGGATGAAAACTAATAATTAATTTAATCATTAAAAATAAAAAATCAAATAAATACATAATTAAAATAAAAAGCAAAAATAAAATACTAACTAAAAAAAATTAATAAATAAATACTGTATTTACATGTCATGTGGCCATTAACCAACATCAGAGAACCACAAACATGTTGTTAAATTATTAAAATATGAACTAAATATTTCATGGTAAATATTTTAGATCCAAGAGATTTGGCTAACAAAAACGTTTGGGAATCTATAGCATAGGATTATTATATTATCAGAGTAACAAATAGTTTATAGTATACCGTAAAGTGTACAGTTTGTCATTTAACTCTGTCTAGAGGCTGTGTCAAAGCCCTCGCCACGTGTGTGTGTGCTGAAGAAGGAAGAAGGAGAAACCTTTGGCTTCCGTCTGCGTGTGGAAAGAGGGCAGCAGGGTCACATAATTAGACAGCTGGATTCACTGGGAGTGGCGGAGAGGAGTGGGCTCAAGAATGGGGACCGCTTGCTTGAAATCAATGAGATGTTTGTTGACAATTTGGAACACATGGAGGTGAGAGATCATGGCCTTTATTTTGGAATTACTGAATGTTTTTACTGCACAAGCTATAAGCATCTGTTTTTTTTTGTTTTTGTTTTTTTTGTCAGGCTTTGTAACAGAGTGTTTTATTATGTTTGTTTCGCTCCCAGGTGGCACACAGGATTCAGGTGAGTGGATCACACTTATGCTTCCTGATGTTAGATGAAAAGGCCTACGAGCGGGCTGTGTCTGAGGGTCTTGACCTTAGAGAGCTGGCTAAAGCTAGTCGTGGGGAAGGATGGAGGCCTCCTCGTCTCTGCCACATCACGAGAGATGCACCTGGCCTGGGCCTCAACATACAGCCAGTGGAAGGTAGAAATGCAGTAATTTCATATAAACGTACATATAAAAAATGTCAAAATCAGCCCTTTCTGTAATGCCGTTATAGAAATACTCTCTTATCTGTGATGTAGGTGAGAAAGGCAAATTCACAGTAAGCCCAGTGAAAGGAGGTGCTGCAGAGAGAGCAGGAGTGAAGAAACGGGACTGGCTGATTTGGATAGATGGTGCTATGGTCTCTGAACTCACACACTCTGCCATCAGCAGAATGGTAAACATGGACTTGCTTTAGATAAATGTACAAAATATCCTGTTATGGTGAAAAACGGCAGATGTGATTGACAGAATTTAGTGACAATGCTTCAGATATTATAGGATGGCATATTGTTACCTTTTCATCAAGTGATATAATGTCAGTATACAATTGAATAATCTATTTGAACAACCAAAATCTACTTTTTTATCTAAAAATGTACTAATAACCACCATTATAACACGAAAGATAAAATAGAAAGCCACATGAGTTTATCACAAGTAGCCTGTCCATAAAACATGGCCAATACTCATATATAGATTTTACCCGCAGGGTCTCACACACACAAAGACAAAACAACATCAGGATAACACACAAAACTAAAATAATGAACTAAATTAGTGCTGTCACATCGCGATTAATCACATTCTAAAAATTTTTGTTCACATAATATATGTGTGTACTGTGTATATTTATTTATTACATACATGAATGTATATATTTAAGAAAATATGTTAATATACATGTAAATACGTGTAAATATTTTCTAAATATAAACTGTATGTGTTTGTATTTATATATACATATTAACACAGTACACACACATGTAAACAAAAACTTTTTTATTTTGGATGCAATTAATCATGATTAATCGTTTGACAGGACTACAATAAACAGTAACTAAATAAAAGAAAATGTAACAAAAAACACCATAATGTATGTTACTGTTTACAAAACGAAGCAAAATTAAAACATAATTATATAATCATCATGTGTTGTGTCACGCAGTGACCTCTGGGAATGTCATTTTACTACATTTTACTTTATTTTACAGTAAAATTACATAATGCAATGTTAAATCATTTACAGTTTTTCACTCACAATTAACTAATTAACAGTCTGCTGTGACAAACTCATGTCATGAGTAGCATTTAGATCTTTTATGGTGTTATGGTGTACTTTCATCTCAAGTGATGCTATTTCCAGGTGAAGAAGTGCAACAATCACATGACAATGCTGGTGATAGACAGTGACAGTGAGAAGAGTTATGCCTGTAGGAAAATGCCTATTCTCCCAGCCATGGCTGATGCAGAGAACATGCCATATCGGCCTCGCAGACTGCATCTGGTGTTGGGGCCAGAAGGATACGGCTTCCTGCTCAGGCAGGAAAAGACTGGAACGGGACGCAGTGGTGAGAGGCAGACACGCACTCATACTCTGGCATGTACAGCCACACAAATGAATTGCAGAGTGTATATTTATGTTTGGTTTATACAGTCCACATGGTGAGAGAGGTGGATAAGGACAGCCCTGCTGAACTGGGAAGTGTTAAAGAAGGTGAGATGCTTCTTGAAGTGAATGGAGAGTCCACAGAGTCACTGAGTCATAATCAAGTTGTCAGCAAAATCAGACAGAGTGGACAGCAGGTCACCCTCACGACTATGCCACCTCAGGGCCAGGACTTCTACACTAAGGTGAATGTGGGGATGACTCTTCAGTTAAGGCCACTTCTTGAAATTCATTTCTCAAATGGCAAGAAAAAATTATCACTGGAATAAAGATCTGATTATGGATTAATCAACCAAAGGGAATATTAATATGTAATGATATGGATATGTGATATTGTGTGTGATGGAAATTACATTTTTCTTCTTTTGGAGAAAAAATTCTTTGAAAAGAAATGGTTTAGAATCTCAAATTCTAAACCATTTGGTAATGACACTTTAAATAACAAATATGATATGTAGATATGTGCATATAGATATGTACATGTGTTACTTCTCATTACTTCTCCATCATAACCAAATATTTTATTTTGTTTTATTTCATAAAAACGAAAGATGCTTGGTGTTACAGTATATGTTCAAGACAGCAGTATTGGTGACAGCAGTCCTTTGTTATAGAAAAACTCAAATTGTATACAAATAAATATAAAATAATATTTTTTTATTTATTATGATTTGAACTTTTGATACTATTAAACATTAGATAAATGTAATTAAAGAAGCATATTGAAAACTTTTAAAGATAATAAAATCTATCCTATACTAATTAAACTGATATTTATGTTTTTTAAGTTCCTCTAACTGAAAAATCACGATTAGACAGACTGATCATTCAATAAAAGGAAGAATTCATCAGCAAAATTTTATACTTTTCCTTATGCCTGTTTGTCTACTTGTCTTTTAAACTTCATATTATTTATCCTCAGTTGGGCCTCTCTCCCTTGCTGTTCTGTGTGGATATTACATCTGGTAACCCTGAGGAGCAAAAGGAAACCCCAGTGATGCCGAAGCCTGCAGTGCCCCCTGTTGAGCCTCAGGACGATGTGGAGATCAATCCTAATGTTAGACGCTGTATTCTGGAGAGGGGCTCTGTCGGTTTTGGCTTCAACTTGGGCTGCGTCCAACAGAAACCTGGCACCTTCATCAGCCAGGTACAATGAAGCCCATTCACTGCCAAATCAGTCTTTAGACGATACTGACTTCAGAGGTTAGGACTGAATAGAAATGTTCCAGACTCACTCATTGATGGGGATTCTTCACAGAAGCTTGGAAAATCAGCCCTAGGCCACATAGTGAATTGTATATAGCCTAATATTCAGGGTGTCATCTGTTAGAAATTATAGAACACTACTGATAATGCTCTGAGACACTATAAGTAAAATATACACCATTTAAAGTAAATATGAATAACAAACTTTTCTTTTATTATGACAGTATATTACTTTACATTTTTAGGTAGCAGCAGAAGGCCCAGGAGAGATGTCAGGGCTCCTTCAGGGTGATGTGGTGGTGGAGGTGAATGGACAGAATGTGGAGAAAGAGTCTGTGGAGGATGTCACCTTACATGTGAAGAGAGGAGGAGACACTCTTTCTTTACTAGTAGTAGATCAGAAAGGTTATGACTGGCTGAAGAAAAATGGGAAGCCAGTCACTGTGAACAAACTAGCACCTATCTCTGAGGTATGCAATAACATACAGTAGGCCTATATCTATCCTAGTACTGATTAACTGCATTAAGTGTGATTAAACCATACACACCAAAAGTTTTCCAAACTCATAAGCAAAAACATCATTCATTACATGCACTTTATTTATATAAGTTCATGAATTTGTTACAGGTGGAGGAAAATGTTTCAAGTCCTGCTGAACCACCAACACTGAAGACTGACGACTTGTCTGAGGACAGCACTTAGTCCACCTAGTTATAGTGTGGATGGCCATTAAAACATTCCTCCTGGTCGTGTCAATGAGATCAGTACTTGGAGAATGACGTTTAAACAGAGTTTCACTGGGTAGCTAATTTCTCTGACCTGTACATTTCGCACTTTGCAGTTTTTCTGTATGAAATTGCCTAAACCTTGGGCACAATCCTTTGCACATATTCGTATTCATCATTCAGAGTGCTGTGAATACAGTAAATGTTTAAGGTATGTTTCTGGTAAAAATACAGTATGCATAGCAGGATGGCATTAACAATGTTAATTTCTGTCTCTCTGAGAAATATTTTTATGTACTTTAAGATGTGTTCACGATGTGTTTTGACCTATATTTCAGCATTGTGACATTTTGATCCTAAATACATCATTTAAATGTAAATGAAATAAACCAATATTACAAATGAAAAACAATGTGTGGTAAATGTCTCTGATTCATCATGAATGATATTTCAGGAAAATATATTTGTGTTATTGTTGTCCTAAATTATTAATAAATAATAAATAAATAATTACACTATTCGCCTTTACAAGGCTAATAAATAGAAGATAATATAGCCCTTAATCAAAGAGTATAGAAGTTGAATACAGTCATTTAGCATTAGCAGTTGCACTTAGGCGGTCGTGTTATGCCGCCCTTATTTATATGAAAAGTTTAATAAATACGGTATTTATTTTTTAGGGGAAAAAATCAGTTTTTATTTTTGCACACAGCATTTTAGTTCAACGTTATAACATGGTGGCAATATAGATGCTATAGTTTTAATATAGGCTATATAGACGACATACTCGAAATTTCCGTCAGGCGTATTATCCGCCTCCTCAATCGAAGGGTCCTTCGCTGGAGGTGACATTCATTGAAGGGCCCCGGTTTGTGGAGAGAAGCGGCGAATAAACCTTCACAGTCACAGAAATCATGGCCCAGGCGGTACAGAAACTTGTGGCTAAAGTGCCAACGTTGGTCGGCGGTAAGAATAATCACCTTTTACTTAAGCTATAGAAGATTTATTTTGAGTTACTTGTTTCTGGTTTCCGCAGCTGTTAGAACAGGCCGCGTAAATGAGCAAAACATGCATTAGATAAGTTAAACATTCATTCTACAGACAGTAAGTCTGGTAATACGCTGACTTTTCGTGAAAGCAAATGACCAACAATTGTGTTAGCTAATGTTCTGGTGCTTTATTCTGTTTATAGCTGTCACGATTCATTCTGAACGCGCACTACAGCAGCGTTATACTCAAGCTGACAGAGCAGAACAGTCGCTCAATGTCAGCTTGTAAAGATACATTCAGCGCAAACATTTACGTTGTACCTATGCCCTTGGCTTTGTGAAGTTTCCTTTATAAATGTAAACGTGACATATCTTTTGTGTGTGTTCCGTGACTAACGTTTATAATGATACATTGCAGCCGCTGTGAACTACTCCAAGCCCCGGTTAGCTACATTCTGGTATTACGCCCGTGTGGAGCTGGTGCCTCCCACCCCTGCCGAGATCCCCAAGGCCATCAGCGGCGTCCAGGATCTCCTCAAGGGCTTCCAGTCTGGACGGCTCGGTCAGACCACAGTGAGGGTTAGTATGGATTCTTCAAATTCTGGTTTGGATTTCAAATTGATATTTTGAGATCTGACAATGTTGGCACGAAATAATAGCTGAAATGTATTATCCAAAAAACATCTGCTTTGGCAGAGGCATTATCTGTCATGTCATATTTCAAATATGTATTTGTCTTAAAATTGTGCATGATACATATGCTAGTGTTAGCCACTATGTTTAGACAAAAAATAAAATTGTCATTCATACATCCTCAAGCTGTTCCAAACTTGTATGAATTCAGCCATTGAACTAGAGACCTGCCCGCTCCCACAGAAATATATCTTATCTGGTCCTGGTCCTGCTCCCGTCCGCATAAAAGATATATATATATATATATATTATTATTATTTTTTTTTTTTTCTCAGTACATTGAAGAAATTTACATGAAATGGTTCTGTAACATCTCCTAAACTCCACAACATCCCAGCATAAACACTCCCGATAAAATATTTGTTATTTAGGCTAAGCATCAACATTCACAAACCACTGTTATTTTTAACAGAAAAGCAAGCATGGGCTGCTGCGTGCATGGTTTAGCATGGCAGCGCTTCCTTTATTATCACTAAAAGCTGACGTCTCAGTTCATCGCGATCTCATAAAGCTCTGTTATAACACAATGAACATATGCACAATGATTTTTTTCACAATGTCTACACTTCGTGCATTAAAATGAGACTATTCATGAGCACGCAATTTCAGCACTGCAGTGAGTGGATTCTAACTTAATCACCTCTGATTGGCCATTGCATTCCAGAAACCAACAGCTGAGTCTGTGATTGGCTACACTGCGCAACCCTTTAAATACGTATTATAAATAGAAACTCTGCCTAGCTTTGCATTTTAATGTTAATATTAGTTGTTCTTTTTGCTCTTGTGCAACAGATAAATAACAATTTATGTTTTAGACATTTTATGTTTAGATCATTTCTATTTTGCGGGAGTCCCGCGAACAATTTTATTCTCCCGCATCCCGCACACACACAAGTCTCTTCCCACCCGCACTCGCCCATCAAGAGTTGTCCCGTGCCGCACCCTGTTGCGTTGGGTCCCGCGGGAGTGCAGGTCTCTACATTGAACACAAAAGATATTGTGAAGAATGTTGGCAGCCAAACAATTGATAGTAGCCATAGACTTTGATAGCATGAGGGGGGAAAAATTCTATGGAAGTCAGTAGCTACCATCAATTGTTTGGTTGCCAACATTCTTCACGATATAATCTTTTGTGTTCAGCATAAGAAAGAAACTCGTATAGGTTTGGAACAAGTGGAGGGTGAGTAAATGAGTGAACTATCCCTTTAACATTTGAATTAAATTGCAACATGGAAATATTTTAGGAAAAAAGTGCTCTAAACCTTTTCCTTTAAACATTTTAAATAAAACATGGAAGCCAGTACACTCACTGCAGTTCAAGCATAGTACTTTTTCTAATAATATTTTCTAGTAAAGAAAAGCTTGATTAAGGTCTTATTATTAGTGTCTGTTCATTTATTGAACTGAAGATCCAGTTCATTATCAGAAAGTGAGGTTTAAATTGTACATTTAATTATTGTTTGGCAAACCTGATTATTAGTTGATCCAAGAATATTTATGTAATGTCTCTCATCACTTATTTATTTTTCCCAGGATGCTTTGAGGAACGGACTCGTTGCCACAGAGGTTCTGATGTGGTTCTACATCGGCGAGATCATTGGGAAGAGAGGCCTTATTGGCTATGATGTATAAATGTGGACTGTCCTGTTTGCTTGTTCTCTTTGCTGAGCTTTGTCTGTTTTCTTTATCAGATTCTTGGAATCCAGGAACTAAATAAATGAATATTATTAAAGCAAGAACAGCTTTCATTCTTCTTTAATTCCAGTGATTTTTAATGACATGTCAGTGAGTGTATCCAGGAGAATGTTACAGTATTGTTAAAATTAGTCTGATAGATGGTGGAATTCATTGGATATACACAACATAATCAATGTCCTTTAAAATCTTTCCTTTTTGTGTTAATGACTGAAAGCATCTGAAAAATTAGTTTTACCAGGTCAAAGTGATTTTAATGCAGTTGTGGGGGGAAAATACAAAAGCTGAAAGAAAAATGCATGTGCATATATTATGTGCGATATAGATTTATCTTGTTTTATTTACAAAATTATGTAATAATTGACATTTCTTCTCGCTCCTGATTTTCTGATAGCATCCGCATAACATTTCCCAAGTATTTGTGGAACTCCTGTCGGACATCTTCAGGCTCTTCCTCAAGGTTTGAGTGAATGAGCGGCAACTTGTTTAACTGTGGGGCTGCACAGAGGATAAGTTAATTAGGTTTAAAATAACTAGTCATATGTAACTTTAAGAAACTTTTTTTTAAAGGGGTGTTCAGAAAATAAATTTCCTTTTCGTTCAGTTTTAAACCAAAATGCAAATAAAAGCACCTTACAATGATCTGATGCAGCTAATGCTGTAGGGAGAGGGTAAGTTACCTAACTGTGGACGGGTAGTGTCAGCCCCGCTCCCTGGTTTATGATGTGCTATAAGCAGACACTGGGCCTCCTGTAGACCCTGTGAGGACATGAATGTAGAGTACCAGGTCTCTACTTCCTTGAGATGACTGGGCACATCTGGGTTAAACACAATAACTACTCCATTGGAGTCTTTCATCAAAGCTGGCCAGCATGATTCAAACCTGTGCACGTGCACATACAATACTGAATGAATTTACTCAGAAAGAAACAGGAATTGTTTGACAACTTAAGTCTGATTCAGAAAAAGGGTCTACATTTGGTCAACTTACTTGAAATCACCCGCACAATCCCATAGTTCCACTTCACATGATGCATTTTTGTTGCTATTAGATAAATTGTGTGATTCAAACTCAAGTATCCTAAAGACGGAAAAAATGTCATATTTGAATAGACAAAAATAAAACTTTTGGCCAGGCAGCAAACATGTATACTTGTTACAACAATATCTTTAAAATCAACCCACCTTACTCCTTGTGTGGGGCTGTAGTCAGCTCCGATTGTCTCTGTTGTGTCAGATAGAAAATTGGCTAATGCTGTTTTCCCACACTATCAATATGAAATGTGAAAATCAGTGATCTACACAAATAAATAAATATACACATACATACTATTAAACGATTTACCTCGCTAGGTCCAATTAATAATATTTTCATCTTGAACGTAACGTTACTGAAGTATAGAGAGAAAAGGGCAAGGGAGACTTTTGACTAGAGACCTACTGTTTTCCAACCTAGCTAGCGAGCTAGCTACTTAAAAACTACAAATTGACAGTTCTGTTGTGATAAAATAATAATAAATGAAATTTAAAACGTTTGCTTAAAGTGTCAAATCAGCGCGATCTACCGACACACATCGAAAGGCAGCTAGATAAAGCGCATGATGGGTTAGCTCATCATGGCTAACATAATAAACAACTCGTTACCAAGGCGATTATGCCGAAGGTAAAAACACGGGTCGCAGATTCGCTAATCTTCATAATTTATTTTGCGTATCTTGCATTGAAAAGAAATTCTTTAAAAATAAATAAATAAAAAATAGCAAGAACGGTAGAAAAAAAGGTATTAAATTCGCTGAGTTTTTGGGTTATATAAATGTAAAAAACTTTCAAGGAAAATAATGCAAGGCTTTTGGACAGTTGAACACTTGTCCACACAAATGAGCAATATAATTGTCACACGATATGTTACCTGTCACAACCTCTTATGGGGGAACCTGCCATTAAACCCGCCTATTATAAACGTTTTAATTTATGAGCATTAATGCAATTCATGAAATAGCAGAAATGTAAAGGCCACAAATATTGGACGAAATTCACAAAATCTAATTTAAGCCATTTTGGTTTATGAAATCAACATATGTAGTTCTTCTGAGGCTGTCCCTGTTATGGGTTGTCCTAAACATGATCCTAAATAGTGATTTCTAAAAAGTTGTATTTCCTCTTATAGCCACACGAGGACACCTCCGCAATGAAAGACTCCTGCAGGGGCTGGCACTTATATGCAGGCAAACTGTCCACAGCAGTTATAATATTATTTTATTATAAAATAATAAAAAAGTGTTTACAAAAAACACGCAAAGCAGAAAGCAGGTTTACCAACTAAAACGGTACGTTAACACAAAGTAAACTGTTAACCTCAATCTCCAACAGTATAGTTTCTCCAAAAAACCTCAGTAGCTTTCAAGATTTGTTATTAGTAAACATAACAACGCCACTGAAAGTTTCAAGGAGTAGTTCACACAGAAAATTAAAAATGGAAAAAGTGACGCTTTAGAAAGTGTGTCAGAAATCGTACCATTCTGGGCGAGTTCTTTTTTCATTCATAAACTTTCATGTGTTTGATTCATTCATATTTGTTTATGGTATTGATGCATTACTTAACTCCAGCAGTTTATATACAAACACTTTCACCCCCAGAACGTTTATTTAAGCAACATAAAAAACGTCTTGTCAAAATAAAAGACTTATTTTTAACTGCCAACACATATGTAATTAGATTTTCTTTCTCACTTTCTTGCCAATAACGTTCGCGCATCCAGTTGTAGGAACGCACTACGACCAACAGAACTACAAAAACAGATATATATGACCACATTTATTTAATGAGAGACCAGTATGTATAACAACTTTAAAACTTTATTGAAATATGAAGAAGGTATTAATGAGTAATGTTGCTTTACAATGTCTTTTGGATACACACACATGTTGAGAATTCCATATAATATTAACTGAAAAACATTTTTCTTCATTTAAGCCTTTATTTAGGAGAACATGTTTGCACAAAGGATCATTACTAAAAAAGTTATTTAATTCTTCCAGAACCTGTAAAAATTGAGACGACAGCTGACAAAAAATATAAAATCATAGAAAAAAAGAGCAAAAAATGTCTGTCCTTCACTTCAGATTCTTCATGAAAAGCACACATCATGTAATGTTTATTTTAATTGGCAGATCTTGACTGATGTTCCAACCCCAAACCCAGGATAGAGGGGCTCAGTAAATGTGGTCTCGAAACGATACAGACGTGTCATGGTCTCACCAATACTATAGAAGGCCAACACCCCTGCAGAGTGGTCCAGAAAGACCCCTATTCTTGAAGAGTGAGGGCCGCTAACAGCCTTGTCTACCCTGTTATGCCAGGCCGAGTACCCTGTGTCAGAGCAGAGGAGGCTCCAGGACTTATCGTTGTAGCCTAGCAAGCACAGGGAGCCTTTACCCTTACGGCTAATGCCCCGATAGGCCACTCCGATTGAGAATTCCCCACTCCACTCAATTTCCCAGTAGAAGCGGCCACCTGACAGAGCTTCACGACACAGCACCTGGGCAAAGCTATCGAAGCGATCTTGGTTGTCTGAGTATGGCTGCGGGTCTCTGGTTCTGATCACCTTTTTGTTTCCTTCAGATAAGTGCAGCTCCTTATGCGCCGTGTGTGTGTCTAGTCTCAGCTGACAGTAGTCTGGAAACACAAAGGTAAAAGTTGCTTTTAACAGATCTTTGTATACCTGTCTCTGTATGTTTTGAGACATCTATATCTGATAATGACAGAAAGAAATATTTGGCTAGAAACATTAAAATTTTGGGTAATACACATAAGCTGATGAATATTTTCATGTTGTGGCTGACAACTAATTAATGGCTGATATCAATTCTGTACTGTTTTGTCCAAAATAAATTTAAAACACTGACAACTATGATCAGTCATGTTATAAATGCCAGTCAATTTAGGCATCACAACGCATGAAAATTTGCATTTTGAGAAATAGATATTTATTTAAAGATTAGCTTAAGATAATATATAATTTAATTATTAGTGTTTTTAAAGATTAACTTTAGGTGTTAAATGATCTACATGTAAAAATAGAGAAAATGAGCATGAGCATTAAATGCCAGTCTAGATACTTACATTTCAGGAATTCAGATCTGCTCCTGGGTTCTGCAGGAGGTGCACTGTCCACTGTATGAACTTCTTTAACTAAACACAGGAAGGAATTAAATGTACATTTTAAAATATATTCAAATTGAACCAGTTCGTTTACTTTTTAATAATATTTTACAATATTACTATTTTTCTTTTTGATCAAACAAATGAAGCTTTGTTGAGTATAAGAGAAATCTTATACAGACCCCAAACTCATGCATGTTTTACATATTGCCATTTTTAGACTATGTTTATAGCTTATATTTGCATCACCCATTTGTGATCAGTGTAAATCAATATACAGTGCAAGTAAATTTGTGTTACCTCTGGTAGTTTTCTCTTTGGTGCGATTCTCCACAGTGTAGACTGGTACTTCATTCACTGTTATAAAAAGTACACGTCAGGAAAACTTTATTTACAATACATTTCTTAAACAAGAAATGCTAGATTTGTGCCAGCAGATCTAAGTAAGGCACTAAATCCTGTTGTTTCAAATTCTATTAATACTACTACTATATTGAACTACTTCATCCAATCAGAATAGCTCTTTTGTTTATCATTTGAACTTTGCTCAGTGAATTGGAAATGAAGTGGAGGAACTCTAAGCCCTGTTTACACTCTACATGCAATCACATGACTTCCTTGCTAACTTGAGAATGTACTGTAACGTGCACTCGGTACTAAAAGGCTTGACTTGTCAGAGTTAAAGACTGATCTGTTTAATTGTTAGTTATTCCTTTAGGACTTCAAATTATTTTACAGCTGGCCCAGAAATGATACATTTTGATATACTGCAACAAATGTGCACAATGTGGCTCTTTAGAGAGAAACTAAGTTCAGTTGTACACTTTACTGTCCAAGTTCATATAAAATAGAGGGCAGTGTGTTCAGAACAGCAAGCAAGGGCAAAGTAACCCGACAACTATGCCTGTATCTGGTGTACGGTGCATTGTGTGCTCTGACCTGATTTTGAGATCTTTCGCAGTTCGTCTCTGCCCAGCTCCTCCAGCCTCTCTTTGATCTCAGCCACAGCTTTCCTGGCTGCACTGAAGGAGAAGTCTGGGTTCAGAGATACTCTGGGTATGAAGCCGTCATCAGTCGGAGTGCAGAGATAATTGAAATTCTGTTTAAAAAGAGAGAAATCTCAGTGCATAAAATGTAGTGTATAATATTTGCAAGCCTCGATTACTAAAGGGTAACTCTGTTTTATCTAAATGTCTTTGAAACTTTCATGTAATACGGAGAATCTTACAGCATTTTTTTGTTTTGTTTTGATGCCAAAAAGTTTGAAAAGCCTTTTTGATGCCTCGTGTGGGACCCCCTTCCAAACATATAAAAGCAGCTATATATAGTTTATGAATAGTATAGTATATAAGGTCCCATTTTTACTGCATAAGGGGACAAACATATTATGTGTACTTAAATGAGTGCCTTTTGTATGGATACAAATAAAAAAAAATGAAAATAATTTAATTAAAAAAAAAAATTCCTCTAAATTTTTTACAGAGACTCTAGAACCCTCTTTGTCCACCTGGGGATCCCCAGACCCTATTTTATTTCTTTTTAAAAAAATTTAAAAACGCCAAATTTAAAGTACCTGTAAAAAGTGAATGTGATCCTCAGTGCTGTAAAGCTGTTTAAGTCCAGTCTCTTTCTTCTTCAGTTCGTCTATCTCCTGCTCCAGTCGCTCCATCAGCCCCTCCGCCTGACTGAATGCAGCCCTCTCATTGATGTTGATCAGTTTGGTGACCTCTGACCTCATCCTCTCAATGGAGGTGATCATCTCATCAAACATCTTCTTGCTTTCAGTCATTGCCCTTTGTGCAGAGCTCTGTGGTAAAAATGAGTCAAGTTTAGAAGTGTCAGTTCATTTTCCATTCATTCAGTAGGATACTGTATCCTCTCTTCATTTAGTGCTTCGATTTTGCAAGAATAACTTCTGGATAAACTTTACAACTTAGTAAAATTACTCAAACTGCTGCTGCAGTCAACAAAAAAAAAAAAACATGTATCAGCATGTATCTAGAAGACTAGCATTGGATTATCTCATAAAGAACAAAAGAACAATTATGGCCACTTTCAAGGACTGTTTGCTTTCCCAGATTGAAACACACTGTTACACACTGACTTAACAGATAAAAGGTCCTGTGCCATTTCACCTTTGCCCAGATAAAGCAGTGTATTCGAGTGTTCTTATTTGGTCTAATATATTATGGTGTGACTTTGATATGAGCAGTGATAATAAAATGAACTGTTACAAATTACAATTGAATCTAAAACATACTTTGAGAGAATCCACCGTTGTCTTCAGTTCCTCCAGTTCTTTGGTCCTCTGCTGGCATTTTTGTTTGATCTCTGCCTGGGACACTCCAAGAAGTTTCTGTCCATGAAATAAGAGAAAACTTAGTCTTTATTGACAGATTAAATTACAAAACAAACACTTTTTGTTATTGATTGCCATCTTCGTGGTAATTCAGTCAATGTACAGCTGTATAATACAACATTTCCTCTCACGTCACAGATCTTTGTGTATGGTAATTCTATGTTACGCTTTTTCCTAGAATTTGAAGAACCTGCTTCACATAGTTGCCTTTATCTTCGAAAAGAGAAGGGAATGTTAATCACGCCAGGAATGTAAAACTAGCTGGGTCTGCTCGCCGGAGAGACATTTCAAGGTGCACACGCTCGATTCTTTAGGGTAAGAGAGGGGGGGCTTCAGAGCAACCCTTGCCAAGCTCACCGAACCATTCTTCAAGATAAGCTTGAAGGAATGTGGAGAATCTGGGGAGGGGGTGAATAAATGTGTGTGCAGTCTGTGCCATGGGACATGAGGGCTTAAATCTGGGATTCCCTACATTTAACTGAACAAACAAACCATTCGCAATTAGTGCTTGCGATAAGTGTTAGATTACAGACATAATTACTGTATCTAAACAGCACCCGTGACAGTTCAGTCAAAACGGTACAAAAACACATCAACTGCTCTGCTCCCTGTTATTAAGCTTGTTCAGTACTGATGAATTGAAGGAAAAGCTTTGAAATCTTAAACCTTTGAAGGTCTTCCTTCCATTCAGAGCTCTAGAGTATTGATGGAACAGTAAACATCTGGCCAGTATCTATAAATAGTTTTGCTGAGATGTTTGTTATTACTGTCCTAATAGTTATTTCACACAGTGACTCAAGCCATTTTTCATGTGAAAGAGGCGGTTGTCGACATTTCTTTCAGCTGTGCTCATCTGCTGAGGTTTATGATGACTTTGGGTCAAGGTACAAAAAGCAGTGTGCTATTTTTCTCACTCGTAGCGTGGGGGGAGGTTGAGGATGGTCCGTAAGCTCCCGCCTGATTTTCTTGAGTTCACATTCCTTGCCTCTCCCTACACCAGAATCCAGACCTGCCCTGTTTCTCATCTCCTGTTGCTCATAAGAGTTATTTTTTTCTCTAACAAAAACAAATCTTCTCAGTACGGTGGCCAGTTTAGGACAGTGATTAAATCAAGTAACCTCCAAGTTGTCCATTGTAAGGGAACACACCCTTTTTGTGACTCCTATAGTTTGGGAGTTGTATTGGAAAACTATATCTGGATGAAAGTTTCACTAACCTCACTACCTTTCTATCTGTTTAATCATCATCTCCTCCCTTTCTTTTCCATGTTTCCTAATCAGTTTTTATGTAATGATCTGGACCAGCGTGTTTGAGATAACACAGAACCGGTTATACGGTGTATCTTAGCGGCTTCTTGGCAGCTTATTTTGAAGAAAACATGTCTTATACAATCTCAAGAACATTTCTTATTAATTAATATAATCATATACATAAACAAATTCAACTTGTAACCCCACAGCCACTCTACCCCGTAGCCTCTCCTAGTAAAGTTTACTCAAGCAGTACATTTTCCTTACCTGTTTTTCACCCCTTTCTGCTTCGGCTGAGACTATGTCGTGCCCCTTATGCTCGCTGACAGTACAGAGGGCACAAATACACATCTGGTCGGTACGACAGAACAACTCCAGGCACTTCTGGTGCTGAGGGCAGATCTTACGGTCCAGGTTCCCCAGCTCATCCACCAGCTTGTGCCTCTTGAAGGTGGCAGACTCATAGTGGGGCTTCAGGTGCTTTTCGCAGTAAGAGGCGAGGCAGTTGAGGCAGGACTTGACAGCCTTGAGCTTTTTTCCAGTGCAGAAGTCACAAGGAACATCGCTAGGGCCAGCATAGCTTCCATTTGTTGGAAGCGTTAAGTTCAAGCCAGTCTTCTTGATCTTCTCTGCAACTTTGCTCAGAGTGGCGTTCGGCCTCAGCACAGGTCTCTGGGTGAACGTGATCCGACACTGGGGACAGATGTAGATGCCAGTGTAATCGGCCTCGTTCCAGTAGCCACTGATACAATCCATGCAGAAGCTGTGACCGCACGGGATCGCCACGGGGTCCCTCAGGAGCTCCGTACAGAGAGGGCAGCTGAAGTAGTCTGAAGACAATTGCTCAGCCATATTTTTTCACCTTTATCAAAAACCAAGTGTCTGAAATGTTTCCAATAGAGAAAAAGGAGACAAACTCTGCCTGGCTGGTGTTTTACTACAGACAGCCTTGGGTTTCTGAATTCCACAGGTTATTAATTAAAGGAAGCAAAGACCTCCCCTTTGTACTGAGGGAGTGTGTTGGTGAGAGAGAGGAAGGGAGGGAGACAGAGAGAGAGAGAGAGAGAGAGAGAGATTAGAGCACTACCCAGCTCTGATAAACAGGTTGAGCCAGGAGTCTTGAGAGAGAGAGAGAGAGAGAGAGAGAGAAGGTGAGGGAGGGGCCTGGGGTGGAGTGAAAGACATTAAAAGAAAAAAGGTACAGTTGAGAATGAATGAATTGTAGTACAAAGCAGGGCCATCCAGGATGAAACTTAACATGACAAGCTCTGTTTTACACACATAAATTGCTTATCCATTAGCTGAAGGACATTTGCATTAGTTAGCTTAAAACCACAGTCGGTTAATAATTGTTTGGCTTTGATATGCTACAAAGCTAGTTTTTTCATGCTTGCTTACTCTCTTGCTTTTATTCTTTAAATATTATTGGTTTCAATGCTTACTGCAGCTGAGCTTAGTTAAATAATGATTCTTCTGATATTACAATTTTTAGATTTATTATTACAATTTTACTCTTTTTCTTCATTTAACTTTTTAGACATATTTCCTTCTGCATCACACCTATTTGGTATATATAATATGACAAAGTTCTCACTGTAAAATTTATTGCATTGAAACTGCCTTTTTTACAATACAAGGGCATGTGGTACTCCACTCGCTGCACTAAACAAACAGTAGTAACAGTTATAGTGTGTGAGGTGAGTTGATCTGAATGTATGAACTAAGGCCAGTTGAACTGGATTGGGTGCTGCAGACTTGAAATACGTCATCAGTTTGTTTTTCGATGGGTGCGGCAGCAAAAAAAAAAAGAATGAACGGTATTTATTTATAATTTTTTTTTTACATATTTCAGACCTGTAGAATTTTCACATTTTAAATTTACAGAATAGTTTATACTACAGATATTTGCACACTGTTATGGCTTTGGCACTGTCTTGGCATACTACTAGACTTATTTGCATTGTTAATTGTCACTTACAATACAGGCACCCTTTGTAAGTCCCAGAGGCAATACAGAAAGTTCCAGGACATTAAATATGAAGACATAATATTGAACGTTATCTAATTAGCTGCAATTCAAATGAACCTGCAGTTTTTGAAAAGTGTGCAATATATGATGTGAGCATGAGTCACACACCACTTTGGATGTTGTGCGGCACTTTTGCAGATACAACTTTGAAACAGAAACTGCAATATTGGCAAAAACAGTGAGTATAATTTTATAAAAATTACAATTGATAAATCGTATACAGGGTAGTTTCACAACTAAAATGCCTTAAAGGGATAGTTCACCCGAAAATGAAACTTCTGTCATCATTGACTTACACTCATGTTGTTCCAAATATCTGACAGACTGTCTTCTGTGGAACAAAAAAGAAGACATTTTGAAGAATGTTGGTAACCAATAACAGTTTTGATGACCTTTGACTTTCCTTGTATGTTGCATTTTGACATTTTTCAAAACACTTTTTTTCTTTCTTTTTTTTTTTTTTTTTTTTTTTACTATTTTTGGCAAGCTATCCCTTTAAACTTCAGACAAAATAATGACCGATTTTAGGTATACTGGACATTTTGTCAGAAAGTTTTAAACATACAGTATTTGTAAAATTGTCTTTGTTTTCCTTTAGGAGGGTTTGATTGAAGATGGTAGACCCCCACCCAACACCCCCAATGATTTACACCTTGGTCTCAAGTGCTGTATGCATTGAGAGTCTCAGAATTAGTTTCACCTATGCTACTAAATATCCTGTGAATCTGTAGGGGGCAGGGCATGAATAAACTTCGGCAAAATTTTCATAGGACGTGATATGCCATGTGACTTCTGTCACCACCTGCAGACTCACCCGGAGTGCTGATCTTATGCAACCAGAAACTTATTAGCTCATGCCAAAGAGGTTCCTTCTGTGACTGTGAAGCTTTTTCTGACTCTTTTTCCTGGAAGTGTTTTGGGTTGTGTGGGAGAAATCAAACTTGTGGTTGAAAGGAAAACACATGAAATGTGGCTGATTTCTTTTTAATTATTGACATATTTTTGCTTTAGCCATTGGTCCAGCCAGAGCCCACACTGAAAGAAACCAACACCTATTACATTTTGATTGGTTACACAAGGTCCTGCCATCAGCTCTGACCCAGGCACAAATCTTGCATCACTTCATAAATAGTTTCACCTCTCTCCTTATATGGTCTGCTCTCTGATAAGCTAGTTTCTCTTCCCCTTTTCCCAGAGTTGAATAGATTCCAGAAGTCACAGTGCAAGGTATAGGCTGTGATTACTCATTAACTCAAAAAGCTAGCATGCTAGTTTAGGCCTCTAATTGCAGATCTGACATCAGTTTTTGTTGTTTTCTCCAGCTGCAGCATGAAGTAATGATTTTAAAATGAAGGAACAGGCCTATTCATGGACTGTCGGCCCTCATATTGTTCTCATGGTCTTCATAGTTCTTAGAGAGGAAATGTTGTAAACTGTACAAAAGAAATCAGTTCCTTTAACACAACCTTTATTGTTCTCCACACCCTCATGCTGACCCGGCCGAGTTCACGTTGGTTCACGAGGGAGCTTTTTCCCATTGAAGGAACTGCATACTTGACTAAGCCTGCCAGAGGTTTCATGTTTCCTTAAGGGTCAAAGGACAAGTTTCATTAAACTACCTGATTAAGTGGTGTGTGCCCGTTGGAGGGTGACAGAGTGAGTGTTCATAGGTGCGTGTTGTTACTGTAAAAACCAAGGGGTTGCCTCTGTCCATCTGATTGGTCAGTGCATGGAGTGCGTGGAAACAAGGTATTTACAAGTGCTTCCTATGAACAATGGTCACCTTTGTGAGTCTTGGCTGAAAGGCAGAGAGAACTGTATGTGTGTGTTTGGCTGCTCACCTGGCGTATTGCCAAATAAAATTAACCAGGCTGTGCAGAACGAAATTCTCAAAAAGCACAAAGGAAGACCAGTACTCAAAGGAAAGCATGCAGGGAGCTTCAATAGTTCATTCTCTGTATTAAAAGCAATAGTAATTTAGCTTCATGTGAGTTGACTGTTGCCATTTATAAATTTGCCTTTGCAAATGTCTGGGTGAGTGATTGTATATTGAAATGATGTCTAAAGCCGAAATATTGTTTTTCTTCTTTGGCTTGCTGTAAAATTCTTATCACTATGCTGATGTACAAAAGGTTTGTGAAATACAGTCTGAGTAGACTGAACGTGCAGCTCTTTCTCAACAAAAAAATATAAATTGTCAGTCACTCTATTATTGCGATACACTTACGTCTACACATTTCTTTACAAATGTGTCACTGTGGCACGACAGGCAGTTTCTGTTAGAGCGATCAGGAAAGACCTGATCATAAATATTCTACATGCAGTACAGTGTACACTGACCACACTACATACCGTTTAGGGTTTTGTTGGCTATTTTGTGAGAGACATTGTAGGAAAAATAAATCTCTATTAGAAAAGCCTTTTTGCATTTTTTTCAAGTATTTTTAACAAATGTGATTTATAACTTATGAAAAGATTTCAAACACTGCATGGAAAAACAGTGATAGACTGTTCTTGAAGTGACCTATCATAACTATTGTTCCAAGTTTTATTTTAAGACTACAAATGATCTCAGTCATAAAGTTCCAGTTATCAATCGATCAGCTATTTTGAGCTGAGCACCTTTAGAACTATGACTTAACACCACAATATGGCCACTGACACGGATGATCCAGAGTCAGACACGTCATTAGATTGGCTGCAGACTCTCCTGCACTGTCAGGCCACATGTCCTGCTGAAGTCTGGATATTCTCTCCCAACAGTGGAAACTTTCACCTTTGCAGGCCTCTCTTGACTTGCTGTTATCTCACTTATCATGTCTGGGTGCATTCCTGCCAACATTTGTACTCTCGCTGTTGAAACTTACAAGCTGACAACCATCTTAAGTAGGAGTAATCTTGAGTATTAGTTTGAGATGGGCATGCATTAAATGTCCATTTGAGTACTTGATTTTAGATATTATCCAATTATGTACAATTTCTATAACAAAAACAACACATATAATGGAAGTTAGTGTAAAATAATGTTTAAAAAAAAAACAATCAGCATTGGTCAATTAAAAGGAATGACTCAGATTTGGTGAGGAACATGGAGGTGGATTTGCAGTCCCCATAGAAGTGTTCTAATTAGCTTTTCACCACACTGAATGTGAGCCACTGCAAACCGACTTCCACTTCCTGTTTTCAACAGAGATTCCTGGAGCTTTGTGGACTGTGCCGTACAGAGGATGTATGCTCTAGAGAGATGAGAGAGGCTAATCTAAAACAAACACTTATTTCCATCGTCTTTGAGCAACAGGAATAAACGCCTTTTCTTAGGAAAATGGGTCTGGTATTGCTGGAAGACACAGCAGCTGGTGTTTCAGTTAAAGTTGCTGCTGTAAATTTAAAAATGTGCTCAATTTTTTTGCATTTTTATTCTGTGGTAGACAATCAAACCCACTTGAAATTGTAATTGGTTTTCACTGCCAAACTAAGCATGGTTGTAACATTTTTTGCTTTAACATCTGTAATATTTTTGCTCCCAAAGAATTTTTCATAATTTAATGAATTGCAATTCTATCTCAAATTTTTATATAATGTACGAATTTAGTTTGTTTTTAATCTATTGATACAACCTTCCCTGTACGGGAAAGTAAAATTTTCTACACGCATTTATTTTGTTAATCAAATTTCTTGTTCAGAGTTATTTTTAGAATTTCCACCATCACCCTCAACTCCACCCTGTGTCGTGTTCGGTTTCTAATTTAAAAGAAAACATACAAAAACATAGGCTTACAATTAAATTAACATAACATAACAGAAAGTGTGTTTGTGCATGTTAGTCAACTTTTTCAGTTGGAATAAAATATTAAATGTCGGCTTATATATTGTCTCATGTCTTTGGGTCCAGTAAAAGTAAATGTGAAAAGTGTTTCGACTACTTTAAAAATTTAACATTTTCACAATTTTTGTGAAAATTTTGAGTAGATGTTAGATAATTTGTTGTTACTGAGATGATATGAGTTCAGTGGTTTAACCAGCCTTAACCTGATCAATTGCAAATCAAATTATTGCAGTATATATTTGTTTTTCTTTTCAAAATTGCATTTGTCTCTTTATATCTGTATACAGAATCTACCCAATTGTACCCAATGTCTGTGGTTAAACCGACAGTGTAACAGCTCTCTTCACGCTCCAATCATCTCGCTCTCACCTACTTAGATGCACAATTCAGATATTTGGATGTTAAAGGGCTCTTAATATAAAACATACTTTCTTCTAACTCAAAAGTCTTTCAAGGAGGAAAAATACCAAAAGTACACTCATCCGCCCTCCAAATAAATTACCCTCCAGCTTTGATGGCGTGTGCCACAGGTCAGTATATTCTTGGTCTCTAAGCACTCATCCATCATGGCAGCTCCTACGCATAGGAGCACTATACCCAACGCTGAGCTGTCTGCCAGCATGCAGCCCCTAATACCGTTCAGAAACACTCTAATGATGAGATCATGGCTTGCCACCAGACGATAAAAGATAAAAGAAATGCAAGTGTATACGTGATACAAGAGTCTCGAAACAATTTAATGCCCTGAGATCATACATTTCATTCATGCTTCTCTTCTTCACTGTTATCCTTTCCATTGACATCTGATGATACATGTTTCTTCTTTCTCTCAATCGCTGTCCTCACCTGTGCCTCAGCCACTCCCCCATTCATTTACTGGTTTCTGCATAACCAGTTTAGCCTCCCTCCCTGTTTACTCTATATAACATGATGTGGTGGCACTTTAGACTCACTTTTCCTGTCTCGCACACGAACGCACGTTTCCTTTTGGGAGATCTTTGAGGATTTAACCATGTCGCTTGACCAGGACCTCTGTTACCTCTGCAAGGAAGATCTCAGGGACCCCGTTTCCATCCCATGCGGTCACATTTTCTGCTCTGTCTGTATCAAGACCTACTGGGATCATGCAGAGCACACTGGACAGTACCTGTGTCCCCAGTGCAGGGTCACCTACAACAAGAGGCCCAATCCACGCCGCCTTCAGTCCTCACGCCATTCATCTTCATCCCTCAGAAACTCTGACTCTTTCCCACCAGCCCCTCCGGCCCCTGACTACAACTATGCGGGACCCCAGGATGTTGGATGTGACATCTGCATCGGGAAGAAGCTCAAAGCTGTCAAGACTTGTCTGATGTGTCTTGCTTCCTACTGCGAGAAGCACTTGAAGCCCCATTACGAATCATCCACCTTCAAACGACACAAGTTGGTCGATGAGATTGGACACCTTGATCGTCAGATCTGCCCGCAGCACCAGAAAGGTCTGGAGCTTTATTGCCGGACGGATCAGATGTGTATCTGTGTGTTGTGTACGGTGAAAGAACATAAGGGCCACGACATGGTGTCCGCTGAACAGGAAAGGGCGGAAATGCAGGTAAGACTGCAAAAAGTGCAATTGTGATCATATTTTTACCAATGGAAATATTACACTGGTGAATCTGTTATGGCAACAGATTAAATGGCGATAATGACCAGCAGAAGTAACAACCTTTCACCTCCTGTATGCAACAGTGCACCTATTCATGCTAAAAAATGACATTCTCTGTATGCTGGATATGCTAGATTGAGTATAAGAGTAGCCAACCCCTCTAAAACAAACATGGCCAGTGAGTGATCTCCACCCAAAAAGGAGATGAGAAAATGATCTAAGCTATAGTATTGGTGAGGAAGGGTTTCATTATTAACAGTAACACATAATTGTTCATTTGTACATTGTTGCCCAATAACTTGCATTCTAGCAAAATTTGGGTTTTATTGTTAAAGAACCTATCAGTTTACGTAATAATGATAGAAGTGATAAAGAAATGAATGAATATGCTTTAAAAAGAGTATCCAAAAGTGACTGTATTGTCATGTGGAAGTGGTTGCGGTGTGGAAGGATGCTGTACTTACAACATTCCTTTGTCATGAATTTGTTGTTTTTAATTGTTCATAGCAACGGTTGGGTGCCACCCAAGCTGAGATCCAGGAAAAGATCCACGACAGAGTGAAGCAAATGGAAGAGTTAAAACAGGCCGTGGATGCACTCAAGGTATGTCTGGATGTTAAATATGTCATGTAATAATAAAACAATAAATTAACGATAATAAACAATACATTATATGAAATAATAATACAAAATCAACATTAATTCTCTGGTAGGCAAGAATATGTTGCAGAAATATTTACTGGTCTACTCTGGTGTGACTAATTCTTACTTGGAAAGAAGCAGGAATGTTTTGTAAATAGATATGTGTATAAAATATAAAAAGTTATGAATTCCCAAGAAAGAAAATGAAGTGAATTAGAAATAGAGTACTGATTACAATTGTTCTTTCAGAGTTCAGCACAGCGGGCTTTGCAGGAGAGTGAAAAGCTGTTTGGTGACATGCTTCATTCCATTGAAAGAATGCAACAGGAAATGACCAAACTCATCTCGGCCAATAAGAAGGCTGCACTCAACACTGCTGAAGGCCACATGGAGCGTCTGGGCCATGAAATTGCTGACCTGAAGAGGAGAGACAATGAGCTGACACAACTCTCTCGCACTGAGGACCACATCCATTTCATCCAGGTGACTGAGAAACAGTGTGTTGCACAAAATACACATCCACTGAGCACAAGCAGTGCAAAGAACATCATGTGGGTTGATTTTAGTGTCACTCCACACAGGATGTATTGCGTGCAAGTAAAACTATTTTGTTTTTATTTTATGAAATACTGTGTAAATATTTTTCGTTCCTCTAGAGCCATCATTATGTCAGAAAATAAGTGTGCAGTCAATCTATTGTAGGAAAACATTTGACTAAGAATTGTTTTTTTTTTTTCAGAGTTACCATATGCTGATTGCCCAGACTGATGCCGAGGAGCTGCCCTCTGTTACTGTAAGCCCTTACTTCTCCTTTGGCGCTGTTACCAAAACCGTCTCTGAGATGAAACAACATCTAAATGAGTTCAGCAATGAGGAACTTGTCAAGGTGGCAAAGACAGGTATGGTCCAGTATGACAGATACAATCGTGTTTTATTAGCCACTGTCTCATACCCATTTTGAAATGCTCTTTTTATTCCATGAGAATGAGTAAATAAATCATGCTTCCCTCTTGTTTATTGTGGTTCTTCTAAACCATTAAACTGACTTCCTTCATAACTCTCAATTCTCTTCCAGTGAACAAAATGCCATTCTGCCAGCTAGATGACCGTAAGAAGAAAAGGTCTACGAAGTGTAAGTTAATGAAAATGGGAAACTCTAGCTGCCCTGCTGTTTGCTTTGTGCAAAATAGCTGGAATTTTGGAATGGTATTTGTCAAAAGCCAGTGTCGTGCTCCAAGAAATTGTTGGCCTGTTGCTAAGTAATGATCTTAAGACCGACATCACATTAAAATACATATTTATTAGCTGATCTCTTCTATGAACAGCACAGTTAAACACTACCATTGGTCTTCAGTTAAACACTACCATTCAGAAGATTTACAGAAGGGTCTGTAAGATTTCTCGCTCACCAGGGCTGCATTTATTTGATTAAAAATACAGTAAAACAGTAATATTATGAAATATTATTTTTTTTAAAAAGAAAAAAAAAACTCTGTTCCGTACAGATATAAAATATATTTTACAATTTAATTTATTCCTGTGATGGCAAACTCTTATTTTTCAGCAGCCATTACATAAGTCTTCAGTGTCACATGGTTCTTCAGAAATTATCCTAATATGCTGATTTGGTGCTAAAGAAACATTTATTATCAATCTTGAAAACTGCTGAATATTTTTGTGTTAACTGTGATGCATTTTTTATCCAGAAAGTACCTAATGGTCCTTCCTTTTTGTCAGTAACATAATCTGTTTGCTATGAAAGATCAGATTAAAGTTTGACATTATTGCATGCTTAAAACCTCTCTTTATTGTGTCTCTAGCTGATGAAGTTGACATGTACAAGAGTCCCAGCAACACTCCCCGGACAAGGGACGAGTTCCTCCAGTGTAAGTTTGTTTTCATACTAGAATTTTCTTTTTGCCCAATTCCAGAGGGCGTTGTTGTAGAGATAACATGCACAGGACATAAAGTTCAAGGTCAGCAGAATTCACACCTCTGCTGATGATTAATTCAAATAGTATATACATTTTTATATGTTTTTGGAAGCTTGCAGAAAGTGCTAAGAAAACATGCTGGCATTCATCCTGTTAAATGTCAAACTTTAGTGGGAGTAGTCTAACATCATTCCTTACATACTGAGTTTGTGTCCAAGCATATTGTAGGAACAGGCGTAGACTGCTTAGTGAGTGGGTGTATGGGTGAATCATAATAACTGCCATCCCTCAAACATTTTGTCTTCTCTTCTAAGAGCAGTGTGGTCTTTTAGAGGACAAAAACGCTCAACATGCACTACCGTTCAAAATGTTGGTGTCAAAGCGATTTGAATGTTTTTTTGTTTTTGTTTTTTTTCTACAAATGAATGTTTTTATTCAGCAAGGACACATTAAACTGATCAAAAGTGACAGTTAAGACAATTAAAATGTTAGAAAAGGCTTCTATTCCAAATAAATGCTGTTCTTTTAAAGCATTCTATTAATCAAGGATCCCAAACAAAATGGATCATGGTTTCCACAAAGTTATTATTTTCAGCCTAATAATAATAATAATAATAAAATTTTCTAATGATAAATGTTTGTTGAGCTTCAAATCAGTATATTACTATGATTTATGAAGGATCTTGTGACACTGAAGATTGGAGTAATGGCTGCTAATAATTCAGCTTTGTCTTCAGGAATAAGTTGCATTTTTTTATATTTTAAAGTAGAAAACAGTTATTTTAATTTGTAATAATATATCACAATATTGCTGTTTTTACTGTATTTTTGATCAAATAAATGATAAGCATCAGAGACTTCTTTCAAAAACATCTTACAGACCTGAAACTTCTGAATGGTGGTGTAAGTCAGAAGACAACTATTAATTATGCTACGTTAGGTTGTTTGAGAGAATATAGAATCATATATAGGGTGTCTTAAATCAAATGTGTATCGACACTCTCGGCCCTCTAGATGAGAGACGTTCTCGCACCTCTGGCAGAAAGCACCTCCAAATGTCCAACCAGCTCTGAGAGCCAATGTGCAGACTCAACCACTAGGCAGGTGATTTATCCACATGCATGTTGCACCTTACATCAGGAATGCTCATCTAGGATCAGATTTGCTCCAATCTGTTTATATTTGGAGATCATAGCAAAACTGTTCCCAGATCAGGAATCCTATCCTAGGATAGCCTAAAATAAACATGCAATGATGTCCGTCTTGTCAAATGCATTATTTTTTGTTTCTTTTTAATAAAACTTACACTACAAATGTGGCATGGTTGATCTGTAGACACTGCTAACATGATTTATGTGGCCTTTAGCTCTTGATTTCGATTAATAATAGACCTATAAATCGTGGTCTTGAGTGTCTTAACTTGACCCATGCACATTGGCATTTTGCTGCATACAAAATCAATTGTGGGACTTACTTTATGCGGTCTCAAAGAAAAAAATTAGCTTTTAAAGCACCAAAATGCAGCGTATATGTACATGGATCAAGATACTTGCATGCGAAGTGGGCAGAGATTCATTGTCTTCATAACTTCACACATTCATGTACAAGCTTTAATTCACCAATCCTGATCAGCTCTTGTCTATCTTGTTTATTTTCAAGATGCCTGCCAGCTAACTCTGGACCCCAACACGGCATACAGACAGCTCTACCTCTCCCGAAACAACAGGAAAGCAGTACTAAAGAGAGACCCTCAGTCTTACAATGACAGCAACCAGAGATTTGACTGCCTGCCCCAGGTCTTGTGTAAAGAGGCCCTTTCAGAAGGTGCCTACTACTGGGAGGTGGAGTGGAGCGGAGAGGGAGCCTCCATTGGTGTGGCTTTTAAAGGCATTAAGAGAACAGGTTACGGAGACTCAGCTCGTATTGGCTACAACCGCAAGTCCTGGAGTCTCTTCTGCTCTGACTCCAGCTACTCGGCTCGACACAACAAAGACCAGGTTGAAATTAACGCACCCTACTCTTCCCATATCGGGGTGTTTCTGGACTGTGCAGGAGGCACTCTTTCGTTCTACAACGTGTCTGAGTCTATGTCGCTTATTCATCAGTTTAAAGCCTCTTTCATTGAGCCGGTCTATCCTGGCTTCTGGGTGTGGTATGAGTCTGCTATTACTATTTGTCAGTTGTAAATGGTTGAACTGCACAGGGGATATGAGGGAATTACCAGCAGATTTAAAAAAAAAAAATGAGTAACAAATTACTCATTTTTCTTTCTTTTTTTTAACAAAAGCCCATTTCTAGTGAAGCTGATTACAGTTAGTGTATTTAAACTGAAGGTTTTAATCTATATTATACCAAATGTGTTTATATAAAATATTCTTACACATTTACGAAAAATATTAAAAAGTTACAAAGAATTACATAAAAATATTTTCCTAGAATATAGACCTTACAAAAAGTCTAATAACTTTAATGTCATGTTGTGTCCATCTGTGTGATTATACTGTTTAATTAATATGAAGATTAATCAGGTGCAGAAAAAGCTTTTTACATTCTATCTTAAGTGATTTATGTGGGCCATTTTATCTGCATTAATGATAACAAAATAAATTTCTCTTTCAAAATTGTTGTTGAATCATTTATTTGATATATTGAAACATTTCCGAATTTATGATGCACGGATGATGCCTACATAGAGCACAAACAGGAGTAAAATTTTAGTCTTAAGTGTGTCAAAATTCTAAGAATGATGTAATTTTACTGATGACAAGAGTGATTCATAAAGGTTCCTAAGTGTTAAGACTAGGTCTCAGCTCCTAAATTATTTAAGAGAGCTGGAGAGGTCTACTAAGCTAGTTAGGAGTAACAAGATCGCAGCAAAGAGGAGTAGACACACACTTTCCAATGAAGATATGATGTATTGGAGTTACAGTATATGATGATATGGAGTTGATAAAACGATACAAACTTGATCGTTATGATAGTCAATTTTTTTTTTGTAACTGACAAAGTAAGAAATTTAATAACTTCTTCCACTCTACAAATCAATGCTGCAGAAATGAAAGTAATAATGACATTTTTTTGGCAGGAAAATTGGAAAAATGCAGCAATGCACCAGTTTTGACACAGTAAGCAGGGTCTTACATATTGTGGCACTAACCCCACAAAACACAACAGAGGCAAAAAGAGATGTATGGAATTTATTTATTTATTCATTTATTTATTTTTATACATATGGGCCCAGGTTTTTATAAAGATTTCGTCCTAATGATAACTTAAGACTTATTACAAGAGTGACCTCTGCTGGTTGCAATCACATCTGACTCAACAATGGGGCTTTTGAACAAATAAAACTTTGATTTATTTTACACTTATATTTTTCTACTGTTAGCTTAAACTGAAAAGAAAGAAAGAAAAAGAGAAAGAAAGAAAGCACTGCTTAATACATTTTGTAGTTTAGATTTCTACTATCCCTGCCACCATTTTTCTCAAAAAGTATGCACTTTAAATTTGTATATATATTTTTACATTTATAATTAATACGTTTGTTCAAATATTACGTTTTCAATCTAAATCTGAAATAACAGCCAGAAATGAATAATAATAATAATAATGAATAAACTTTCCTGCTGAAAAAAAAAACTAAAGCATACAAATCAAAACATTACTAACTGGTTCATTATTTTCAACCCATTCTCACTGATGCTACCAAGACTAGGGCTATCACAAGCCAATTTTACCTCGATGACAAATTGAAATCTACAGAATTCATAGCAAAATGTTTAACTTTGAGTGTGTACGCACATTCAAACAGAACTCAGGATCGAGGTCACGTGTTTCACCCGGATGGATTTCCACTGCGCACCCATTCAGATAAACCGCCTTATGAGAGAACATGGCAGCGCAGGTGAGACTGATATTTAGCATTTATTTCAGGATTGTTGACAAATATACCATTTTTGCAGGTTGTATACAAAATAATATATGTGTTTGCCACTATTGTGTGCTGCCTGTAGAGCCTTGAAATGTTTTGTGAATAAAAACATTAAACACGTCTGTGGGTTTGCCGCTTTTAGCACATGTGCTTCAGTTTATTACAACAATAATTCAGTTTTAATTCAGATCTTTGAGATTTTGAGGTCCATTCATGAAAATGGCCTTTATCCAGATATTCAGAAATTGAGAGTTTTCCTAGTAACGTTAAATGGTTCTGTAAGTAGCCTGAAATCATAGTTTGTGTTTATGATGTTTAGCATGCGTGTCACTGTTTTTATTAGAAATATGAAACTCCCCTATGTAAACAGCATTACTTGCGCATTTGCCACAAATAGTCATTGCGGTAGTAAAATTACGGTCCCGTATTTTACACTGTACACATTTCTGCGGCATTGCTAAAAGTTAAGCTAACTGGAAACTGTGTTGCGCTTGTGTGTCACTATGGCAACGCACGCGCTTAACGGCTGTTTACTGATCAAATTACATAAAAATGACATAAACGCAGCGTAATATTTAATTTTCACACTTACATTGTACGTAATTTTACACTTGCATTATATTTACCTTTTTAATTTGTTATGAAAGGTGGCAGCCACGAAGGTTCCGGAGGTGCGAGACATCACTCGAATTGAGAGGATTGGTGAGACACTAAACAACCCACAATAACAATAAAAAGCAAGAATGAATGAATTTTTGCTACCAGAATAGGTTTTTGATTATGATAAAGTGACATAAATCTTGATTTCTCTTACAGGCGCACACTCTCACATTCGTGGCCTTGGGTTAGATGATGCCTTGGAGCCACGGCAGGTAATGTTCAATGTTTATGATTGATTTATCAGTGACAAGACACTTGTCCTAAGCTTAAATATTGCTCACTGCATGTTTAGAACAAAATGACATACGAATGATGAACCTCTGTCTCACAAGGTGTCTCAGGGGATGGTGGGTCAGTTGGCGTCTCGAAGGGCAGCCGGGCTGATCCTTGAAATAATCAAAGATGGTCAGATTGCTGGTCGTGCTGTCCTCATCGCTGGCCAACCTGGGACAGGCAAGACAGCTATTGCTATGGGTGAGTTTCTGCATATTTTTATCATGATCAATCACATTTGAGACGTAGAATTAATTTACAAGGTTTAATAAATGCACCACAATCACAGTAATGGTATGTGTCAAAAATATATGTATCAAAATTGCAAAGCCGTTGTAAAATAACCAGTGAGTTGTGTTTATTGTACAGGTATTGCCCAGTCTCTTGGCCCTGACACACCTTTCACTGCTCTGGCTGGGAGTGAGATTTTCTCTCTGGAGATGAGCAAGACCGAAGCTCTGAGCCAGGCCTTCCGCAAAGCCATAGGAGTCAGGATAAAGTGAGTGAGGCCAGCTGAAGTGTGAAGCAGCATAAAGTCTTCATTAATTACAAAGAATAACCTTCAAACATGTAATATGCATATTGTCACTTTGGCTTTATGACATATTAAAGCAGGGGGATAGTAGGCTGTCTCCAAATGGATATTAAATTATTTACTGATTATGGATTTTAAAGAATAGTTTACTCATTTACTTTTTTTTATTTTATTTTTTTTAAGAGTTCTAGTATGTAGTTTATTTAATATTTCATAAATTACAGCATGACTGCTCATGTTCTATATTTGTTGTTTGGCAGAGAGGAGACTGAGATCATTGAAGGAGAGGTGGTAGAGATTCAGATTGACAGACCTGCTACAGGAACTGTAAGTCTCTGACATAGACCAAATTCACTGAATTAATTTCTCTGTTTTGTTACCGTTGTTCTTATGGCACCAGACTCATCATCTGTTTAAAATAATTTGAATTAATATATAAATTAAAAAAATTTTTTTATCTCTGAATAATAAAGACTAACATTACATTGTCTCTAGTGGCAGCTGTAGTTTACAGTTAAAAGTTGACTCAGTGAAACTACTTTTTTTTCCTTTTTTTTTTTAAAGAATAATGATGTACGTGGATACATAATTAATAATATTTTTATCCCATTAAAAATAAGAATTGTAATTTTTGAATTCATGGTTACTTTAACATTTGGCATACCTTGAGAAGCTGAAGTAAAATGAGAATTTCATCACACAGCACACTTTCCTGAACGCACTCTAATTTAATACATTTATTTGGCTGGAAAGCATTATTAAAGATATTTATCATTCTTCAGTGGGAAATTAACTTTTTATTATTATGAAAGTGAGAAATGAATTTTCAGCTGCGTTGATAAGTGGAATGTAGGACTCGGGTCCCAAAATAGTGCTCAGTATGAAGCTACTGTAGGAGATGTCCCTAAGTGAACTCAGTTAGACATTAATCATTTTTTTCTCATTTGTGTATTTGTATTAAGGGTGCAAAAGTGGGGAAACTCACGCTGAAGACGACAGAGATGGAAACCATCTATGATCTGGGGACCAAGATGATTGAGAGCCTCAGTAAAGAGAGAGTGCAAGCTGGGTGGGTAGATAATAAAGCTGAAATTTGTGATAGCCTTTTCTGTATAAAACAAATTGATCTGATTGGACTGCGATCCAGCTTCTCCAACTAATTGTGTTAATCGTGTCTGTAACAACTGAATTACTGAAACATTTGATGAGCTTGGATGAGATCTGAATTGTAGTAATAAGCCCTTGAGTTGTATTATTATTAATTTTAAACCTATAATGTTGATAACAGATTATTTATCTTAAGGATGATGTATTTGCTTTATGGTAAGTTTGTAGTGTGTGTATATAATGCATATACATAAACATACATATATTGAGATTGGTATATGAGATGAGAGTGAATATAAGTCATAAAAAGGCTTAAGCCAAACCACATTGTTTTAGGTTTTCCTCTGCTTATATCATTAAAGGATGACACATTTTTCATATTCTGCAGAGATGTGATCACCATCGATAAAGCCACAGGAAAGATTAGCAAGCTGGGACGGTCATTTACTCGAGCAAGAGATTACGACGCCATGGGTTCACAAGTACACATTCTCTCTTCCTCTGTGAAATGAATCCATCAATCAATGACAACTTTTCCCTGAGAGTATTTTTTTATATATACTGTTTTTGTTGTTTATTTTAGACACAGTTTGTGCAGTGTCCAGAGGGAGAACTGCAGAAACGGAAAGAGGTTGTTCACACTGTCTCTCTTCACGAAATTGACGTCATTAACAGCCGCACTCAGGGATTCCTGGCCTTATTTTCAGGTTGGTCATACTTTTTAAAACTGACAAACTAGATAATGACATGCTCAGTGAAACTAATCCTTGATTAGTCTTTCAGAATCAAAAGAAAAATCTGTAGATGTTTGTGTTTGTTTGCTGTTGTTGATGTTTGATTGTCTGTGCTGCAGGTGACACAGGAGAGATTAAGTCAGAGGTTCGAGAGCAGATCAATGCTAAGGTGTCTGAATGGAGAGAGGAAGGCAAAGCTGAGATCATTCCTGGGGTAAGCAGGCCAGTCAATAAGACCTTTGAAGTGTTCAATGGAGAGGAACCAGCTTACACACAGAGAATAGACTTTACTTCAATTCCTTTTTTTTCTAATGAAAACCTTCCAACTATTGACCCTTTCAGAAAAAGTAAGAGTGCAGTGACTTTCTTTTAACACTCTACTGCATGTTTTTAAAAACGGTGTTAATAAAGTTTAATTTGGTTTTCTTCAATTACAAAAACAACAACCTAATACATAAATCAATAAAATAATACTTTAGAATTGCTTCCAAGTTTTTATATAAAATCTAAGTTTATATGCAATTTCATAAAAAAATAAAAAAAACCTTTTTAGAGCCTATATGCCACAAGATTTTAAACGCACAAACAGGATGTTGTAATCAAGAAAAAAAAAGTCTTATTTGTGTATTCCACCAAGTATACTCTGCATTATTAACTCTTATTGCCATCTTATATGCGTCATGTTTTTTTCAAATGGGTTTGTTAGCCTGTGGCATCACACAATAGAGATCATCTGCAGAGGAAATGTTAAGCTTATTTGTGCTTGCAGGTTCTCTTCATAGATGAGGTCCACATGTTGGATATAGAATGCTTTTCATTCCTGAATCGAGCTCTTGAGAGTGATCTATCACCTGTACTTATCATGGCCACTAACCGAGGCATCACCCGGTAGACACACAACAACACAACAACTACCATTAATGCATTAATTGTGGATTAATGCATCAACTACCATTAATTGTTGATCATTTCTCATCCACTGTTGTTTCATTTTTACAGTATCAGAGGCACCAATTACCAGAGTCCTCATGGTATTCCCATAGACATGCTTGACCGTCTGCTCATCATTGCAACCTCTCCCTACACTGAGAAGGAGACCAGACAGATCCTGAAGATTCGGTGAGAGCATTTTTGAAGTTAAATAATATGCAGTATTGTGAGGTTTTTTTTTTTTTGTCACTTCTCACCATACATGCATGTGTGTTTATGTTCCAGCTGTGAGGAGGAAGATGTCGACCTGAGTGAGGAGGCACACACAGTTTTAACGCGTATCGGACAGGAGACTTCACTCCGTTATGCCATCCAGCTCATCAGTACTGCAGGCCTGGTGTGCCGCAAACGCCGGGTAATGCCAACACACATGTATCGTGGCCAGTGCTGCAAGAAATTACAATAAGAAGCATTTTTGGTCTGACTGTGGCTGTACATTTCTCACAGGGCACTGAAGTCCAAGTGGAGGACATTAAGAGGGTCTACTCTCTCTTCCTGGATGAGTCCAGATCCTCACAGTACATGAAAGAATACCAGGACTCCTTCCTCTTCAATGAAACACGTGAGATTCATCTCTGCTTTTCATGCCCCTGATTCCCATATGTCATATCTTTACAATGCCTTTTTTCCAGCACGCACATGCTTTAATAGTATTTTTAGAGCTGTACATATACAAATAGTACATTTGTATGACTCTTAAGTTATGATCTTATTTAATTGGACAAGCAGTGTTCAAAGATTTCTGATATATAGTCCAACAGCACTGGGGCTTTTCATGGCACTCGTCTATGTTTGTGGCAGTCATGACATACAGTGGGGAAAAAAAATAATTTGATCCCCTGCTGATTTTGTATGTTTGCCCACTGACAAAGGAATGATCAGTCTATAATTTTAATGGTAGGTTTATTTGAGCACAGAGACAGAATAACAACAAAAAAATCCAGAAAAACAAATAAGTATTTGATCCCCTATCAATCAGCAAGATTTCTGGCTCCCAGGTGTCTTTTAAGCCAAGCTGACGCCGACAAACTAGTGGCGACAAAAGCAGACTGCAGGGTCGTCTCATGTCGGCAGCGTCTGGGTCCAAAGTTGCCCTGACCCACCAACACTCGACACCCGATGGCCAAGTAACACGTCCGTTCTGCGCCTTTTCTCACGCACTGAACAGCCAATCAGAATGATCAGATGGCCCGACTGACCGACGAGCTTAACATGTTGAATCGGCCGAAAAAAAGCAGATGAGGACCAACTTCAGCCGACGGCGCGGAACACACTGAGAAAATTTAGTCGGCCGATGAACAAAAACTGCCCGACTGCCGACCGTTGGCTTGGTGTGTACTGGGCTTTAGACAGGTTAGGAGCTGAGATTAGGAGTGCTCCTAATCTCAGTTTGTTACCTGTATAAAAGACAACCTGTCCACAGAGGCAATCAATCAATCAGATTCCAAACTCTCCACCATGGCCAAATCCAAGAATGTCAGGGACAAGATTGTAGATCTACACAAGGCTGGAATGGGCTACAAGAACATCTCCAAGCAGCTTGGTGAGAAGGTGACAACAGTTGGTGCGATTTATTCGTAAATGTAAATGTTATTCATAACTATCAATCTCCCTCGGTCTGGGGCTCCATGCAAGATCTCACGTCGTGGAGTTTCAATGATCATGAGAACGGTGAGGAATCAGCCCAGAACTACACGGGAGGATCTTGTAAATGATCTCAAGGCAGCTGGGAACATAGTCACCAAGAAAACAATTGGTAACACACTACGCCGTGAAGGACTGAAATCCTGCAGCGTCCACAAGGTCCCCCTGCTCAAGAAAGCACATGTACAGCCCGTCTGAAGTTTGCCAATGATTCAGAGGAGAACTGGGTGAAAGTGTTGTGGTCTGATGAGACCAAAATCGAGCTCTTTGGCATCAACTCAACTCGCCGTGTTTGGAGGAGGAGGAATGCTGCCTATGACCCCAAGAACACCATCTCCACCGTCAAACATGGAGGTGGAAACATTATGCTTTGGGGGTGTTTTTCTGCTAAGGGGGCAGGACAACTGCACCGCATCAAAGGGACGATGGACGGGTCATGTACCGTCAGGGCCAGGGCATTGAAAATGGGTCATGGACGGGTATTCCAGCATGACAATGACCCAAAACACACGGCCAAGGCAACAAAGGAGTGGCTCAAGAAGAAGCACATTAAGGTCCTGGAGTGACCTAACCAGTCTCCAGACCTTAATTCCATAGAAAATCTGTGGAGGGAGCTGAAGGTTTGAGTTGCCAAACGACTCCAAATGACTTGGAGAGGATCTGCAAAGAGGAGTGGGACAAAATCCCTCCTGAGATGTGTGCAAACCTGGTGGCCAACTACAAGAAACATCTGACCTCTGTGATTGCCAACGAGAGTTTTGCCACCAAGTACCAAGTCATGTTTTGCGAAGGGGTCAAATACTTATTTGACTCATTAAAATGCAAATCGATTTATAACTTTTTTTTTAAATGCGTTTTTCTGGATTTTTGTTGTTGTTGTTGTTCTGTTTCTCACTGTTCAAATAAACCTACCATTAAAATTATAGACTGATCATTTCATTGTCAGCGGGCAAACGTACAAAATCAGCAGGGGATCAAAAAAAAAATTTCCCCACTGTACTGTCAGTTTCCACAACTGATCCTGCTTTGCCTTTTTTGGAACTATTTTTAATTGTGGAGCCACAAAAACCCATTTGTGACCCTGGACCACAAAACCAGTCTTAAGTCACTGGGGTATATTTGTAGCAATAGCCAAAAATACATTGTATGGGTCAAAATTACTGATTTTTCTTTTATGCCAAAAATCAATAGGATATTATGTAAAGATCATGTTCCATGAAGATATTTTGTAAATTTCTTACCATAAATGTATCAAAACTTAATTTTTGATTAGTAATATGCATTGCTAAGAACTTCATTTGGACAAATTTAAAGGCAATTTTCTCGATATTTAGATTTTTTTGCACCCTCGGATTCCAGATATTCAAATAGTTGTATCTCGGCCAAATATTGTCCTAACCTAACAAACCATGCATCAATGGAAAGCTTATTTATTCAGCTTTCAGATGATGTATAAATCTCAATTTCGAAAAATTGACACTTAAGACTGGTTTTGTCGTCCAGGGTCACATATTGTCTCTGAAATAGGCATTTTATATCTAAAATGTAAGTACTTTATATCAACTTTTGGTCACACTGTAAGGTCCAATTCTCGCTATTAACAACAGGGTTCCCACGGGTCCTTGAAATCCTTGAAAGTTTGTGAATCTGATTAAAAATTTTCAAGGCCCTGGAAAGTTTTTGAAAATAAACAAACATAGATACAGGTCCTTGAAAATTCCATATTATTCCCTCCGGTCCACTAATGTGTTACGTTAAGTGTTTCCCACGTGAGGTACTTTGTGTTAAGTTAAGTCGTGACGTATTGTCAAGTATGGTGACCCATACTCGAAATTGGTGCTCTGCATTTAACCCATCCAAGTGCAAACACACAGCAGTGAGTAGTGAACAAATGCACACATACACACAGTGAACACGCACCCGGAGCAGTGGGCAGCCATTGCTCCAGCGCCTGGGGAGCAATTAGGGGTTCGGTGCCTTGCTCAAGGGCACCTTAGTCATGGTATCGAAGGTGGAGAGAGTGCTGTTCATTCACAATCCCCACCTTCAATTCCAGAACCTTCAGGTTACAAGCCCGACTCCCTAACCATTAGGCCACGACTACCCCCCTAGTAGTTGTTCATTGCCATGACGTTCACACGCACACGAAACTACTAAGATGGTACCTCAACGTTTCACAGACACACCGTGAAACATTGCAAAAATAGGCTGAAACATGATGACTGGAAAATGCAAATTTCAAGATATTTGGCTCACCAAAGAAGATTACAAAGAATGGCTTGCCAGAGATCCAAAGGATGCAATGTTGAATTGCTTTGCTTGTTAAGATCATGTAAAGCCATGAGGCAAGAAAAACTTAAAAGCATATTCATATATCTTAAAACTTCTGGTTACATGAGCCTAAGCTCTTTTCAATAAAATCCATGCAAAAGTTAATATCAGATCATTTTAGAATACAGTATAGTATGTACCAAATATTATTCAATTTTATGCAATACAGAAATACGACAAATATCAGATTTCTGTCATATGGCCAAAAATAAATGCAAAAAAAAAAAAAAAATTGCTTTTTTGCATAGTGAAAACTGTAACAATGTATCTTACAAGGTGATGCGACGTAACCTTTGCTCTCACTTGAAATGTGTCCCCACATTAAGTCCTTGAATTTGAGGGTATTGGACCTGGAAAGTCCTTGAAAGGTCCTTGAATTTGAAGTTAACCAAGGTGTGGGAACCCTGTAACAAGTTAAGTTTAGATTATTGGGCAGAATTAGGGATTTAGAAAATGGTCATGCATAATGTGTTTTATAAGCACTTAAGTGCTAATACGTTAATAATAGGCATGCTAATAATGGTGCGAATTGGTCCCTTTACTAAAGTGTTACCCAACTTTTTGTACACTACTTTTATGCAACTTTTCTAGATTTGTAGAGCTGTTAAATAAAAGCATTACACTTGCAGTCTTGTACCTTCAGCCAAATTACTGCCCACTCAAAAGTGTGAGTGTGATATTGCTTCTTAAAATTATTAGGGTTTAAAATTGATTTACAACATCTTCCTCTCTCTGTTTCTTCTTTCAGAATCCCCTCAGATGGACACCTCATAATAAAAAAGCTGTGAAGAGGTGTCTCAATTCATTGCTCCTGTGAAGTCCATTTACTCTTATGACCTCGTCCCTTAGAAGTGTTCAGGCAATTGAGTGAATTCATGCACTCAAGCTTTTTCTTTGTCATCTTTTTCTTTATTTGCTACTTGGTATTGCTAGATTTGATGTTTTTCATTGAATAAAGAATTTCTTCTTGTTTGGCTGTATAACATGGTAACCAAAAGATGAAATAAAACTATTTGACCATAAATTGACGTAATGACACTGATTTTAAAGTTGTCATCGTGACCCATAAAACACTGATCTTGATGATGACTACAACACTGATTCTACAGTCCATATATAAAATCTACTTCCTTATGATATAGTTTTAATTGAGTGATTAATGTACAGTACTGACATTCTTTGTCCATATTCATGAATCAAGCCTAATGTTCATGTAAAAGAAGCAGTGTGATTTTTGTATTATATACTATTAATAGAATTTATATATATATATATATATACTAGCGAAGCAACATTTCTAGTTTACGTTTTTGTTTGTTCATCTAATATTTATATTTGATCTTGTTTCTGCTTGTTTTCAATTAATGAAAACATTTAAATAGTTTTAGCTAATGTGTTCTGACATGTCTCTGTTCTCCTCAGGCTACTTATCAATTGTAGTATTACAGTACTTGGCTAGGTGGCAGTATTTAATCAATATTCAGCAGTTCTTTATTCTGTAACTTGACAGTGAACATGTATATCTATTTTTCCACCTTAACCAGTGTACCAGAAAGTTTCCTTTTTTAATTTGAAAGGTTTTAATATCCTTTTGAAACTTTAAGATGATGTTTGTCAACATTTTGGCAGTATGCACGTTTACAAGGATTGTATGTACTTAACAAAACCAGAGTGAGATTTAGAAACCCAGAGGTTTTGATGTTTGGTCTTTGCTAACCGAGCAGAAGACAAGCCAATTCATTCATTCGCGGTGTGATGAATATATGGATAGATGGACAGTGGACCTTTTCTTTGGGGTAATCTTAGCAAAAGCGCCTCACACAGTCGTCGTCATGTCTGAGGTTACAAAGCAACGTTTCCGTATGCCGCATGAGTGAACATAGCCTTCCATTTACAGGGTGTCTGCCTGTTAAAAAAGAACCATGACTAACAAAACAGCAGACTGCTCTAAAATGAAGGAGAAAACATAAGAGATAATCCTTGGAGACACATTGAGTAGACGCCACTGGCTGGCTGGCCGTCTCAAAAGAGCTTCTGGGCAGTTAGATGAAATCAAAGGTATATAAATTGGAAAGGTCTGTGAGTCTGAGAGGGTTGTGTGCACGCTCTCTGTTCCTCTCCAGCGTCCCAGAGATAAGGCCGTAATTCAAAACCACCCATTAACATGTCAGGATAAATGGCAGTGAGAAGGGAAAGCATTGGAAAGCTATACCGCATCCAGGCCCAGTTACTTCAGCGCAATCCCTGAAAGTTATGACATCCGCTACCAACACTTGACTGTTTCTTAAGAATAATGGACTGGAGGAATTTTTCTTGTGTGATTATTTTAGGTCGTAGACTGGCCAGGAAAAAAAAAAAAACTATTTCTTGCTTTCTTAGGTTGACTAATCATGACCTGCTTTTTCTTCCTCTTCTTTGTAGACTTTGTACCTAGTGTGCTGAAAAATCCCTTTAAGGGAGCATTATTGGAATACAAATCACTTTCATGAGAGATTAAGGGAGAAAGGAGCCTCGCTGCTCCCTCTTAGCTGCCTTACCTGAGATATTTGTGATGTTTCATAACTCTCCCCATTTCTCCCTTTTACTCGAGAGGATTAATCTGTCATCTGTATCCCACAAATCCCTCTCAGTCTCCTGCTGCATATCTCTGGGCAGCTCTCCCAACATCCACTTCTTTGGCATCACAGAAGAGTCTGCTGGAATGATAATGCAAAAGCAGAGATGATGGGAAATTTAAAATGTCTTGAATTTATAAAATAAAACGTTAAAATAAAAACCGGTGGTCTAAATCTGTAGAGAACCCTGTGGAGAAATTGTGGAGTGTTGTGACTGAATGACACTCCTGCTGCTGCTGATATGAGCATATTAAAGCTGAGCTGTATTTATCAGCCTATTTCTGATATGCATAATAAATGGTGATGCTATATTAGTTACCAGCAAGAATTAGATTTTTTTTAAATGTATTTGTTATTATACTATTGGGCTGTTGAATGATTGAATCTGATTGGCTGACGAATGTTCTGTCTGCAATTATTTTCAGGGAAACCCATGGTTAAAGTAGTTCCAGGCAGGTCTTGACCGCATTACATGTTCATATCACTTCGCCAAATGATTTCAGTTATTTCAAAGGTCCTTATAGCTTACAACAGCAAAGCAACTAAAAGCCACAACGACACTGACCGAGCAAATAAAACAAGATAAAACGACAAATTATCACTCAAAACCACTCAAACGCGCACACATACAGTCAGTGTTGCCAATTTAGCAATTTTGTTGCTAAATTTAACAACTTTTCAGACTACCCTATCAACTTTTTCTTCCAAAAGCTCCTAGCAACAAATTTAGCAATTTTTAAAATTTATTTGCCAACTTTTAGTAACTTTTGATAAGTGACTTACACGAATTACACAAAAAGAGGAAACCAAAGATGCCTAGCAGTATACACATCCAGTGTTGGGCACGTTACTTTAAAAAAGTAATTAGTTATAGTTACTAGTTACTTCTCACAAATAGTAACTGAGTTAGTAACTGAGTTACATCATTATAAAAGTAACTAATTACCAGGAAAGTAACTATTGCGTTACTTTAAAAAATGTTCAAATGTCAAATAACTTTGGATGCCCCCAATATTAAATATGTTAAATTAATGAAATGGACACTAAAGAGAATAAATGATTATTATAAAACATTGTACATTAATCTACACTATTTATCTACTGACACTTAGTATCAGTCAGTCAAGCATTATAATATAATATTATGATAATTTAATATTATATGATGATAGAACTTTAGTAATTAGAATAACCAAGTATGAATGCATATTTGCCATCAATATAAAACGCACTAAGGATTAATGAGCTGCTGGGTTCATGAATATTAATCACGTTGTCTGCGTTCGCTCGAATTGATTTGCTGAAATCAAAACAGGGATGATAATAGCAGAGCCATGGCTCTGGATAATAGGTGAGCGCCAGCCAATGAGATTGTCGTTTGCGCATTAGTTCCGCCCACTACCAGAGAAACCGGCAGTTCTTAAAAGCTGAAGAATTCCAAAGGAATTTTGACAGGAAAATACAACAAAGAATATCGTTTACATGTAGCGTGTCAATTCTGCATGTTATGAAAGACTCTTGCTCTGTCTCTTTCTTTGCGTGCGTGTATGTGAGAGAAAGCGACGGAGAGGTGTGCGCCTTCACACTAGAGTTTATGGTACGTCAAATACAGCTACACTGCGCATCCATTCAGATGAACTTAAAAATTAAATTCTAATAATATAATATAGTAACGCCACATTTTATTGTCAGTAACGGTAACGGCGTTGTAACGGGGGAAACAGTAATTCGTTTGATTATTTCGCTGCTCTAACGACGATTTTATCATTAATGTTGTTTAGCAACTTAAAAGCAAATGACATTTCTCATAAGTGAGGTAATATCGGCGCTGTTCTTGAAGAAGATGAACTTACAGTTTTGCTCATTTACAGACGCTCTGCCGAACACCGCTGAGAGACGCAAAGACTCGGGACAACTTTGAGGACAAAAACCTTGGAATGGCAGTGTAATACTGTTAAGTGATTGGTTATCACCATATTGCATCAGCCAGAATTTTAATACCAATGCATCCCTACTATTTACACTTATTTACATATTTGCTTGATTGAACAGATTGCTGTCTGATTGGTGACATTCCGTTTAGATTTTCTACAAAAATGTCAGAATATATAAATCCAGTCACATTCTCTCTGCAAATATAAGCGTTCCCTACACAATGATCCCAGTACTGAGCAACAAAATGTTCTGTTGATGAATGTTTTTGTCACCTCTTGTGGAATTAATAGCTTTGTCTCCTTCCATTCGTCTTCCATTCAAACTTCAGTCAGTGTCTGATCAGTGAAAATGCATGAAATGACCAAGTGTAAATACCCAGGCCTCTGTGCTGGGATGTGTGTTATGCAATGCTGTGTGTGTTTCTGGATTTGAGGACAGTGAGGTATGAAGCAATCTGTTCTTCACCATGGTCCATCTGTGTGTTATATGGGGTACCAGTGAGTGCTCTCACTCAGGGATTGAACATTCAGACCTCGGCAGATTGCATCAGCCTGTTTGGGTCATCCTGACATAATTGCTAATAAACCACCATGTGCACTCTTCATTGACAACATGACCCTATATGTTGTGTAAAGGTCTTTAATGCAAGTATTTTGCTGTATTTCAGATGAGTATAAGAGGGAGGAACTCCCTGAAGAGGGTGTACTGCGGATTCTGTCATGTGTTAAGTGGCTGTCATCATCTACTCTCCCTAGAAACAAGCATCTTCCTAAAGCTCAGAACTGCAGCATCCGTCTTCACTGAGAGGACACCCTGTTCTATCTCCATTTGCTGTTTTATCTCCATTTGCTGTTCCTCACCTTCTCTTTCACGTTAGTGGTGCTTGCGAGAGTGCACAGACTGGATTAGGGATGTGAACGAACCTCTGTCCCCAAATTTTAAACTTCGACATGTGATTCTTTCTTAATAGTTTGTGCTACAGACATGAATATTGCCTCAAATTATGCGGCTTAATAGGCAGAGGTATTCAAAGAGATCTGACTCATTTGGTGCTCAGAAATAAAACCTGCATTAAAACCCACAGATTTACACTGATGAAGGGATTCAAGCCTTGTCTAGAGAATTGATATGAGCCAGTAAGATACCACAGCCTAGTAACAGCATAGCAATATGCTAAAAATCTCTGAATGCTGTAGAAACCGGATATGTCCTGGCAACCTCCCAGAACACCCTAGCTTTAGATGAACAAGCAAAAAATTTCAATATTTGTTCTTTTTGATTCTTAAAGTTATATTATTTGTGGCATGTATTCCAAGATCATTTTCCTTCTTATTGCATCTGTCATGATCTCTTTCTCTCCTCCTTTTTTTCTAATAATTGCAGTCTTTAGGAAAGTACCTGCCTCCTTCAATTTGTGCTGTTTTCTCCATCTGTCTCCACGGTCTCGCTCTACTCTCTGCTTATGCTGGCTGCTGGCTATGTTTAGATGCTGTCATCTCCAAAAGGTACTTTTACACATGTGCTATTCAAACAAATACACACTCTCCTGTGTAGCCAAACATTCACACACATGGACACCAAGCACTGGCAGATACACAAATGTCCAGGTGTGTGCCTGTGATCGTCCCCTCAGGAGTTAGTTGCAATGTTTGAGCTTCATTCATGCTCGCGCACAGCTTGGTGTGTTATATTTAGCAGGGAGAAGTAAACAGAGTGTTTCTGCTCTGGTTCAGATAAAAAGTGTGATTTAGCCACTTGGTGTGGGAATCTATTTGTAGCAGATCACAGGACTGTGCAACTCTTTTGTAGATAATACATTTACCAAATGCAGTGAAAAAGACACAGTGTGTAAATAATGTGCAAGGTAAATGCGTATAAAAATAAAACAGTAATGCACTCTAAAACCACCGGTATTGACATTTCCATTTTTATTCTTGGCAATTTTTCCCTTCATATTTTACAAAGAGAGGTCTCTCATAATGTACAGTAGATGCCTATTTCTGCCACACAAGAAAAAACAAAAACATAATTTTAGAAAAAACATTTGAAATGATGACATACTTGTGTATAATTATTAGACGAAAAGCTGAAATTATGACAAACATATTTATAACATGAAAATTATATTCATATGGCATTATGTTATAAGTGAATTCAGTGCTGGTCTTTTAATTGTTTTTACTTTTTTCATTTTCCTCTATTTTTGTTCCCCTAATGAAAATAGCCTATTTTGACTAGGTTTGTACTAAATCACGAGGCTTTATTTATTTTTTTGCTTCTAAAATTTTTGTCATAACACATAGGTGCTTTTCAGTGATCATCATTGAAGAAATTGCTTCTTTCCCCACAGAATATTCAGTTTCAGTAGTCACTATATTAACCAGCCAAGTCTTGACCCCTTGACAGAATTACTGCCTGAACCTGACCAATATTCAGAGGTCAGCCAGCTGATTGATAAATTCAGACATGGCAACCTGCAGAGAATGCCACCTTGCACTTTAAAAGATCACAATAATTAGATCCATTCACGTGGATTTTGGGCTATGTTGAGGGATTAGTCAACTGATTACTACATATAGTATATATTATATATATTTACAGTATACATTTGGGATCAGTAATTTTTTTTAAGAAATTATTAATTTAGCAAAGATGTGTTGAATTGATCAAAAGTGACAGAAAAGACATTTATCTTGATATAAAAAATGTGGCTGAAAGTTATATGGCTGAAAGTGTGTTTTTTATTTATTTTATTTTTTTGCTTCCTATCCATCAAAGCATCCTGAAACATAAATTATGTTTTCCACAAAAATAGCAGCACATCTTTCAGCATTGATAATAAGAAATGCTAATGCTAAATGCACTGCATAATACACCCTGCTTGCATTAGTAACGAATAAAATGTATTCACTCTAATACTCATTAGAATATGAAGATCATTGAAATACGTGCTCAGATGCATAGGGCCGATACAGGTAATTTGACTACTAAAGACTACTTTTTGACAAAGTGAAGTCCAATTTACATGACTGGGTGCTATAGTAGATAGTTTTGTTTGGCCTTAGAATTTGAAATTCTCATGGCACTTTTTGTGTTGTCTCATGGCATGTTTTGTCAGTTTTGACTCATCAGCCCATGTGAACTTTAAATTTGAGCCTAAAATGACAGGCTTTACTTCACTTCACTCTTCCGCTTTACATCTACGGCGTTTGCTGCAATCCTTTAATTTTCCCCAGTCAAGTGCAGCCTGCAGGAGACTGCTGAGAGTGCATTCACACACACACACACACACACACACATCACCAGAATAGCCCCCCATTTGTTCCCATTGATGTGTGTGTCACATCTTGTTGCCGCAGTATTAGAGGGAGATTTTGCTGCAGGGGTGTGACAAGACAGTGTAAACAGTTTTCCCCCTCATTTGCTTCTCTCTCTATTGTCATTACAGTTGCATCGCTCCCAGGCTGATGATACTCAATTTTCATAATGGTGTTTTAGAAAGCAGGCTCAAATTGAAAAAACAGAGTAGCCGAGTTGTGTGTAAATGATTTTGATTATAAAATCACTTTCAGTTATGTAACAAGTTGTTTTCTTTGTGAATGAGTGTTTATCTGATTCTTACACTAGTTTAAGTGTAATGGGGTTAAGGACCGGTGGAGTTGAAGGACCGCTGGTCGTGGTATGTCGAGTCACTGTACTCATTTATGTTGCTCAACCGGCTTTGAAACTCAGTGGCTAATGCTTTATATAAACAATTTTACATGATTATATGAATAATAGAGAGCAACAATGATTGGTGTTCATATGTGATGTCTTATTTGCCCCAATTAGTTGTCTTTGTACATCTTGAAATTGTTGTATGCTGATGGAATTAAAATGTTTGACATTTAAATGTTTTACATTCTTGTTAGGAAAAGAAATGTTGAATCATAAACAGGGGTTAAACAGGGTTAGTGCCCTAACAAATATTGCAATTTAGTGCAATGTGCAATGCTTTGAAACTTATTTTCTACATTAATATGTTTAAATAAAATATCTGAACATATGCAATCATTTACTTGCAAAACAATTTGACCTATGTCAGATCATTCTTCTTTTTTCTGGATATATTTAATTATATATTATAAACTCTAAGAAAAGTCAGTAAAGATAGGGTACTATACTGTTAATATGAAGGAATGTTCTGTATTTATTTTTTCAGGTAAATTAGAAACACCCTAGCAACCACCCTAGAAGCCACTCCAGGTACCCCAGTGTCTGTTCTTCTGATAGACTGTATTGCCTTTAAAACATTCAAACTTTAATCTTTAAAACTACTTTACATATTTCAAACTACCTTACTTCAAACCAAAAACCTTCAAACTTCAAGCTTTTAAAAGTTTCACAAACTTTCTGGCTAGGCGTTTTCAAGCCAACTTAAAGTTTGCCTTCAAACTTTTCTTTCTAGTTTACTTATTTCTAGTTCACCTTCAATTGGTCCCCATTGATTTGCATAGTGTTTTTTTCCCAATACTATGGAAGTCAATGGAGACCAGCAACTGAAGGTGAACTATCCCTTTAAACCTTGCATATGAGATATATTTTGAATGAGAGTATATTCCAACTGGTGGCCATTTTTCTTGTAATCTACATTGTAATGCTCCCATGTGCAAATTTACTCTAAATATTGCTTATATTGTAAAAAAAAACAAAAAAACAATTGAAATACTTAAAATTATGAATCTTGTGTACAATCAGTGACTCAGATCTGCATTCCTGCTCAGCTTGTGTGGTGAGCAAAGAAAGGTAGAGAGAAAGGAAGGTATTTTAAGGTGATCTGGGGTTAAACTCCATTTCAGCATGGAGCCATATTATCCGTCAGAGCCCAGCAGGCCTCCGCGCACAGAGGCAGTGTTCTTCTCTCCTCCTGAGGGAGGAAAGCAATTTGTCATCAAGGAACTTTTTGGCATGGCCAGGGACTGAGATATTTCTCTTCTGAATGTTATTGTAGCATTAAACAGAGTAGACAGAAAATTAGTTCAAAAAGATATGTCAGTGTGGAAAGCTGGATGACCGAGAAAGAAATTTGCTCTCTGCATTTCAGAGACCGAGAAATCCTCGCAACCTGTAAAAGTCCAGATCAGCAGAGTGGGGCCACGTGTAACTACATGCATGAATAATGGATTAATGAGCATGACAGGTGTTGATAACACTGTTACAGAAGCATGTGTGATTCCTGCTTTACAGGAATATGATGTTGTGCCATAGAATATTTAGTACATTCAATAATGTTTATTTTGATGCTACTGTTTGTAATAAAAGCAGTGCTTAAATCTAGAATACATGAAATGTACACCATGAACTTATTTAGGAATCAGTCATTATTCAAATGAATTTGGAGAATTAAAGACTGGAAAAGTTAAGATGTTCATTCTTGGTGAGATCGCCAACTACAGATGAATTTGTGCCTTTGGGGCGGTAATGTTGATAACTGATGTAACAGTAGTCTATTATTATGACAAGATCTATGCAATATTTAAACTTTAAACCTTTTTTTTAACCTATTTACACTGAGTACAAATAGCCCGTCTTGTTGGCAGAGGCTATTTATACTAACTCTGCCCACCATTGCTCTTTAAAGCATTAAAATGACTAAATTAAAAGTTAAAATCACTGAATTAAAAATGAAAATAAAATAAAGAAAATTAATATTTTAACTGCTATAAGAAACACACATTAACTCATTTGAGCTTAGTAATTATTACTGTACTAACCTACATTTGATTTACCCATTACAATAGTACCTTTACAGTTACTGCTATCATAAAAATACACTTGTATGTAGGTGTAAAATTCCACAAAAGACACATTTTATGTCCAACAACAAATATTTTTGCCAAATGTATATTTTACTCAGAATTACTCGTCCACTACTGACAGTAAAATAGATATGTTTGCATGACTTTCTAACATTTACAGATTAAAAATATACCTGTGACATGTCAGTTATGCAGTGAGGAAAACACAACATCTCAATTGCATTAAACAGCACAGATATATTCGCTGTTTGCCATGGTGGACCGATCTGATACATGATCGACATTAAAAGGGTCATCAGATGCCCATTTTCCACAAGTTGATACGATTCTTTAGGGTCTTAATGAAAAGTCTATAACATACTTTGGTTAAAATTTCTCAATGGTAGTGTAAAAACACCCACCCTTTTTAACCTGTCAAAATCAGCTCTGTTTTCAGCAAGCCATTCTAGTCCATGTTGCTTTAAATGCTAATAAGCTCTGCTGACCCCTTCTGTGGAGTGACGAGCAGACTGTAAACTTCAGCCGCAAAACTTGCTAACTATCATATATTAGGAAAGGCAATTTGCAAAGATTCATAAAAACCCTTATACTCACTTCTGTAGATGAAGCTGGATCACGAATGATTCGCACGAACATAGACGCATTTAGGAAGATCGGGATCAGCGCATTCCCTTCAAAACAAAAGTAGCGTTAATCCTCTGCATCTTCAGCGCCTCAGATGTTGGGAGTAAATGACGACTGCTATGTTCATTATTACATTCAGCATATGATGCTATTTTAAAGATCATTATTTTGTGTATTTGTGTAACAGAATATGCTGACATGCTTTAATGTTCAAAAAACACATTATTTTTCAAATACTGTACATTATTGTAGGTCATCTATGCCCCATCTCAAACGCGTCATTTTCAACAAAGCCCCTCCTTCTGACAAGCGCAGTCTGCTCTGATTGGCCAGCTAACCCAATGCATTGTGATGTGACTAGTGGTCGACCGATATTGTTTTTTTGACTGCCGATATCTTGGAAAGCAGGGTGGCCGATGGCTGATATAAAGCCGATATAATTTTATTTATTTATAATATACGTCTTATACGTCGATTTACGCTTTGATTTGAACGCAAACAGCGCATCCTCCTGACACAGAAGAGTGTACGCATTTTGCATCCAGGGGATATTCTCCAAAATGGCACTACAGTGACACAGAGGAGACGTTATGGTGCCTAATTGTTGAATAAAGTTGTGATTTTTGTTTTATTTCCATACAAAAAGTATTCTCGTCGCTTCATAACGTTACGATTGAACCACTGATGGCAGAGTATTCTGATGATGTTTTTCATACTTTTCTGGACCTTGACAGTGTAATTAACTTAAATGGGACAGTCACAAGCCTCCCGGTTTTCATCCAAAATATCTTAAATTGTGTTCTGAAGACGAACGAAGCTGTTACGGGTTTGGAACGACATGGGGGTAAGTGATTAATGACAAAATTTTCATTTTGGGGTGGAGTATCCCTTTAACAGTTCTATCTGATTATGAGACAGACTTCTATCCGTATTAGACAGAACTGTTAACGACGACAGCAAACAAGAGGGAGAATGTGAGCGCTGTGTGCTCAGGTGCTGCCGTTGTCAGCACCGTCAAAGTCCCACCTCGAACACATCGGCCAAACAGAAAAACTTATCGGCCGATGCCGTTATTTGAAAAATGCCAGATATTGGCCGATATATCGGCCTTAGTGCTATATCGGTCGACCGCTAGATGTGACCTTGTTCCCCTCTCACACACACACACAACGCGTTACTCTACGCTGCACAAAACTCTGCATTTGAACAGTCAATAGAAAATACTTAAACTAATAACAAAACATACTTACAGTCGCCAATTCAGAAGCGCCAGATTGTCATAGCAAAGTCGGAACTGACCCTTTTTTTTTTTTAGAAATAGCCTTTGTGCACAGCCAGCCTTGTACTCTCCTTGGTTTGCAAAAGTGTTGACCATAAAATTCAAACATTTGGGTTGTGCTGTTCTGTTGTAAACAAATCTTAACCAATGATTCCTAATTGCATCTACTTTCGGAAGGCCAAATAAAGTGCTTTTTCTTTCGCATAGAAATGCACAGCGTCTCCCTGACATGGCTGCATTTACTGAGGTTACTGAAACCATGCCTTCTTTCTTTGCGTGAACATTTGGGCAGCATTATGCAAATAGTATATATACAGTATATATTTTGAAAATATTTCAGTATTTACATCTCTATATATTCATATAATTTATATTATAAATAAATATATTTTATATATAAACAACATATTTTTCTGAAATATATGCATGCATGTGTGTGTATTTATATATACATAATTATACACAGCACACATATATTATGTAAACAAATTTTTTTATTTCGAATGCGATTAATCGCAATTAATCGTTTGACAGCACTAATATATATATATATGTATGTATGTGTGTGTGTGTGCGTTTTTACGCAGGGCATGTGATGCGTCAGTGTAGCAGTGTTGGAGTAGTAGTGCTTGTAGTTAGCAGCATGCATGCTGCTCCTGCTTGTCACTTTCTGCTTTCAGCTGCTGCCACCGGATAGCCCTTTGTTCTTCAGGGGCGAAAAGAGGAGCCGAGTGTGTAAGTCTCCTCAGCTGGTACATAGCCTCTCCACTGCCAAGATCTCGTACACGCCTCCCCGTGGCACACATGGTAACTGGTCCCTTGCAGTTCCAGGCTAAGTTGTACGGGATCTCGGAGCAGCAGTGGGCCCCAGAGACGTGGCATGTAGCTCCATCAGGTGGAAACGCCCTGATGCCCGTCAACCACTGTCCCAGCTATGGGTAAATAGCCCCAGCTATGGATAAATAGTGAAGACCCCAACGGCGGCGCAGGCGGAAGATGGTGGTGTGTGAACCATCACAACGGCTGGGAAGGCGGAAGAAGGCAACCCCATAGCCACGTGGGTCAACTCGGGAGGGTACAGTGGCTAGGGGAGCAAACCCTGAAGACAAACCTGCACCTGGGGGCAGGCATAGGCGGAGTCCAACTGACCTGACCACCGGCAGCCCCCTGCAACTTCCTGCCAGACGAAGGTCGTCATGGGTTCTCTCATGCCACTAGAGTGAAGATGGTGGGAGTGAGGACTGCGCACCCACACTCCCACCCTAATCTTTACCTATGCGCAAGCTTCTATGTAACCATGGAGTTGGCTTTGCTGTGAAGACTAAACTGCTGCAATGCATTCCGGAATCCCCTATCGGCATCAATGAAAGACTGATGTTATGGCGCATTCCTTTGGCAAAGAAACGCTTCGCCACTCTCATCAGTGCATACGCTCCAACTCTTGATGCCGAGCACAACATCAAAGATGATTTCTATAGAGCTCTTGATGCCATCCTACAGAAAACCCCGGTTACGGACAGGCTTATACTCATGGGCGATTTCAATGCTAGAGTGGGTACGGAGCACCTGGTATGGAGTAAAGTCATCGGCCAGCATGGTGTGGGGAAAATGAACCATAACGGGCTCAGACTCCTCTCCCTCTGTGCAGAGCACCAGCTGGTCATTACTAACACCATCTTCCAGATGAAGAACAGGTTCAAGACCACCTGGCAGCACCCACGCTCAAAACATTGGCATCTCCTTGACTACGTGATTGTCCGTCAAAAGGATAGACAGGATGTTCTCATCACCCGTGTTATGAGAGGAGCTGAGTGCTGGACTGACCACCTCATGGTCAGATCCAATCTACTCATGAGCATTCAACCCCGTAGCCCGAGGACTGCCTCACACAAGAAACTTAACTGCACAGCGCTGAACAGCCACACCACCAAAGACAACCTTCAACGGCACCTTGCTGAAAACCTTAACAAGATCCCGGAAGAATCAGCCGACTGGCCAGCTTTACGCCAGGCTATTTATAACGCAGTCTTAGAGGCGCTCGGCCAGTTAAGGAAACATCACCAGGACTGGTTCGACTGTAACTCAGCCGAGATACAGTCACTCCTAAAAGCCAAGCATGAAGCCCACAAAACTCTCCTGTCCTGCCCTGGATCTCCCACCCTTATAACCTCCTTCACTGCTGCAAGAGCAGAAACCCAGCGAGCCCTCCGGACTATGGAGAACACCTGGTGGGTGCAAAAGGCGCAAGAAATCCAGAACCTGGCAGACTGCAATAACACTCATGGATTTTACGATGCCTTAAAAGCATTGTATGGCCCCAGGAAACGGGCGATCGCCCCAGTCCGATCAGCTGACGGGTCCACACTCTTCAAGGACCGCCACAAGATTCTTGCCAGTTGGGCAAATCATTTTGAGAGTCTCCTCAACCACACCAACCCCGCTGACTCACATATCCTGGATAATCTGCCAGACCTGCCACCAACCATGCACCTGGACACCCCACCACTTTACTCTGAATTCCGGCAAGCCATTGCAGGGCTGAAGAACAACAAATGCGCTGGACCCGACGGAATCCCTGCAGAGGTTTTCAAACACGGAGGATATATCCTCACGCGCCTTCTGCACTTCCTGATCCAAAACATCTGGGAACATGGGACCCTCCCACAGGACTGGAAGGATGCTAATATTGTGGTCATTTACAAGCAGAAAGGAGATAGAGCAGTCTGCGGTAACAGGGAAAGTCCTGGCCAAGATCATGCTCAGCAGATTGGTCGAGTACATCTCGGAAGCTGTTCTTCCGGAAACTCAGTGTGGCTTCCGGAAGTCCAGATCCACGACAGACATGGTTTTTGTTTTGAGGCAGCTTCTGGAGAAGAGCCGAGAACAGCACAAAGACCTTTACGTAGCCTTCATCGACCTCAGCAAAGATTTTGACACCATCAACCGTGAGATGCTCTGGAAAAATCTCTCCAAACTTGGGGTACCACCCAAGTTTCTCAGCATCCTACAGCAGCTGCATGATGGGATGCAAGCCAGAATACTTATGGGAGAACTCCAGTCTTAGTCTTTTGAGGTAAACGTTGGGGTGAAGCAAGGCTGTGTCTTGGCTCCGGTGCTCTTTAACATCTTCCTCTCTGCTATCACCTGTCTCTTCCATCGTGTCATAGGGCATGAAGACGGGGTCCATGTGGAATACCGACTTGACGGTAGCCTCTTCAACATCCGTCAACTCCAGGCCCGCACAAAAATAAAGACCCGCCAAATCTGTGAGCTTCAGTATGCTGATGACTGTGCTGTTTTGGCCCACAGCCCGGACTCTATGCAGCACGCCCTTAACACAATATCCAGTCTTTACCAATCTTTTGGTCTACAGGTTAATAATCAAAAAACCGAGGTCATGTTCCATCTCTCCACCCCGGCCCCCATGCCCCCCAGTTTTCACATAAATGGTGTTCCACTTAAAACAGTGGACCACTTCACCTATCTCGGCTCCACCTTGTCCTCATGCTGCTCCCTTGACACAGAAATACACACTCGAATAAATAAAGCTACATCTTCTTTTGGACGCCTACGCAGCAGGGTTTTTAAAAACCGTAACCTGAAGATCAGTACCAAGGTCGCTGTATACAACGCGGTATGTCTCTCCACTCTACTTTATGGGGCAGAGTCATGGACCCCATACTGCCGGCACATCACCAACCTAGAGGCCTTTCATATCCGCTGCCTACAGAAGATCCTTAATTTGTCTTGGGAAGATCGAATCCCCCACACAGTCATCCTCAACAACACTGAATCAATCTGCATGGAAGCTGCAGTGGCCAAAAAACATCTGCGCTGGCTAGGGCACATCATACGCATGCCTAAACACCGCCTGCCCCGCCAAGTCCTATACAGTCAACTAATGGGCGCAACGCGCTCCGCTGGAGGGCAAAAGCGACGTTTTAAGGACTACACCAGGGACCTCCTAAAGCGAGCGAACATTCCCCTCACGCAGTTCGAATCTTTGGCACTCGACAGGTCAGCCTGGCAGGTCACCTGTGCCACTGCAGTCTCCCAAATACACCAAACCAACCAAGACCGACGATCCAAGAGACGCATCAAGAGACACCAGTGGGCGGCTGGCACCCCCCTTGCTCCATCTGCGGAAGATTGTGCGGCTCAAGGATCGGACTCAACGCCCACGAAAAGTGGCACCAGCGGCAACATCGCTGAACCCACCCCCTCCCACCCCCATCCCCGGAGCAAGAGTCATCATCGAACACGATGGACAGCTAAGAAGAAGAAGAAGATAGCTATATACATAAATTTTAACAAAATGATTGTTTTTGATATGCTACTGGCACAAAAGGTTTATTTAAGCTTTGATTCCTTTAAACAATAACAACAGAATAGCAGAATGTACATGTTTTGCACCATTTGTCTTCCTGGCACATTTCCAGCTGTGCTCATATGTTGAGTAGGCTATACATACATGCTCTAGTCTAGTTGTTCGATTCCACTGCAGGAGCTCATGAAGTGCTGCGAATGAGTCACATGTAGCGTGCTGTGTTCATTAAGATGCATGTGCATCGTGATGAATGGGGAAAAACCACGAAAATGAATGGGCACAGAAAACGTGAACTTGAGTCTTATTAGAGTGGCACACTGCAGCTGATTAGTGAGATCAGTCTGTGTTTGAAGATGCAGAGCTAGCGTGCGTGAAAGCGAGAATTCACAAATGGCCCTAAAACACACTATGAGGCTTTCATAAATTTAAAAGCCAGAAGCGAGACACACTTGTACAATCCATCCTAAGCATTGGTGCTAAAGAGGCCATTAGCAATTTAATTAGGTTGCACATCTTTGTCCATCAAACACACACCTCCTCTACAAAAATGTCTTATAACCAACACATTGCATTACACTGCAGTCCATGTCGTGCTCATAAGTGAATGAATGTGTTTCAAGGTGGCATGAAAATTAAAAGTAATTTTTAAACTGCCAATTAATTTAGCATGTCAGTCTGAATTACCAAGATTATAAGCTTCTTAATTGCATTAGTGCTAAAGATAATGAATTCATAATGACAGTGCTGTGTTCTGCTGTTTACCTGTATTATTCTGTTTCTATCTGCTTTTGACTGTTGTAATATCTTTTATTATTATCTTTTATTAGATATGTTCTGCTGTTTACCTGTATTCTTCTGTTTCTAGCTGGTTTTGACTATTGTAATATCTTTTATTATTATCTTTTATTACATTCTGAAATACTTAACTCTGATTGGTCAGTCGTGGCATCCGTGTTATGCCAGTCATCCATGTCATCGCTGCATCTAAGACATCTCATCCAGTCTTCCAGTACACAGTTATAATAATAATAATAATAATAATGATAGATATACAAGAATGCAAGAATGTATTTAAGAAAGGGGCAGGATATATTAAATATGAGCATAAATAGTGCTGGGTATTGCACATTTACATGTTTGCACATGTTAGGTGAGATCTAAGATAACATTCAGGTAAGAATATAAAATATTTCATGTCCAGCCCGTGTTTTTTGAGCCATGTGTCATGCGCAAGAACCAAGCTCAGTGTCTATCGCATGTTTACATAGAAAAACATGGAGAAGAACGCAATGGAATGCAAAAATTGTGTTCTTATTGGAAACTTTAAGATAATATTCAGGTAAGAATATAAAATAATTTTTCATGTCCACGTATTTATTTAATTGGTGAATAGGCCTCAGCTTATTGCTGTTCTGTCTGACTTTAGAAGCCACATCCGTAAAAGCAGTTCTTCTTTTTATTGAAGAAATACGGTTGGATGCCTCCATTATGTTGAAAGCATGATTCTGTGAACGGGTTTGAATTTGTCCCCAGGGCTTTATTTTTAGATAGGAGATCTGTCTGTTCTCATCTGCTATTCTCTGTCTTTCTTTTTCTTTTTATTAATGAGTAAAGACGGAGTGTGTCGTCTTCCCTTTTTGTGTCTATATTTAATGAAGTGTGCTTTTAAGCTAAGCATGTGTTATTTTAGTCCCTAAATGCACAATTATGCTGAATTATGTGTTGTAGGGTGCTATTCTTAGCTATGACCTTTTGTATTGGTCTCTGGCATTTGAGGAGGAATAGCAAATACGCTGACTGCACTAAAACGTGCGCGGAATGACTTCATTCATAATCAGACAGCGAATATCATGCGGCTCTCCACAGATTATGTCTTTTATGTTTTTCAGCTGCTGGTGTAGCTACTCTAGTGTGAGGCAAGTTTTTCTTTCTAGTGTTTCAGACTTGTGAGTTTGTGAAGTTTCAATCACCTTACATACCCTCATACTAATTATTTACATACTAGTTTTAGGCGTTCATGCATTTTTTGTATTTACACAAGGTATTAAATGTTGTACTAGATGCTACATTCAGATGTCAGATGGATGATCTGTCAGCATAAACATTGCCTGTGTGTTATGTGTTGTTGTTTGAAATTTAAGACAAAGTGAAAATTATTTATTTTATATGTAACTTTTCAAGACCTCCGGAGTAGTTTCTGCTCTAACCAAGTTATTAAAGGGATCGTTCACACAAAAAAATAAAATTCATTTATTCACCCTCATGTCCTTCATATCTTTCTTCTGGAACACAAAATAATATATTTTGAATACCGTTTTTTTTCTGAATACAATAAAAATCAATGGGGTTTTGTACCACATTGACTTTTACTGTAAGCAGAAAAACAGCTCTTCAAAATATATATGTGACCCTAGACCACAAAACATCTCGGTTACATATGTAACCCTCGTTCCCTGAAGGAGGGAACGGAGATGTCACGTCGGGTGACCGAGGAATTGGGATCTCGCTTAGAGAGACCAATCCACTTCGAGTGTAACTAAACGAGCCAATGCACATTGGCATGCGATTATTGCATCTAGCTGCCGCTGATCACAGCATGAGTATAAGTAGGCAGCAGGTGCAGCGCAAATTCAGGTTTTGCTGAGGAGCCGAGCTGGTGACCTGGCCGCTCAGCGGTGGTACAGCAGCCGTGGCGACGGTACGTGACGTCTCCGTTCCCTCCTTCAGGGAACGAGGGTTACATACGTAACCGAGACGTTCCCTTTCAGTCGGTCACTCCGAGTCACGTCGGGTGACCAACGAATTGGGATCCCTACCAAAGGGCCACGGATACTGCCCCTTCCAGTGTCCTGTGGAAGCCTCCTGCGCCCCTACTTTTTGGCGCAGGTCAGGGCTTACCACAAGATGACCAGTTACTGTGCTAAGGCATTACCCACTCAGTAAGACTGGATAACACTGGGAAAACATACCCGTACCACTTGGATCAGGAACGCTGCGGAAGCCCCATCCTTCCCGAAGGAGATTCAGAAGCACTTGCACATATGAACAATTGATTAGGTGCATATGGAAGATTAGAGGAGATTGTAGCCTCTTGGGAATGGCAGAAGGTCTGCTGGGGAAACACGGGCTCTGAGGCTATACCGTGGACTTACACATATGGGATCCCATTAGGTCTCTACATATGGAACTCAGCCCTCTACCGGTTCTCACGGATTCATCGAGTGAGGGCCTGGCACCAGACACTCCGCCACGTCTGGCTGCCGAGGGGATGGAGCAGTTTTAGCAAGCTAACCTGAAACCAGAGCCTCTCAATGCTTCTACCCGTTTGAGGTGAGAACACAGGAGGAAACCGGTTCCACACGAAGATTATAGAAACTAGCGAACGTGTTAGGGGTCGCCCAGCCCTTTCAGCTCTACAAATATCTGCCAGCAAGGCGCCAAGAGCCAGCGCCCAGGAGGATGCAACACTTCTAGTGGAGTGAGCTCTCAACCTGAACGGGCAGGGCACACCCTGTGCCCAAATCCTCTGCTTAGAGACGGCATTCCCCTTCTGCCGGCCTCCGTGACAGACGAAGAGCTGGTCTGAGGTCCTGAAGCTTTGCATCCTGTCAACGTAGCATCTCAATGCTCGGACAGGACAAAGCAAAGCTAGGGCTGGGTCTGCCTCCTCCGGGGCAGCGCTTGCAGGCTCACCACCTGATCCCTGAAGGGAGTAGTGGGACCCTTGGGACATAGCCTGGCCGGGGCCTCA